>NC_136489.1:2805678-2828178 GCF_053919585.1 Euprymna scolopes
TAGCAAATGTGTGTTCTTCATAGCAGGTCTAAAACTGTGTTTGTTCTATGAGCCATGCCATAACTCGGCTACATATATATGTGAGTGAACTTTGCAATTAGATCGAAAATAAATCTGACGTTTCTTTTTTCTTTTAACAGGGTATCAATTCTAATGGGACATTTTATTCAAATGAAATTAGATAAGGCCGTCTCTGATTGAAGAATAATTCAATGAGAAATGTTTATTACATGATTTGGTCATTAGAAAACCATTTTATTGAAAAACCTAGGATTTTATCCCTTTACTTGTACACTGGAAACTGGATTTTAAAAACGAAATATTCAGTATAATGCTTTTATTACCAAACTTTCAAATCCAAGGACACAGAGTGAAAAAAAGTCGTATAGATTTTAATGAAATTTAATTTTATCAGCATTTTTAATACATGTGAGAGGAAAAATTTAATACAAGTATTGTTTAACTAAGAGAAAAGAATTTTTTTTCTGTGTTAGAATTTATTCAGATAACATTTATCATTGGCTAGTTTTTAACATTTAAGTGTTTTTTAATGTTTTCTCCTTACATCAAGTGGTTTCATACCTTGTCATTAGCGATTTCTATTAAAAAATTATAACGACTATTCTTTATCAGAATAGTTAGTAATAAGTCTCATAAGTCTATTTGTTTAGAATGTAGCACAGAATATTTTAAATGAAAAAAAGTGGGAAAAAACAAGAAATGTCTTAAGAAATGCATTTGTCCCATTCAATATAAAATTGCTATACTGATATATTTTTAAAGAAAGAAGTAGATAAAAAGAATTTCAACTTTCACAAGTTGATTTCAATCTTGAAACTTTTACACACACATCAAATTTCAAACTGCGATACTTAAATAACGTGACCGTTACAAACAAAAAGAAAGAAATAAAAATCCGGGTCAGCATTTTTCTCTTTTTTAACACATATCATTTATTACCGTTTTATTTTTTCAATTCTACTCTAGTCGGCTAAAACGTAGTGGAACAACAACTATGGAAGGCAGTAATTACTATGGATAGAATTAAGAGACTCAGCATTCCTATCCCTAAGATCACCTGAAGAAGGCCAGAAGATGAGCTGATGAAACAACAACTATAAAGATGAGGATAACCGTCCACAAATAAATAAATACACAAAATTACTCATCTCAAAAATTCCAATAATAAATAATGGTTTGCTTTTGTTTTATGGCTCATCATCAACCGCTGAGTCATTTCGAGCTAAGAAGGTTATATTTACGGAAGTTTTTTTTGTGAAAGTGTTTTTGAAATGTGGAATTATTTGTTTATATTATTAGAAAAAATGTGTGAGCATTGTTTGATTTTGTTTTAGTTTCGTTTAAGAATATTTATCTGCGTCATTCATGTTGTTTACTTGACATTTTTTTGCAAGTTGAGATGAGAATGTATCATCCATATATTAGGTTGGTGCAAAAATAATGTCACTTTTTGATGTTCAACTTCAAAAGGGCATAACTCCTTTCATAATAAACTTTATTAATCGAAATAAGAACCATTAGAATCGACACATATTTGCCAACGAGAAAGATGTTTATCCCATTAGCATAGAAATATGGAAGCGCTGAAGTCATTTAAGGCTGATTCAACATCATCTCGGCTTTTGAAGCATTTTTTGCCCAGAAATTTGTCGAGATGCTTGAAAAAGTGATAATCGGTGGGCGAAAGGTCTGGTGAATATAACGGATGAGGCAGAGTCTTGTAGCCCAATTCATTCAGCTTTTGCAGGGTCAGTTTAGCAACATGCAGGCGAGCGTTGTTATAGAGGAGAATTGGTCCCTTCATATTGACCAATCTCGGGCACATACATTGGAGCTCCTGGTGCATTTCGTCAATTTGTCAGCAGTAATTCTCCACCGTAATCATTTTGCCCATATTCAAGAAGCTGTGTTGGATGACACCAGCCACATACCAGTCACCATAACCTTTTTTTGGTGCAATTTCGGCTTTGGGAAGTGTTGTAAATGTTCTCTGGCATCCAAACACTCTGCCAAATGTTGCCAGTTGTTGCAGAGGATCCACTTCTCATCACACGTCACAATCTGCTTGAGAAATGGGTTGTTTTTGTTGCGCAGAAGGAGTGTAGTTTTCTGAGGTAATATTCATTTGCACTGCTTAATATACGGAAAAGGTATAACTTTGAAAGTCTCCCCACAAGCGCACAATTAAACACAATCTCATTTTTAATATGCGCAAAATCCAGCCTTCAATAATAATAAATAAAATGCAGTCTTGATTGGGGAAAAAAGCCTCATTCTAAAAGAATTTTTCCATCATAAACCGCCAGTTTTTTATGCTATCGGTTCAAATTCTGTAGAAGCACAAAATTTTAAATAGTACATGCGTCGTATAGATATTTTTAAGTATTATGATGCAATATTCATTTGCACTGCCTAAAATATGGAAAAGGTATAACTTTGAAAGCCTCTACACGAGAACACAGTTGGGCAAAATCTCATTTTTAGTATGAGCAAAATTCAGCCCTCACCCGTAAATTAAGTTCACTCTTAATTGGTATACTGCGAGATGGGGAAAGAGGTCCTAACTAGAGCCGGTAATCAATCGATTTGATTTTTAAAAAATGGGCAATTTTACCAATTTCGATGACAATAAAAGTACAGGAGGTTGGAATATTTCTTGGTCCACATTCAATCCTTGATAACGTAGGGTTTCCCTGCTAGTTAATTTTTTTTTTTTTTTTACAAAGGACAAGAGGCCACAGTAACAACGTTGGATAGATAAATAACGACTAAGGCTGGAGTACTAAATGTTCTGGTTTCAAGTCTAGTGGATGGTACCGAAGTCATAAATTTTTATAACTTTTGAAATCATTGCTATATAATAATCAATAAAGAATTGTCTCTTCTATAATAAGAAATCTGCATGAATTAAAATATATTTACACATATTTTATGATTGGCGATACAGGGAAGCCTGCTAGTATATATATATATATATATATATATATATATATATATATATATATATATATATATATATATATATATATATATTAAGTAATGTGATTTATAATTTAAAAATTTTAAAAATTTTTAAATTTTAAAAATCAAAATTTAATTAAATTAAAAATCAGTTTCATAAGAAGGAACAACAACAAAGTCAATTATCTGTACGATCGTTTCGGAAATCCGTGCTTTTTATTTGTGGTATACATGAAGTCACGTAGAACAATTATACATAGTTTTTTTGGTAAGCACGGTCTCCTCATCAGCAAATTTAGGAGGATTTCTATTGAATTGAAAAGACACCAAAAATAAACCTAGCATTAAAAGTAAGGCAGATGAATCTGAAAAATTGAAGTAAAAGGTTTGGATTTAAAATTTATAAGAAAATTAATAAGAAAATTGGTATAGGTTAGAGATAGAAATGAGTAGAAAAAATATATTTTTTTTGAATTTACATAATAAATTTGATTTAAAAATATATAGATATATAATTACCTTTTAGTTTTTCTTTTTTTGAAATCAGGAACTGTATTTAAAGTAGTCATTTAGATGTTTGTTATAGCTTTTTATTTTATTGAATGATGAATTTTAAAAGGGCGACGCTCGTGCAGTAAATTGTTTCCGTTAGCGTATTTTGATTTAAAGATGCTACAGTTAATATCTATAGAGAGAGAGTATTTATTTTGCAAGTTTTTAAGGGGAGATAATTGTCATGGCTTTATTTATTATTTGATTTACGAGTCTAAGGGCGGTAATTGGTTTAACTTAATTTATTAAAAAAAAAAAAAAAAAAAAAAAAAAGTAATCTATTTTTACTAATGAGTAATTTTTAATGATTTAAGGTGGTTTATATTTATTAAATTTAAACCAACGTTTATGATTACATGATAGAAGCTCGTGTCTTGAATTTACTAGTTTGGTTGTGCTTTTTATATCTTCATATTTTAAAATTTTTAGGGTTTCTTTTGTACATAATGTACAAAATTTATCTCCTGGTTTATATGATTTGCAAGTCTCAATTATTTGCCATTTTAAGTTGAAAGAAATATTGCTATTTTTAGTTGCCAAATATAGTTGGATAGAGTAGTTTGGTTTGATAGAGAGTTATTTTTAAAAGAATGTTTGTGCGTTGAAATTCTATGTTTTATTGGGCCAGATGTGGAACCAATATATATTACCTCTTGATTATTATGATTATTTTCCGTTAGGTCTATTGTTGGATTATAATGTGGTGGGTTGGTTAATAATTGATCGGTAGATTGATTTAAGTTGGTGTTATTATTTAATCTGGTAGTTGAGTTATGGCTGTTGATAGGTTCTTGTATATTTGGAGTTTTTGATACTGTGCAGCTATAGATAACATTTTTAATTTTACATGAGCCTTGTAGGGGACATTTATTTTTTCTTCTACAGTTACAGTCCGATGTATTTTGTATAGTTGCATTTTGTAGTTTATTAATTTTATTATTATTAGAGCTAATTATTTTCTGATGAAGGTTAGGCATAGTAGAGTAAGAGACTTTAATTGTGTTCTTATTGAAAATCTTATTATATCTATGGGGGGCTTTAAAGTTCTTATCTAATATTTTAAAAAATTCTCTAGCTATGTTTGTTTCTAGGTTTTTGGAATACGGGGGGTTGAACCATAGGATCTCCTTGTGTCTATTCTTACGTTTGCGGGTTTTAGTTTGTTGTTTATTTATATTATTATCTAATATTTGTAGTTTGGTTTTATCTTTTTTTGTCTCCTGGTTATTTTTCTTAACTCGTATACGGGAAGACATTGCCATATTATATGTTATTACGCTCTTAATAGGTTTATTTTTAATGCAGTTTATGTTTCTATCATTTTCATTTATGAATTTAATTTGTGAATTATATCCAGAGTTTTTAAGGGCTTCATTATAGTATTTTTCATTTTTGGTAAATATTGATTTAGTAGAAGACAGTCTAGAAATTCTTAGAGCGATATTGGGAACTATTGATTTTAATATTGTTTTAGGGTGGTTTGATTGATTGTGGACATATAGAAGTGATTGGTTAGGTAGAATTTTCAAGATTTAAGGTTATGTCTAAGAAATTAACAATTTTTTTATTAGGGTCGATTTTTATACTAAGTCCATAATTTTTAAATAATTTATGTAGAGCTTTAATTGCATTTTCATAATTTTTATTAGTAGAATTCGTTATGAAAAGTGCATCATCTCTATATAGCCCTCCTTCAAGTTTGAATTGTTTATGGAGTATACAATGTATTTCATTTAAAAGGAAAAGGCCAACTAGATCAGTGACCTGAGTCGAGTCCGTCGATCCCATTAAAATGTTGAAGTGGTTAGGGGTATTTTTCTTGGTCCAATATTTATTATCAAATGTTATTAAAGACTGTCTAGCTATAAGTATTAGTTTAGTTTCGTCTTGAGTTATATTAGTTAATTTTCGTGCCACTAATAGAGATTTATTAAGTAGGATAGGTGATATAGATTGGTAATATGATTCAATGTCAAAAGAAAGAAATTTAATATTATTTTTATTTTGAATATTAGAAAACCAGTCGATTACTTGGTTTGAAGATTGCCATAGTGGGTATTTTATTATGGATTTAATTTTGGGGATAATTCTATCTAATATGTTTTTACTAACCAGTCCTATGTCTAATTTCGAGGGGCAAATGAGTCTAATAGTAGGGTTGATATTGAAGCTGTGTTTGTGGTCTTTTAAAGTAAATCTCGGGGTACCTGGTACCGTTATTTCTGTGTATTTATCTATTTTAAGTTTAGTTAAAATGTTTTTTGCATCATTATTTATTTTATTTAGTGCTGATTTATTAGTAGTTTTATAATTTTTATTAAGTTCTTTATATATTAGATTTTTATATTGTATATAGTCCATTGTGTAGAAATTTCCAGTTTTATCTGCCGGTACTATGAGTTTATTTTGGTGGCTTGTAGAAATAGATTTTGAAATTCTAAATTACAACGAGCATTTCCTGTATTTTAATTAAACTAGTAATTTCACTATTACATTAAAATACACTTAGCTCTTTAGACTATTATTCTAATCTCCTTTAAATTATATATATATATATATATATATATATATATATATAATTTTAGACTTTATCATTTCTGCATATATATATATTTGCAACAAATGACTTAATGAATCTTGGTTTCCTGCCTGCTGGAACACTGTTTCTGTAGTACCAGTTTTCAAGAATTCTGGCGAAAGAACTGACCCAGTAAATTATCGCCCCATTAGCCTCCTCTCATTTTTCGCCAAAATATTTGAGACAATAATTAACCAAGCTCTAGTCCATCACCTTACAGATGCTAAACTTCTGACTGGCCAACAATATGGATTTAGACAAGCTTGTTCAACAGCAGACATCCTAAATGTAATCTCAGAACGTATATACCAGTCACTGGACAAAGCAGGCAAGGGTAGAGCGGTAGCTCTAGATATATCTAAGGCTTTTGACAGGGTATGGCATGAAGGTCTTCTCAGGAAAATCAGATCATATGGTATCACTGGTAGAATACTTAACATAATTAAATCCTTCTTAGATAAGAGAAAAATCCAGGTTGTCCTCGATGGTCGTACATCTAAACAATACGATATATTTTTTTTTTTTAATTCAATTTTCGCCCCAAACAAGGCACAGTGCCACTTTAATTAGCGGGGTCATTATGAAGGGAGATGAGTAGAAAGATGTTTGTTAACATTACACTTCAACTTCTGCATATCATTGCAGTTGGGAAAGCAGAATCCCGGAAGAGAGTTCCAAAGACCCGCAGTTCTGGGGAAGAAACTATTGGAGTAAAAGGCTTTCTTGCACCTAGGGATCTCTACTGTAAAGGGATGAGACTTAGTAGCTTGTCGGGTTTGTCTGGGGTAGTTACGTCGGGGAGGTACAAATGCGATATAAATACGGGAGTCTAACCTGGGACATCTGTTATTCCTAATATTCATAAATGACCTCCCTCACAAAATTGCTTGTGAGATGGGTATATATGCTGATGACACCATACTCTATAACAGACATGACAGGAAAACAAATGAACACATATCTAAAGAAATGGTAGAAGCACTAGAGGATGACCTCTGATCTGTAGTGGAATGAGGACAAAAATGGATGGTCACATTCAATGCTGCCAAGACTAAACTGGTTTCCTTCAATAATTACAAGAAACCTTTTCTACCACCAATAGCAATGGCCAACGACTCTTTATCTGAAAGTACATCCTTTAAACTCCTCGGCCTAATGTTCACAGGAAACATGAGTTAGAACAATTACATCGAGAGTATCGCCAGGACCACTGCGAAGAAGGTAGGTTCCCTCTACCGTGCTAGAAAGCTACTAACGTCCAAAAGTATCCTATACCTCTATAAGGCCACCATTCGCCCATGTATGGAGTATTGTTGTCATATTTGGGCTGGTGCATCTACCACTAGTCTTTCGCTCCTAGACAAGGTTCAAAACAGAGTTGCCAATCTGATAGGTCCTGAACTGTCATCTAAACTTCAGCCCCTGTCCCATCGACAAAATATTGCATCCCTCTGCCTGGTCTACAAGTACTTTAACGGTGAATGCTCTGATGAACTGCAAGCACTTGTGCCCCCTCGACGTAAATATCCCCGACAAACCCGACAAGCAGCTAAATCCCACCCCTTCACAGTAGAGATCTCTAGATGTAAGAGAGCCTTTACTCCAGTAGTTTCTTCCCCAGGACAGCCAAACTCTGGAATTCCCTGCCGGGTCCCTGCTTCGCCAACTGTACTGACATGCAGAAGTTCAAGTGCAACGTGGGCCAATATCTTGCTGCCCAACTCCCTACACAGTACCCCTGATGCCCATGTCCCTGATAGTAGCCCCCTACAACAAAGTGGCAATATGCTTTGTTTGGGGTGAAAATGTAATAATAAAATAAATATATTAATATATATATATATATATATATATATATATATATATATATATATATTAATATGACTGATTATAATTTTTTTCTATCATTGTTACTATTTGTATATATTGATGCCTGCTTTAATCACAGTTCTAAATCGGATACTTTTGTCTAGACATGCAGCCTTTCGTATGTCATCAAAACAACGTGATAAATCATATTTATGTCAGCATTTGATAGCCACGACTTAATTACCTGTCAGTATATATATATATATATATATATAAAGTCATTTATGTTGTTGATAGTAACGAATCACTCCAATATATTGATTGTGATCTAAAACTACTGAACACATGTTGACTTATTAATAACTAGCAGAATTTGTGTGCAGGCGTTGGTGTTGCTCGGGAAAATTTAGGAACCAAGGAAACTCCTCCTCCTTCTCCCCTCATTCATGAACTTCATTTAAGTATTTTTATTCAAATTTTTTGTTCGTATTATTTGGATTCTTTATAATACTGTTCTCATCGTGAGTATTATTATCATAACGTTTCAGCCAGTGTAACTTCTTTCCTCGGGTGCATCTTTGTCAAACTCTGGGAATTTTTGTCAAACTCTTGAGTCTCAGCCTTTTATTTAATTCATGAAGGTCGTTTGTTCTTGTTCTATCCTGTTATGACCGAATAGACGCCTTAAACCATTTTTTATTAGTATCGCTTTTGAATTTCCACAAGACTCTCTCTTAAAACTGATTAATACTGAGCACTCTATCTGTTACACCAAGACTCAATGTATGAAAATAACATCCAAGATGATGACAGTCGTGAAAATAACATACAAATAATACAATCATCTAAAAAATTCGAAACATAATATAAATCTTTTATTTATAAATAAAAGAAAGTAAAACGTTTTCTCATTGTTACATGTTGGGCTGTCCCCTTTTCGTGTAAGTATAAAAATAGATTACTTAAAATGAAAATAAAATGAGAGAAAGTAGAAATCGAACCCTGGAAATAAGTTTTACATGGAATGTCTAGTAAATTGTTAATTCTGATGAAATAAATAAACTATTCATTGTTAAAAGAATGTGGATAATAAAATATGGGTTAAATGAATTAGATATGCAGGTTGAATTCCTTTGTGAAAACAACAAAAGAAAAAATAGGTTATTGGAAAATCAGAATGTCGGAAACGTGCAAGTCGCACATGTTGGTGGCACGTGAGTTTGGTCACGTGGCCGGACATGCATGGATTTCTCAATATAGGAAGTGAAAGTTAGTTAGTTAGTTAGTGAGAAACTCAGGGGGAGTTTGAGATCGACAGACGATAGTCTGGGTGCAGACATGGGTTTCAATCGTCTAGAAGCAAGACGATCACTTTTGAAACTTAATATGTGAACCTTTGAATTTCTGAACGCAAAGCCACCAACCGGTTCAAGTGGAAGAATAAATGTTCAACGTGTTTTGATAACTGCCGTCTCCTGTGTCAATCATTACATGAAAAAGGTATTATCTATTTATGTGTACAAACTATTTGAAATTCATCATCTAAAATATATGTGTTAGAAAGTAAATGTGTCTATTTATGTTATACAAGCACTCCCGTTCATACGAACTGTCAAAACATAAATGCCAACCTGTCAATCCATCGGCATAAATGCAAACCTTTCAATTATTGGTCTGTCTATCTAGATATGAAAACACTTTCTCAAAATGTATTTATATGCAATCTCACTCATTTATAAACTCACTCAGCCTCTCTTTATATATATTTCACTAATGTGTTAATGTCTCTATATCTCCCATGTCTTACAATATGAACACTTACAACATGAACTCGCCTAAGACTGTCTATCACTCTAAGACAATTATTCTTACTAATAACATGAACAACAAAAGAACATTCATCATCATAAGTATAATAAGCAACACGGTAAAATATAACATTATAAATCCGTTAAACTGAATCTGTTATAAAACTTAACTAATTTTGTTATTTAAAATAGAAACTGAAAACCGAAAATGATGCAATTTTAAATGAATAAATCCTTATTTTATGACTTTTTTATGAACTAAGACTTGGGAAATTTAAAATTCCCTCTTCAGAGCAAGACTTTTTTTTTCCTTCATTTTGTTGGCATTAATTTTGACCAAAGTTATCACCTTCTACAGCCTAACATCACACGTGCATTTGAGAAGTTTTATTACCTCACAAGCAGAAAACCACGGCATATAAAATCAACAGTAGGTTCTTTGATATGACAGGGCTGTGTTCGGAATGAATCTCTCTGATAGGTTCATAAGAGTAGTAGTTGATGGGCAAAAATCAGAAGCTCACAGTATAAATGCTGGAGTCCCTCAGGGGTTCATCCTGGGCCCAACTCTTTTCCTGATCTACATCAATGATCTTCCAAATCACATCCTTACATCATTTGCAGACATTTTTGCTGATGACACTACCATCTTTGGTAGCACATCTAAGACAGTAAACGACCAAGTTCTCTTCGATTCTCTCTCCTCTGATCTTGATCACGTTGTACAATGGGGAAAGGAGTGGCTGGTTACTTTTAATGCATTTAAAACCAAGCTTTTATCTTTACATCATTAACACTCTGATCCACATCTGGCATCAATTAAAATGAATGGCTCTCGTCTTGGGGAGGCCTCAAGTTTTGACAAGCTTCTGGGCTTGATGTTTACTCCTGATCTTAAATGGAATACGTACATCAAATCTGTTGCCAAGGCCACTGGAAAAATGGTCGGATCCTTCTATTGATCCAGTAGATATCTCACTGCTGATGCAATTCTCTATCTATATAAGAGCCAGGTACGTCCAAGGATAGAATACTGTTGCCACATCTGGGCAGGAGCTGCTAGAAAGGACTTGTCCTGCCTTGATAGAGTTCAAAATAGATTTCGTGGCCTCGTGGGAGATGTCCTTTTCTCTTCGCTGCAACCTCTATCTCACAGAAGAGATGTCGCAAGTTTGTCTCTGCTTTATCATTATTTTCATGGAAAGTGTTCGACTGAGCTTAAATCTATGGTCCCCGCTCGCCAAACTTTCACAAGAAACACTCGTCTAGCTGTACACACTATCAATAATTCCCCCCACTCTTTACCTGTGCCTAAACCTAAACGTAGATTCCATCAAAGCTTTTTTCTTAGAACTGCATGCCTGTGGAATTGTCTTCCGTTTTCCTGCTTTCCAGCTGTCTATAATATGGTTGTCTTCAAGTCCAACGTGAACAAGTTTCTGATGAGCCGTTCCACTTAAGTTAACAAATTTACCGAACTTCCATTACTATCGATTACTATATTGTCCTTTTGACTACTCTACACTCTTTAACCCTTATCCTTGAGTGGCCTCTCGGCCTTGATAAGTGGTGACGCCTATGTAAAAAAAAAAAAAAAAAAAAAACTGAACAATGCCACTTGACTTTTGTATTTTAATTCAAGTTATTTTCTTTACAAAAATAATTTTGTCAAATCAACAGATGCAATAGAGACTACAATGTAGTGTGAACTAAGTCACTGCAGGGAGGCATGTGAAAATTCCTCCCGGTGCACCACGATGAGTCCCCAACTAGAGCAGGCAATTAATCAATTTGATTGAAAAATGGGCGATTTTACCAATTTCGATTAAAAATAAAATATGGGAGAGTGAAACATTTGTTGATCCTCATTCAATCTCAGGCAACGTCTGGTTTCCTTGCTAGTTTAAAATAGAAATTGAACATTGAGAATAGTTATATTTCTGTGTCCCATATATATTAATTTATTTATAAGATCAAAATTTCAAATAAAATAACTGATTTGTATACATTTTTCAATATCCAAAATTTTATTTTAAGGTGGAAATATAATTTGGGACACTGAAAGCATACACACAGTAACAGCATCCAAAGTTCGCATTTCAGTCGATGAAAAAGCTAATTTTTCACAACCATAAAGGGGGATCATCCCTAGGTACGTCTCTTGGTAACTGCGGAGATTTCTTGCCGACATCACTACTTTGAATCTCCTAAGTGGTGTTCAATTTCATGAATGATGTTTTTATGTTCCAAATTGGCTTTACCTTCAATGTTGGTATCTTTAACCAGTTTGGAACATAAAAACATTCATTTCTATTACAGGGACACCACTTGAATCAGATGCCCGAATTGCAGATCCTTTTTATGGTTGAATACATTTTTTCTGAAAAATTTCTTAATATATTTCCAATGTATGTGCTAAAAAGCAAAATTATGTCTATTATCCATCATAAAGATTTTGCTAAAGACATTCCTCTGAAGAGAGAAGCCTTACATCGAAAATTCCACTCCTACACAGTCGAGATGTAAGAAACTCTAATAGTTTCTTCCCAAAAACTTTTTTTTTTTTTTTTTTTTACATGGAGTTCACCATTTATCAAGGCCCAATAGCCACTCAGGGATAAGGGTTATTGTGATAAAGGGATAGTGTAGCAATAGTATTGGAGAATTGGTAAGGTGTCATTAATTGGGGGGGGGGCGGTTCATCAGGAATTTGTTTGTGTTGGACTTGAAGACATCCAGGTTGAAGTCGGGAGGGAAACAGGCAAACAGAACAGAGGTCCACAGGCATACAGTTCTAAGAAAGAAGTTTTGTTCATGGTATCTACGTTTTGATTTAGGCACAGATAGGGAGTGGGGAAAATTATTGATGGTGGTTTCAGCTAGTCGGGTGTTTTTTGAGAAAGATTGACGAGGGGGGACCAGAGAATGGAGCTCAGACGAGCACCTGCCATGGAAATAACGATAGAATAATGACAGGCTTGCTACGTCTCTTCTGTGGAAAAGAGGTTGCAGGGTAGAGAAAAGGGCTTCCCCCACCAAGCCACGGAGTCTATTTTGTACTCCGTCAAGGCAGGATAGGCGTTTTGGAATTCTATTCCAGTTTTCTGCTTCCCCAACTGTACTGACATGCAGAAGTTCGAGTGTAATGTGAACAGACATCTTGCTGCTAAACTCCCTACATAGAACTCCTTCAACTTAGATCCCTGATAGTAGCCCCCCCCCCTACATCACAGTGGCAATGTGCCTTGTTTGGGTTGAAAATGGGATAAAAAAAAACATCCGTGAATAAAGAAAAGAACTTTAAATTTCTTGTTCAAATAATAAATTTTTGTTTAGAAAATTCTATATTTACTGAAAACAAAAATTAAATATAAAGCCTACAATTTTTGATTTGCTCTATCTAGTATATTGAGCAATTTTATTTGGTTGGGATTGTCTTATATAAAAATATTTTCGCCTCACAATACTTTGTAAGACTGTGAACCACAAGATCGATTAATCTGTGATTCAATTTACCTCATTATTCGGATAGAAAATTAGAAAAAGCCAAGATATTGTAGAATTAAATTTACAATATTTTATTCAAAACAAGAAATACAAAATAAAGGTGAAGGTTCCTTATTCCATGGAGTTTCAAAGAAAAACCCTTCTCCTCAGAGGAAAAAAGTTAGCAAAAGGTAAGTATAGATAAGTATCTATTTTTACTGGTTAAAGAAAAATTGTTGAAAACAATCGAGAAAGAAAATTGAAAGAAAAGTAAAAGTTTATAGATAAAACGAAAGGGAATACCAGACATATTTGACTTTGCTGAGTATTTCCATCCATTTTATCTATAAACTTTTACTTTTCGTTCAAGTTTCTTTCTCGATTGTTTTCGAAAATTGAGCTAACCAGCAAAAATAGATACTTATCTATTAACCTTTTGCTAACTTTTTTTCTAAGAAGAAGCGCCTTTCTTTGAAACTCCATGGAATAAGGAACATTCACCTTCATTTCGTATTCCTTGGTTTGAATAAAATATTCTAAATTTAATTTTACAATATCTTGGCTTTTTCTACTTATATTAGGTTCTATCGTTGACTTAAATCTGGATAAAGTTGTTGTTCTATAAATATATACTTTTATATTTCTGCACTTTCGAATTGGAAAAGTTTTTTTTTAATAAGCTTTTCTAATATATATATATATATAGTCTTGGAAGTTTTTTAACCTTTAAAACTATATAAAAAAAATTATTTAATTTTTATATTGTTTATCATTCGTTAGAAAACTATCTAGTCAGTAAGTCATTTAATCACCTGCAATCAATGCATCAACTTGCTCTCTCGAATTCACTATAGTCCTAATCTTAATTTAATTAATTTACCATGAAACACTGTTTTGGAGATTTAAAAACAAAACAGTATATTAAATCATGGCTCCCTAGCAGTGTTGATCAAACACCACCTCCCTTAATTCCAAGGACAAAAAATATGTTACAGATATTAGATCTAGTTTCCTACTCTTGATTAATTTGGCTGGCCTATTCATGTTATAAAAAATGTCTTCCTTACCTTATATATATATATCTGCACACGTGAATAACTAGATAAAATATATGATGTGTCTACATATTTAGAAGCATAATTGCAACAAATGTGTATGATCAAATATATTACTAGTGAATCATACTAAACTGGTTGGGTGAACATGTAATGCGTAAACAACAATGCAATGGTGCATTGTACATAATACATAAAACTATTAACTCTTTCATCTGGAATCAATATAATCGTGCCATGGTTACCGCTTACAACTCACCCTCGTCAATTTCAGTGATCATGAGGGTTTTTTTCTTTTCAAGCCACAATCGATTGTCTTCATCACATGTAAATTCAACTGATTAAATAATAATAAGGAAACAAAAAAAAAATAATTATATGCACTGTGCAGTTTACAGACCGTGTTGAAATGATAACGTTATTATTAAGAAACTCATTCTTAACATGAGGAGGGGGGGTGCTTTTTTTTTTATTTTGTACTTTCACCTTTTAACTTAAAAATCCGATCTAAACATAGCACGGTCTGTAAACTGCACAATCACCCAATGAAAAACTAGTATCATCCATATCTATAGTATTATAATTTTTTTGTGTGTTGATATTCATATTAAAAACCTTTTTTGTTTATTTTAAAAAAAAAAATACAACTTTGTTATATATGGGTCATGGAATTGCGTTCATCTGCAAAATATATAGCTAATTTGCATATTCTTTTAAACATTCATTTTTATTAAATCCCTTTCGGTTTTACGGTTTTCTTATGGGATGATTATCTTTAATTAACTATTACGTGTAATTATATTCATGCAGATATTCTACATGATTTATACTTGTGTAATATTTACATAAAAAGGTTATAGTAAGTGCAAACCTCTTTCTATATATATGTATGCGTTTTATTTGTTTAAAAAAATTTGCCTACCAAACTCCTATGTCAATTTTATGTCTACAAAACATGAAACTTAATATATAGGGTATTCAAATCCATGTGAAACTTTATATTTAGGTTTTAGCTGTGGAAAATCGGTGTGAAAATTTAAAAAAAATAGAATTTGCCAGTGAAGGTCGAATGACGGCATTACGAATATGCATGTGTAATGTCATAGCAATTGGTTCATGTTTTAATTTTTAGCCTTGCAGCAAACATGTCTTCGTAGCTCAGGCATTAATGTCAACAGAAAAATCAAATCATAAGCTAAGCATTTTGATTTCGATTCTCAGTGGTGGTGCACAAGTCATTTTTTTTTTTTTTTACATTTTCAATCATTACTATACATTGATTTATTGATCCGATTCCGTTTTGAAATCACATGATTTGAACTTGGTAGAATACATGGGGTTGGTTGTCATTACCGGGGCTGTCAATCAACTGTCAAAAGACGTTTTCAATGGTCTGCAATAAGAAAACTCAGATACCTCGTTGTCATCTCTCAGTGAACAGAACTGCGATACATCAGAAGGAAAGCTTTACGTACTTGGGAAGCATGATTGCATCAGATGATTGATCAGAATGAGACATCAAATGCAGAATAGCTGTTGCAGAGAAAACGTTTATGAATATGAAAGGCGTTTCGGGTGCACGAAATCCGAGTCTTGGAATCAAAATAGGCTGCTAAAGTTTTACGTTTGGTCAATTCTGACATAGGGATGCAAGTCTTGGACAATCAAGAAAGCGATGAGTGGACATTTGTATGCAACTGAGATGTGGTTCTATCGAGGAATGCTTAGCATTTCTTGGACAGAGAGAGTATCAAATGTTGAAGTTCTAAGAAGAATGAAAATTGATCGCTTGCTGTTGCGAATCATCAAGTAAAGGCAGTGCCGCTTTGTTGGACAACTATTGCATGAAAAAGGGGGCATCGAACGGCACATCTTGGAGAACGAAACTGACAGAAAAAGAGTCAGGGGAAGGCAAAGGATGAGAATTTTAGATTGGATGTGTAGGGAAATGGGTGTCAACTCCGAGAACAAGCAGTGGACCAAAGCCTACGAAGAACACTAACCATGATTTCATCTATGGCATGAACATGCCGCGACACATATGTCTATATATATCTATAAAAGTGAAAGTGTCTGTCTGTCTGTGTACATTTCCCTACACAATAACTGTCAATTTTCAGTCTATAGACTCGAAATTTGATATACAGGGTACTGAGATTTGGGAAAATCTTTGTAATCTGTTTTCGGACAGAAATTTGGCTGTTAAGGGGTCAAAGTCCAACGATTTGACCTTTGAGAACTCTACCAAACTCCTCCGCCAATTTTGGGTCTAAACACTTGAAATTTTGGATATAGGTTCTTTGGACATGGATCGAAATTAATAACTTGATTGGAGCCCAAAACAATCAATTTTAAGGGGTCAAAGTTAAAAAAAGATGACCTCTACGGTCTCTACCAAATTACTCAGACAATTTCTGGTCTAAACATTTGAAATTTTACATAAAGTGTATTCAGAGATGGAGCAAGCTTTTTAATCGGTTTGGGTCGAAAATTTGAGCTACCAATATATAAATGTATGTATGTATGTCTGCTTAAAACTTTCGACAGATGCGACGGATTTTCACAAAGCTCGACCGTTCAGATGACAAATACCGAAAAATTGGCAAAAAACATTTTCTTCACCCTCAACTCGGCACTTTTCTACAGGGAGGGGTCGCTTTTTTCGCCAATATTTTCGAAATTCATCCCCTCTTTTCGATTGTCTAGCCTTAATTTAAACCTATGTCTATGTTTGGCGGTAGTCGTACCAGCAAAGACGTCACGTTTTTTTTTTCACATTCTTTTGCGGTACGGGTTCGAGCCTGCCTTCCTACTCCCACTTTTTTTTTTTTTTTTTTTTGCTCAACACACACCTCCAAACACCCGGGCAACGCCGGGCACCCATGCTAGTATAATAATAAATACGAAATTCGCATTAATCAAAATATCATATTTAAGCGTATTTTATGACCGGGCAATCCCAGGTGGCCTGCTAGTACTATTATAAAGTTACGGTGTTTTCGGCATTTGTTTGTATGCAAACAGAAACAAGTGATTAGTTTACAAAAATAAAAGAATAAAGCAGTAATTCATGCAATATCAATACCAGAGTTTAAATTTCACGTAAGTACTAAAGGATTCTTTAAAACTGGATATGTTTTATAAATTTTAAGAAATTAACATTATGCCATAAAAACATCACATAAATTAAGAAAACAAAACTAGGTGACCTCTTTTTGTTTTGACCATCTGCTAAAAAAGTTAACATAAAGAGTATCAAGAGTGCAATGTGATTTATTTTTTTCTTAAAAACCTTAGTTTTTTTTAATCCAATAAAAAACAATACATGAATACATTCATCGTAGTTACTTACTTTCTATACTAAATAGCACATTTTTCCCCCACAAAATTTCACTAATATTTTTCTTTGTACTTGCTATAAAGAATTAGAAGATAGAAGGTAAGGATGAAAATTAAGATATGCAGATGTTGTCCCAACATTGCTCAACGGGTATAAAACAACATTAACATGAATACGAATTATTATTAAACAACTTTTCTTTTGTAAATATGTCGGCTGAATAAAAACAAAGCAAAAACAAAAAAATGGCAGGAGCAAAAAGAAAAAATACTTTTATGTGATTTGTGATTTTTATTTTAAGATGATATTTTAAAAATCTCTACACATAACTGATGGATCAGATTATTTTATTAAATTATAGCAAAGTATGTTAGTCTATTGCAAGTAACAGGGTAGAATAATAAGTTAGGTAGATTGTTCTCATTTTGTACTCCTTAACTTTGCTATATCTTGCATCAGTTATGATTACTTATATTGTGTTTACTACTGTCTGATCTATTTCCTGCTTCCTTTGTTCCCGCTCGTTTTACTCGTTGGTCTAGTGGTCTTCATTAATTCTTTGATACCATTTTTGAAATACAGCTTCCTAATCTAGTAGCTTTTTTCCAAGAACTAAGGTTGGAAACTCTCTTCCTGCTCACGGTTTTCCTTCTACCAACAATCTTAGTCTTAAGACTAAGGTCAATAGGCATCTTTCTTTGTCATTGCAATAATCAGCTTTCATTTTTTTTTTTTTTTTTTTTTAATACAAAAGAAAGAGAAATGAATTATTCATGTTTTTTACTCGCGTCATTAAATAAGTATGTCAGCGAACTTGGGGGCGGGGGAGGCTTACTAAAAAAAAAAGTATATACGATTTTCGGGAGTTTTTCTCTTAGGTCAACATTTTTTTGTGCTATGAAAAGACATTTGTTTTGAAGGAATATTGAATATTTCGCACAACATATATATTTTTTTCTCTTCTAAAGAAAAGACATTCACTTGAAATTTAAAACTATGGTCAACGTTCATTTGCAAAGTTATTGAAGGAAACAAATTACTGTTCCCTTACCCCAGTTGTTCTAAAAATATTAAAATCTGGTTAATCTGAACATGGTTTTGCTAATTTCCGTAAATTCAGTATTCAGCATAAAAAAAATGGACGATTTACAAAGTACATCAGAACAATTATTAAAACTGCGAATTAAACAACAATTATTTGAACACCAGAAACGCTCATATGAAAGACAACAACAATAACAATAACGTATGGAAGAGCTGTTTATACAAGTCATAAAAAGTAATACGTTCACCAATAATAATACCGCATTTTCTCAGGACTCAATATGGAATGCGAGTGACAGTTTCTGCTATAGACCTGAAAAAGGTAAATTATTTGAGGCTTATTTTCGTCAGTCTGAAGATTGTTTTTAGTATCGACTGCAAACAGTGGTCGGACCAGAAAAAGGTTTGTTTACTATTACGGAAACTAGAAACGGCTGAGTATAACAAGTATGTAGATTTTATTTTACCACGTAAAACATCGGAATTATCTTTCGCCCAAACAGTGGAACTTCTTACAAAACTGTTTAGCCCGAAAGTCTCTTTATTCCATAAACGTTAGCCATGTCTGAATTTGCAAAAGAATGACAAAAATCATTTCGCAATGTACGCAGCTATGGTAAATAAACATTGCGACAAATTCAAACTTGCAGACCTCATTGCAGACAATTTTAAATGTTTAGTAATGCGCAAGGACTGAAAAAGAACACACATCTCGACATATAGCTAAACAATTTTTGAAGAAAGAAAAATCCAATCTCTGTGTAATCGATGTGGTAATTTGTGTCGGGTTAAGGACTGTTCATATTTATTAAGAATGCAAAAATGTAAAAAATAAAATAGGACGCAAAGGTACACATTGCAGAAATAAAATTAAATACAAAACCCGAGTGTGTTTGATGGAGACTAAAACTAACAAAGAAAGGTTGCGAAAATATGTGACTATAAAAATCATGATAATAAAAATAAAGATGCAACTAGATTGGTTTTCGATAGTAAATTTAAATACCTGGAAGAAATTGAATAAATCCACAATGCTGAGAACAGGCTTAACAGCAAAGGCTGTTAACGGTACACAAATTAACTTCAAAGGCGAATTTTTCATGAACATTATTGAGAAAGACGAAAAAATTAAATACTTATATATTAAGGAATACAACTAACCTGATCAGGTTTGACTGGACTCATGAATTTAAAGTATGGAACCAGACAATCAATAATTTTTGCAAAACAAAAATAAAAAGTCCAACACACGCCCATGCCTTGAAAAACAAATTAAAAGGAAACTTTTCTGGTTCTAGGCCATGAAAAGCCAAACAGAAGGCGCAAAGAAACTGGTACACTGCACAAAGTACCAGTCGCAACTATTTTTCACAGTATTGGAACATTATTTACCGAGAGTCATTGTCACTCAAAGATATTACATGCAGCACAATAATAGCATTCAAACTATTTTTCCACAATATTTCCATGTGTCTTTTCAAAATAGTTCATCAGGTTAACAACACTAGTGAAAACCCCTGGGACAATATCACCCCTTGTCTGATGGATTATTACAATTATTGACCCTTAATTACGTGTGGCGGAGTTTACCCACAGAAGTAATCAATTATTTTGTTAAATTCTCACGATTAATATGCGAGAAAATGGCAAAAAAATGTGCGTGTGTGTGTGTGTGGGGGGGGGGTCAGGTCTAAATAAAAAAATTTGCCCTGAAAAATGAATCCACCAAGAAGTAAAGGCTATGGAAAGCGCCTACGACATGTTTGATATTGAGCCTCTCCCAATCACACCAGAACCACAACGTTCAAGCAAGAAAATGGAAAATCACCGAACCGTTCATAGTTCATCCAAAGGGGAAAACAATACTGATGCACCATCCGTCAGGTTATCAGCTTGGGAGACAGTGCTGAAGTGGAACTAACCTATATTACCCACTAATAGACTATTCCAATCTCAATAAATACTGGGAGACTAAGCCGTGAGGTGTCAGTCGATACTTGGTGGATAAACCTAAGTTGTTCCTTCGTTGGTTTGACGAACAACCCACCTATTGTATGCTTTGCAACACATGCTGTTACTTTATTTCTGCGTTCTATTTTTCTTTGCAACCCTTGACAGTGCTATAATCGGAATGTCTTTAATAATAAGTATATAACAATTTCATTTATATATATAATTTTTTTTGGAAAAAGATATCCAGCAGAGTGCTCAATTATAAGGAAAATCCGAAAATAAGAGCATATTTATGTCGATTTTTTTGTTTACAGAAAGTTTTTAGATGATCAAGTCATTGGTACCGTCGGTTTTAAGCCCAATAAGTAGGATCGTTTTAGATACCCATAAGTATGATGAGTATAAGGGATCAGTATTGGCTGACGAGAGCTTGATATGAGTATCTAAAATGGTCCTAATTATCGGGTTTGAAACTGACGGTACCAATGACTTGTCTCATCTAAAAACTTTCTGTAAACAAAATATATATCTGTTAAATTCGTTTATGTTACTAGAAAAAATTGTTTGTAAGTGACGACGCCATTTTGTTGCAAATCTTAAACATCTTTTCTTTCTCTCCATTCATTACTAAGATAATTCTGACAATATTCCATATTCCTAAATGAATTTATTAACTAAGCTATATCTTCAGCATGACAATCCAGGCTGAATTTGTGCCATTTATAAACCTACAAGCAGGCCGCTAAGATATGCTTACATACGATATTTTCATTCATACAGATTACGTATATAGACAATTCTTGATCGATTATTATATTGAACCTAATATATAATAGTAAGATCAATTTAAAAAAAAAAAAATTGGGTGCCATCAGCTAGAATCAAAACCAAAAAAAAAACAACTCTCCATTCCTTAACCTCTGAGCTACACTAGTACACACACATATATGTATACATACATACAGATTCACCTGTGATCCCTTTATATATTTAAGATTAACCAGACTATATTAATAAAGGAAATCCAAAACTATATCAGTAATGTATAAAATGTATTTATAATTACATATAATAAATTTATATATATATATATATATATATATATATATATATATATATAATAAAAAAAAATGTATATATGTAAAAATATTTTTAACCTTTATATATCTAATTTTAAATAAATAAGAATGTGAATATACTAAAGACAAATCATAGTGGGGGTGATAAGTAGTTAAATGGATTAATCCTAATCTTATAAATACAAGACTGATAAATTAAAAAATATATCCATTTTTAATTTGGAAATTGATGAATCACACAGGTAAGAAATTCATTTTCATAGCATGAAAAGGTTAGTAATTGCAATTAAGAATAGGAAATCGGATCAAATGTTTGTAATATGTCTTCTGCCTAAGATTAAGGGAGGTGGTGTTTGATCAACACTGCTGGGGAGCCATGATGTAATATACTAGTTTGTTTTTAAATCCCTGAAACAGTGTTTCATGGTAAACAACTGATGATCCCTTAAAAAATAAATTATTAGTACTATAGTAAATTCGAGAGCGAGTTGATGCAGTGATTGCAGGTGATTAAATGACTTACTGACTAGATGGTTTTCTAACGAATGATAAAAAATATTTTTTTTTATAGTTTTAAAGGTTAAAAACTTCAAAGACATATATATATATATATATATATATATATATATATATATGATGGCAGCAACTCGTTCTCGAGTATTGCCATTACTTAATATATCTCTGGCTGAAATGAAGCAAACCTGAGCGCAACTAGCAGCACGTGCCAGGAGGTCACTTCTATGAACCTTCTATATGATGACCGGGTCCAAGCTGTGCTGCCCTGAACACCTACCAGGCCAGACCCTGGAAGTTC
>NC_136489.1:2833178-3008178 GCF_053919585.1 Euprymna scolopes
CGTTGCCCATTGCTATTGGTGGTAAAGAAGGTTTCTTGTAATTATTGAATGAAACAAGTTTAGTCTTGGCTGCATTGAACGTGGCCATCCATTTGTGCCCCCATTCCACTACAGATTGGAGGTCATCCTCTAGTGTTTCTGCCATTTCTTTAGATATATGTGCATTTGTTTTCCTGTCGTGCCTGTTATAGAGTGTGGTGTCATCAGCATATATACCCATCTCAGAAGCAACTTCGTCGGGGAGGTAATTTATGAATATCAGGAACAGTAGAGGTCCAAGGATAAACTCCTGAGGCACTCCCACATTTATATCACATTGTTTAGATGTACGACCGTCAAGGATAACCTGGATTTTTCTCTTATCTAAGAAGGATTTAATTATGTTAAGTATTCTACCAGTGATACCGTATGATCTAATTTTCCTGAGGAGACCCTCATGCCATACCCTGCCATAAAGCCTTAGATATGTCTAGAGCTACCGCTCTGCTCTCCCCCGCTTTGTCCAGTGAATGGTATATACATTCAGAGATTACAGTTAGGATGTCTGCTGTGGAACGGGCTTGTTTAAATCCATATTGTTGGTCAGTCAGAAGTTTAGCATCTGTCAGGTGCTTGACTAAAGCATGGTTAATTAAGGTCTCAAATATTTGGGCAAAAAGTGGGAGGAGGCTAATGGGGTGATAATTTGATGGGTCAGTTCTTTCGCCAGAATTCTTGAATACTGGTACCACAGAAGCAGTTTTCCAACAGCCCGGAAAAAAGGCATCTGAAGAACATGATCATCACTGGCTTCTAGGGAGCAAGACCCAACACCGAGAGGTAGAAATGTGTTGTGGCTAATAGTGTTGCGGATTTGGAGGTTTTAGAAGGAGTCAGGGTCAGATTTGAAAGAATGCTAAGAGTTGGAGTCATTTTTTTACATCCGATTTCGATCATTATTGAATATTGGAACACTTTCAATCTGATATATCTCTATATCAAATAAGGATTCAGATTCGGATATTTAGGAAGTCTAGCAGTTGTAATTGAAAGTTTGAGAATCCTAGGAATCAGTTGGGCCTTATACCTTCCAACTCTGTAACTTTGGTGACTAAGGGGATTACAAATATTAGCCTTAAAATTGTTAAGAAATTGAAAACCAAAAATATTGATCTTGATTGCATAAATGTGACAAGATGAAAAAGTCTAAGAATTAAATGGAACTTACCGGCCAAAGTATAATCCATATCAAACCCAAAAAACTTTATTTTATCCAAACAAAGTCCACGATTGACAAAAATCCTGGAAACAAAGAAAACAAATGGAGCACATGAAACTTTACTTTAAATATTCTTAATTTGACAATTTAAATACACACACACACACACACACACACACACACACACACACACACACACACACACAAATAGAATAAAATATACTTATGGCAAGTGAACTAAACAGAAATGACTGTATTTTATTCCATTAAAGGAATTAGTCAAGCTAACTTACATAACTTCAAATTCTCCAATCCCTTTGATGAGTAACTGCTTAAATCTATTAATTATTGTTGTATGGTATTTTTGTGTTATTAATTTATCTTTCGCAGATATTGGCAAAAAAATACATGAAAAAAATATGTACAAATAATATAACAGACACACATATTAACGATTTTAGCAACGTGAGAACGCCACCATTGCATTTAATTTTACTTACCTAAATGGTAGAGTTTTTACTCCGTTACATTAAGTTGCCCCTTTTTACCAGATGCTTTTTAATTACATGTATATATTTTTAATAACTTTTTTGGTAGATAAAAGTAATTCATGGACACGTCTTTCTTGCTAACTAGCAATTATCAGCATACCTTGACTTTGACAAGGATCGAACCCACAAGTACATTGCCTGTAGTTTGGCATTTTACCACTAAGCTATAGTTTTGCCTGAAAATATGTATGGTTATTATCACTTAAATATCAAATTAATATTAATTGGTTTTTATTAGGCAACAAAGCATCTCTAATCGTAATTGTTGTTGTTCCAGGTTATGCAACATAACATTTAGTCCATATGCCTCGACTTTCCCTTAGTGATCGTCAGGAGCTTGTTAATCTCCGCCTTTCTGGTTTATCCAATTGAGAAATAGGCTGCAGATTGAAATATGAGGAAAAAACGGTCTGATTGACTGTGCAAAAGCACCAAAACACCAACAGTGTTTGTGATGCCCCTAAACCAGGTTATCCTAGAGTTACGTTTTACAAGGAATAAAATGCTATCAAAATCCACAGCCTTAGAAACAGATTTGAAACGCCCTCCCCTCTCCAATCATACAACAGTGTAATCTTGTTAAAAAGTACTCTCTTTCTACAGTTAAGAACAGATTGAAGGAATTTAATTTGCAAGGCTGTGTTGCAAGATGCAAGCCAATGATTTCTGTAAAGAACAGAAAGCGCCATCTGGAGTTTGTCAGATTCTATGAAGATCATGACTCTTTATATTAGTTGAAAGTGAATTTTAGTGACAAAAGTAAGTTCAATAGGCAGTGATGGTAGGCAGTACATCCATTGAAGGAAAGAACAAAGAATTTTATCCTACATGCACAGATCCAATGCTGCAAGGTGGTGGATGTTCAGTTTTGGTGAGGGTTGTTATTAGTGCCAATGGTCCAGGGCCTATAGTTCGCTTGCTAAGTTGAATTAATTCAATCAAGTACATTAATATGTTGACTGAGCATTTTCTTCCCTACTTTGGCTAGAATTTGGATCATCCCATCTTCATGCAGGATAATGCTTCCATTCACACAGCTGACAATGTCAAGAGGTTCCTTAAAGAGCATGATATTCCATGTTTGGATTGGCCTGCACAATCTCCAGACCTCAGTCCTATCGAAAACATATGGCATTACATCAAGCAACAGTTATGCAATGATAAAATTTCAAATCTGAAAGAACTTTGAACAAAAATTAAAGAGAAGTGGGATGCTCTTTCACTGGAGTATTGCTGCAGACTAATTCAAAGAATGCCCAAAAGATTATAGGCTGTCAAATTGCAGAAGGGTTATGGTACTAAATATTAACTAGGTCATTGTGTTCCTTTTGGGGATCAGCCATTCATTTTGTACGTATTTTGTAGTAATATTACTGTTAATAATATAATAATATAATAGCAATATTTATGTTCATTAAGAAATTATTTAATTCATAAACTCAATGAAACAAATTGTATCTGCTGTGCAAATATTTTGATGAAAATGTGAGGAATTTTTTATCATTAAAATTTTTTTAATTTTTTTATTATTACGAAAAATGTTTATGTTTAGTTTTAAAAAAGAAACTGTATTCATGTTTGAAGGACGTTTTTGTTCTATTTTTGTAGAATTCTAGACAAATGACTTCATTTCAGAATATTGCAATGTGAAAAGGATGTCTTTGTTCTATTTCAGAACGAAAAAAGCCGTTAGCATTCAAAGTATATATAGTGATGTAGCATGTTTTATTCAATGATAATATTGTTAATTCAGGAATTTCCTTCTTTTTAGTTATACCAATTTATTAACATAACATCTATGGGCTTTCTTTGTTTTACAACATAATTCTTTCATCTTAAACTATTTTTGAAATTTCTGTATGTTAGCTTTTTTTTTTGTTTTCATTTTTTGATAAGGGGAGAACATTGTTTCTTTAAAACAAACATTTTCTTTTAATTAGAATCTCAAAATAAGTCATGGGTTATTTTTGTTAAATTTAGAAAAAATTAAAACAGTCAATTTGAAATATTCTAAAATGTATGAAAAAGGTCATAAGTTTAAAATGTGGGAATTTAAAAAAAAAAATTATGAAGAGTTTTCCAGATAAAGTAATATTTAAATTTCTAAATGATTTAAAACAGTCATAAGTGAGAAAATATGATTTTTTTTGTTTTGAAAACAAAAAGTTTTTGTGATAAATTAAATTATGAAAATAAATTGGAACAAACACTTTATTTTCAAAGAATTACGTCCATTTACAGAAAAATTGGGATTATCTCCTCTTGTCCAAAGTCAAACTTTTCAAAAAATGAAAAACAAAAAGCTAAAATGCAAAAATACTGCTCTTTTTTTTTTTTTTTACTAAAAGTTTTTCATAACAGTGAAATTAAATGTTTATTTTTTTAACTTACTAAAAAACTTCACTATTTTTTGTTTGACCATTTCTTCGTTTCCAGTTTTATATTAACTTCCAGGTGATAATAAAAAAAAATACAATTTTAGAGTAACTGTATATCGTTTTTCCACTGAATTTTTGAAATAAGGATTGATAATTATTATTATTTGGATTATTTTGACTACTGTTCTTATCTTAATAGTTTAAACTCTGATCTTCTTCAAGTGTATGTTTCCCAAGTTTGACAGAAAAATTCCCAAAAATGGTCGGAGGTTACACTGACCGAAACATTGTAAAAATGACAATCAAGATGAGAACAGTAGTCCGAAAAATCCAAATAATACAAAAGATTCCCCAGTTAAACAAGACACACCTGAAGAAGGTCAGAGGTTACATCAGCCAAAACATTGTGTGAATAGCACACAAAATGAGAACAGTAGTCTGAACAATCCAAATAATCCAAAATTACATGTGTTGGAAATTGAAACGTTTAACGAGACAGGTACTTCAGCTAACATACATTTCTAAGAGCATCCCATCAAATATTAAACCAAAAACAAAAAACAAAAATCAAACGTAAAAGCATAGACGAGTGTAAGACTTACATTTTGGCCATAATGACAACATCGCAGTTAAAAGAGTTTCCTTTTTCAAATAATCCAAAGTGTTATTCAAAGTGACATTTTCTACAAACTCATGGTCTTTTGTTCTGAAAACTTTTTCGGATTTCCTTGAATCTGCACGTAACATCAGTTAACTACATTTATGTACTTGTATGGCTTTTCAAAGTCTGTTGGACCAGAAACAAGAGTTCCTATACACCAACTGTTCTTCTCTTTCCAGTAATTTCAGCTTTTAATTATATCCTTCAGGATGTTTATATCACTCTCTTTAACGCTTTAGCTATGTCATAGCCTGTCGCTATATATATATGTGCGTGCGTGTTATTTTTATGGTAAGTGCTCATCTGAGCTTCAGTCTATGGTCTCCTCCCCTTGCCAAACTTTCACAAAAAAACACTCGTCTAGCTAAAACCACTATCAATAATTTTCTCCACTCTTTATCTGTGCCTAAACCTAAACGTGGAATCCATGAATAAAGCTTCTCTCTACGAACTGCACGTCTGTGGAACTCTCTTCCATTTCCCTGCTTTCCAGCTGACTACAATATGGTCATCTTCAAGTCCAATGTAAACAAGTTCTTTATCAGCTGTTCCCTTAAGTAATCCAATTTACCAAATTTCCACTACTAACAATCACTATGGTATTGCCCCATTGACTCCCGTACACTCTTTAACTCTTATTCTTTAACTCTTATTCTTTAACTCTTATTCTTTAACTCTTATTCTTTAACTCTTATTCTTTAACTCTTATTCTTTGCGTGGCCTTCATAAGTGGTGACTCTTTTGAAAATATATATTACTTTTGGACGTTCCTATTTTGAAAATAAATAATTGTTAGAATTCTATTTCTATCCTTTGCAAATGATTCAAATTTTAGTAAGTTATTATGGATGATAACGACTACCAGTTGTCAAAATTTCAGCTTTTCACAGTTGTTATTTCTAACAAATATTAGGTTTTAAAATTTTGTCCCTTAGTTTTGGATGCTACTGTATATTCGGTAAATTCAAAATACACCAGATAATAAATTTATTTCAGCCATACCTGGCCGTTCTTAAATAAGGCCTTGACAGTGTGCTTCAGGAGACACTTGAGCACCAATTTGATATTGGCAATCAGCTCGTCCTTGGTGTCTTTCTCAACTATGTCCCACATATAATAGTACAATTTGTAATCAAGTGCGTTGAGTGGGGTCGGGGTACAAGGCCACAAAAATTCTCAGACAGCCACTTCTGAGTTTTCCCAGAAATGTGACAGAGCTGAGTTCTGCTGACACACGCACAGCCTTCTTCAATTCATTCATCTTCCTCGGATCAGTTGAAATATTCAACTGATCCAGACGTTGATCTCGGTTCACTTATGGATGAATTCAATAATTTTTAATTAAATAAATATTTCATAATTGAAAATTATTGAAATCTTTCAATATTGTCATTATTCCTTTTAGCTACCTTGCCCTGAACCTAATGATATTTTGCGACAAAACTGCTTTGTCATAGCCTTCAAACACAACTCCTTTCATATTTTATTTTAGTTGTAACTTTGTTGATATTTAAATATTTCTTCATTTGAAAGTGGAAATATTCACTTAACGATACTTAAAAAAATGCCATCCTATTTTTTGCATAGCTTTATTTGATAAATATTTTTATTTGATAAATATTTTTATATAAATATTTTTGTTTGATAAATATTTGGGTTTGTATTACTGTACACATAGATTCGAAAAACTTGTCAAAAAACAAATATATAACAAATGTTATCAAAGGCAAGATAAGTAACTTTTCTACCTAACTGGGTACGTTTTCAGTATTTTTATTTGATGTAACATGTTTATTCAGCTCGAAAAACATGCTGTGTTTACCAATGTATAGGAAAATTCAAAATGGCGCCCGACTCTCTTTAACACGGTAAGTTTGGGAAAAGGTGCTATAAATATAAAACTAGATAAAATACTGTTAGAAACTCGCTCAATATATATTATCGTGACATAGGTTGACATATATTCGGTGGTTTTTTAATAGTATGAATAAACATGTTACATTGAATAAAAGCACGAAAAATATATCCAATTTGGTAGAAAAGTAACTTATTTTGCTTTTGATAACATTTATTTATTATATATTTGTTTTTTGACAACTTTTTCGAATCTATGTGTACAGTAATACGAACCCAAATATTTTTAGATAAATATTTTTATTTGATAAATATTTTTATATAAATATTTTTATATAAATATTTTTATTTGATAAATATTTTTATTTGATAAATATTATTTATATAAATATTTTTATATAAATATTTTTATATAAATATTTTTATTTGATAAATATTTTTATTTGATAAATATTATTTATATAAATATTATTTAATTTCCATTTCTGTGCACATGTTAGATTTATTGTGGTGAAATAAAATTATATACTTAATTATTGTGGTGAAATAAAATTATATAGTTAATTATTATGGTGAAATAAAATTATATAGTTAATTATTGTGGTGAAATAAAATTATATAGTTAATTATTGTGATGATAATGATGGTATAAATAATAATGAGAAAATCTTCATCTCCAACATAGTCTACTCAGTTCATTTGAGGTTGCGAGAAAATGTATACCTTCTTCAGATGTACAAAAGTCCAAGAAAAATGTATCACATCAGAGAATATGAAGCTACTAAGAAATTTAAAAAAAAAAAGGAAGAGAAGAAAAAGTAAAAAGGAAAAGAAAAAGGAGCAGATTGATTTTTGGTGACAGCTGTTTCTTCAACTGTTTTAAATTTTAATTTGGATTACATGTTTAGGGAAAAGCTCAGTAATATGTGTGTCATGCAATTGATTTAATATATAAGATAAGGCCAAAGAAAAGGGGGGGGGAGTAAGTGATGAATAACGTAAAAAAAGATTTCAATCATGTATCACCCAAATTTTTGTTTGTTAAAAAAAATTATTAAACAAATAATAAAACAACCCAGGGTGAAGTGATTGTTGATCAGTTTTAAGTTAGATCATGATCGATATTTTGAATAAATTTGTTGACCATTGATCAATATATGTGGACAGTAGGCTGTACACAAACAAAATAAGATTCAACTGAATATATAACTGTGAGACTATCAAAGTTGCCCCCTCCCAAGTGTTAGAAGTATGCTTTCAGACACAGAAGGAAATGGTTGGCAGCCCTGATCGTAAAGGGTAGAATTAGCTGCAAAGTTCTTGGCAAAGAGCTTGAATGTCTGATGCTGATGAGATTACCTCAGCTCTATTAATGACCCTGTTTGTTATTTGCCAAAATTGGTGGAAACTAAGCTGCTGCTTGGACTTGACAGCCTGAGGATGGAATTCTCTCGCATTCATTATTACTCTTCAACAGTGGTTGCTGACAGTCCTATTACGTTGGAAGCAATGGAAATAGTGATTTCTGTGCACATTGGCAGCAGCACATTCTGGAGAGAACCACGGCTAGCTGTCAGGTTTTTACTGAAAATTTTTGGAGGGTATGAAGCAGTCTATGCCTACAATTAACCATTTGGTCAGGTCTAATACTGTAGAGGACACGTTCCTTTTAAACATGAAACGCAGAGGTAGATGTGATATAAATGTACAAAAGCTATCCCAGTCAGTTATCTTAACTGATAAAACTGAGTGGTTGGAAGATCCCAGTGGAGACAGAATGAAGACGAATATAGCTCAGAGCAAGTTGTTATAAAAATGGTCTAGGAGACTTGCATACTGACCATCAGTGTCGGGCACATGAGTGGATTCATGAACAATCTGAGGTCATAAGCAATGGAGAAATCGTGCTAGAACCTCCTCTCATCATCTGTCTTGTTTGAGTGGGCTAACCATTCAATATGAACATTGAAGTCTCCACAGATGTGGATGTTAGCCAAAGGATGAGCAGACAGGATGTGGTCAATTTTCTCAGATATGATCTTAAAGATAGTAACTCCACGGGTATGGATTGAGGGCAAATATAAACACAGTAGTGTGAGCAAGTGCAATCCAAAAGCACATATAGAGCAATTTTGGGTCTTCTCTGGAGACGTCCCTACACAATGGAAAACCATCTTAATGTAGGTACATATTCCATGCCCATAGCGAACTTGAGGGTCAGATTTGGATATTAAATTAGAATATTCTTTAATTACAAACTCATCTAGAGAAATAGTCAGTCCAATAATAAGAATAGGTCTGGTTTGGTCTCCTGTAATTAGATTTCAACCTCTGGAAGGTTTGACCGTAGACCCCTTATGTTGGAGAAGGAGACATAATAGTGGGGATCTACGTTGGAAGTTGGAGTTCTGGGTTTAATCGTGCATAAATATATTTTAATTCATGCAGATTTCTTATTGTTATAGTCAATTCTCTATTGATCATTCCTATTTACTTGCCTCTCCACGAGGGCAGAGTTAGACACAAGGTCGGTTTTTAATGTAGAGAAATCCAGCTCCCCAAAAAGGGGTACCAAAAATTAAAATTGCCTAGGTATGAAGGATTTCTCCTCCATTGACCCAGGACAAAAAAGGTGAAGTGCAGTATCAAAATAGATACTACACTTTGCTATGAAAAATATGACTAGGGTAAAAAAAAATCCACTAAAATCGAAACCAGAAAGTTTAGTGCTCCAGGGTTAGTTGTTATTTATCTCTTCAGCATCGTTATCCTCTGAGCTACGGACAGTTGGATACAAAAGATTAAAAATTCAGCAGGTGTAATGTTTTATTCGACATTCTATGCCAAGGTTGACTGTTTTGTTTTCAATTTTGATCCCTTAGCAGCAAGTTTTGCTAAAAACCAAATTGAAAGTGTGTTACAAGTTCAAATAATCTATATATCAATTTTAAACTTTGTAGATGAAATATTCAAAGAGGAGTTTAGTAGATACTTTTTACACACACCGACAAGGTCACTTATATATATATCTACAGGGTGGTCAAAAAGTCAGGTAACATGTTAAAGGTAGAAAAAACAATATGATCCATTATAATCTCTATTCGTTTAATATTATTTGTTTAAATATTTGAGTGTAATATATAAACTACCCCTCCTGATTTCTGGCTTTGGGGCTATGTAAAGGATAGCGTTTATGGCAAGAAGCCTGATACAATAGCGTCTTTAAAGTTATTTATTGAAGAGGAGATTGCGCGGATATCAGCTGACATGATTACACGTGTTACACAATCAGTGGTTAATCGCTTCCAGCGATTGATAGAGAGAAATGGACGACAATTAACAAAATAAACATATTTCATGTTTGTTTCATTTTATATTTCAATGTATGGTACTTAAATATACGTGTATTGCTAATATCGTTTTTCTTTAAAATGTTACCTGACTTTTTGACCACCCTGTATATAAATATTTCTGTGTTATAGAATAACTTTTCTCTTTTCTTTTCCAAACAAAAACCAAGATGCCTGAGGACGGTCAAAGGCCACACCGATCGAAACGTTGCACAAATAACACTCAAGATGAGAACAATAGTCTGATTAAATAATAAAAACAATCAACCCTCATCTAAAAAAATTTACAACTTTAAACGTTCCATACATTCAAATACATTCAAATATTATCAAAAACTCACAAAATAAATGAGATATCACAATTGAAGGAAAATTAACTGTATTTACACATTTTTGCAATCTCAACTAAACAAGATATTTTTTTGTGCTGCAATAATTGTTTATACAAAACATTTTTATTCTTTTTATTAGTATGATGAAGATGAACAGAAAAAAAATGATGAAGATGAACAGAAAAAAAAATGATGAAGATGAACAGAAAAAAAAATGATGAAGATGAACAGAAAAAAAAATGATGAAGATGAACAGAAAAAAAAAATGATGAAGATGAACAGAAAAAAAAATGATGAAGATGAACAGAAAAAAAAATGATGAAGATGAACAGAAAAAAAAATGATGAAGATGAACAAAAAAAAATGATGAAGATGAACAGAAAAAAAAATGATGAAGATGAACAGAAAAAAAAATGATGAAGATGAACAGAAAAAAAAATGATGAAGATGAACAGAAAAAAAAATGATGAAGATGAACAGAAAAAAAAATGATGAAGATGAACAGAAAAAAAAATGATGAAGATGAACAGAAAAAAAAATGATGAAGATGAACAGAAAAAAAAATGATGAAGATGAACAAAAAAAAATGATGAAGATGAACAGAAAAAAAAATGATGAAGATGAACAGAAAAAATAAAAAGTAGTTATGGTATATTTTACCTTTGGTGAGGATCTCGTCGGTATTTAGTTTTTCCAGGGACAATTTCAGCTGCCATTCTATTGGCTTGGTGATAGATATCGTTGTGGCAATTAAAACCATTTGCAGAATCTGTTGCCATTTTGGGGAGCTGAAAAAAATTTAAAAAAAAACAGTTACTATTTGATTCATCAAAGAAGAAAACAATTATTATTTTGAATAATCTATCTCATATGGGAACGAGGCAATGAGATTCCCAGCGTGTTCTGTATTCTTACCCGACAAAGTGTATTTTCATTTCGTGGAAAGTTGGTTGGGCACTTCCCAGTGATAAAGTGGCTCAGAGTAGCTGCAGCATTCATTAACAACAATGATTGAAGAGAATGCCGCAATGTATGAGGAAAGTGGTGTGCAGATGGTTCTGAACTGGATGTTAAACACATGAACCTCAATCTGGTGTCATTTGAGATGACAAGATGTGGAAAGTATCATCAGCCACTTAGAGATCCTGTTTTGCAAGCATAGAGCACTGGCAGAAATGCTCGTCGACAACAATACAGCATTTCGCAGCAAAGTCTTCAAGAACTTTCTGAGTGAATGGAGAGTCCAACTGCACTTTCATTGTGTGTACGTCCCCTCTGGCAATGGTGGAGCAGTGTTATCAGAGTATGAAGTGAATTGCGGCAAGGAAGCAGAAGCAGTCAATTGATACAAAGTTACTCCTAACCTGATTCATCGCGACCACATTCGACTGAAGGGTATTGAGGAACCCTCACCAGGAAAGTCCAAACAGCAGCAGCAGAATAGATACAGTGTGGGTGATCATATCTGGGTGAAGACTCCTATGGGACGGTGTGTGACCTCTTATACACATGGACACATCACAGGAGTGAAAAGCCCACAGAACGTTCTTGTTAACCATGTAAGGGATCTGCATCCCATCTACATCTGTCAAGGCCAGGTTTATCAGTTGATGTCAACTTATCTTGATCTCCCAAGGCTCAACTGTCATCAACCAGACAATTTTAACTGTTGTCGACCATAACAAACTTGCTGCTAGAGGAGAGGGAAACAATGAATAAAGTATGTGTCAAACAGACAAAGGTATTATTCGTCATTATTAAAGACTCTGTTATTGTCCCATTCGTTATTGTCATAAATATGTGAAAACAGCCACATACACATAGAAAAACTATTGAATATACACGTAACAGATTGACACATACAGACACCCCATATACAAAGAAAAGTAACTGCATAATTCTAACCACTAGACGACACACAAAAGTGACTTACACAAACGGGTGTGCCTCTCTCTATCCTGTTGGGTGGCGAAATGAGGAAAGGAAAAGTTCTTCGTTTATAGAAGGCTCAGTAATATACATCTGGCATTAATTTGCATAAGAGGATAGAAACTGTTATGAAAAGGACGAGTTGGAAGCACGAGGTGGTTTTTTAGTTTTTAAACAGCTGAGAGAGAGAACAGAAAGTGGAAATCACAGTTGAAGTTAGTTGTAGGAAGTCATGGAGTAGCAGGATTTCAAACAAATATTTTTCTTCATTTAATTCTCTTTTTTCTTCATTCAGAAAGAAAAAAATGGTGGCATAAGCTGGTACCACACAAAATTGTCACGGAAGAAAAAAGACAGAAAAGGAGAACACAGAGAGTACGAGAACTCTGAAGTTAATTTATTGCCATTAAAATTTTAGAGAAGCCAACAAGAAATCATTGTCAAGCCGCTGTTAGAAAAATATAAAGTGATTTGCAACAGTTTTCGAAAGAAGTGGAGAGATTTGTTACTAAGATTCCAGAGAATACCATCTGTGGTTCCAGTGAGCGATCACTGACAATGACGCGTCTAAATAAATCATTACAGCAACAATGACAATAAGTGTTCATTATAAAAGAATAAATACATATAAGCGGAAGTAAGTAATATAAGAATATTACATTGCATGCTGATATGTGAAGTACCATTGGTTTTATACCAATCGCAATTAACAAGAAATCTGTTCTTGCCAATTTTGCTTTCTTTCTTATTAACTTTTGACGACATTGTTATAGATTTGTATTATTTTTTCTGGGTACATATAAAAATGTAGGTATAAAAATGATCAACCATTAAAAAATGTTATGTTTCACTGTATGGCTTAAAATAAAAATCGACTTGAAATAGCTGTAAACAATTATAATATTTTGTGTCTTTATTTTTTATTTATTTTCTTTTTTTATTACAAGGTGGTCACCACTTATCAAGGCCCGGAAACCACTCAGGGATAAGGGTTATTGTAAGTACAGTATGTTAGTGTGGAGATTTAATAAAGTGTCTACTTAAGGGGGCGGTTCTGTTACGTTGTCGTATCATAAAGGGGGTGGTTCATCAGGAATTTGTTTACGTTGGACTTGAAGACATCCAGGTTGTAGTCAGGTGGGAAGCAGGCAGACGGAACAGAGTTCCACAGGAGTGCAGTTCTAAGAAAGAAGCTTTGTTCATGGAATCTACGTTTTGATTTAGGCATAGATAAAGAGTGGGGAAAGTTTTTGACAGTGGATTCAGCTAGACGAGTGTTTTTCATAAAAGATTGGCGAGGGGGGACCAGAGATTGGAGTTCAGGCGTACAGAATATGAAAAACAATTTAAATAATCAATATAAATCATTTATTTGTTTATTTTGCCTCCGATACTTTGAAGCAGAAAGTACTACCTAAATACTAATTATATATATATATATATATATATATATTAGCCGGCTGCCCAGTTGTACAATATGCTTAAACATGATATTTTAATTCGTTCAATACGCTTAAACATGATATCTTAATTTATACAGATTGCATATGTATTATTATAGAATAAATCTTCAATAATTAGGAACGCAAAAGTTTACAACACATTTACAAAATAATATCTAGTATTTTGTAGCATAACCATTATTGTTGATTACAGTGTGCAAACGTTTTGAGTAATCTCCTACGAACTTCTTAGATGTGTCTTGTGTTATTTTATTCCATTCTTCCACACAAATTCTGTCCAATTCTCGCAGATTTAAAGGTTCTCTTCTATGGACCCGTAATATCAATTCTCCCCATAAATTCTCTATAGGGTTGAGATTGGGAGATTGACTTTAAAACATTCACTTTAAAACATTTTATTTGAATTAAACCAATTTTGTATGAGTTTCAGTGTTTTGTTATCTATTTGAAAGATCCAGTCTGATTTCAATTTGAGCAACTTCACACGTTCTTTAAGGTTTTTCTCCAAGATACTCCTAAAAAGTACTCCATTCATTTTTCTTTTATTATTTCCACTTTTCCTACACCTCCTGCACTAAAACAATCCCAGATCATAATGGATCCTCCTCCAAATTTTACTGTTGGAATGGTGTTTTTGACTGGTATTCAGTACCTTAATCAAGAACCTTGACTCCAGTAAAGCAAGTGGTCCCGACGGTATTCCAATTATAGTGTTAAAAAAATTACAACCAGAACTTGCCCCCATACTTAAAAAAACTGTTTAAGCGTTGTCTTAAGGAGAAGTGCTTCCCAACACCCTGGAAAACCTCATCAGTATGCCCTGTATTTAAGAATTCAGGAGATAAGTCATCCCCCTCTCAGTACAGACCAATAAGTCTCCTGTGTGTCATGAGTAAGTTGCTGGAATCCACAATAAATAGAGAAGTAGTCAACCACCTCAGCAGAAATAACCTTCTTAGCGACATGCAATATGATTTCCGCTCTGCTAGATCTACAGCAGATATGCTAACGGTCATATCTCATAGGATTAGCGAATCTCTTGACAAAGGCTTCATTTCTAGGGCAATTGCTCTTGACATATCAAAGGTCTTCGATAAGGTTTGGCATAAAGGCCTACTACACAAGATTTCCAGCTACGGTATAACTAGAAATGTTTTCTCTATCATTAAGTCATTTCTCTCAGATAGGCTCATAAGAGTAGTGGTTGATGGGCAGAAATCAGAGGCCCACAGTATTAATGCTGGAGTCCCTCAGGGGTCCATACTGGGCCCAACTCTCTTCCTGATCTACATCAATGATCTCCCAAAACACATACTAAAATCTTTCATTGACATCTATGCTGATGACACGACCATCTATGGCAACACATCAAAGGCTGTAAATGATGATGTTCTCTCTGATTCACTCTCCTCTGATCTTGAGCGCGTGGTACAGTGGGGAAAGAGGTGGCTGGTTACCTTTAATGCATCTAAGACCAAGCTCCTATCTCTACATCATAAATGCTCTGATCCCCATCTGGCATCAATTGAAATGGATGGCTCTCGTCTAAGGGAGGCCCCAGGCTTTGATAAGCTTCTGGGTTTGACCTTTACACCTGATCTTAAATGGAACACATACATCAAGTCTGTGGCCAAGGTCGCTGAGAAAATGGTGGCATCCTTCTATCGCTCCAGAAGATATCTCACTAATGATGCAATTCTCTATTTATATAAGAGCTAAGTACATCCAAAGATGGAGTACAAATTCTCCAATACTATTGCTACACTATCCCTTTGATTACTGTACACACAATAACCCTTATCCCTGAGTGGCCATTGGGCCTTGATAAGTGGTGAGCTCCAAGTAAAAAATTTTTTAAAAAATTAAAGAAAACTTTTGGTGATTTTGGAATCATCTGGCAAAAGTATGTTATGCCAAAACTCTAGAGGCTTGCTTGCATACTCATTTGCAAAATCAAGCCTAGCACGAACATGCTTTAGCTTAAGAAGGGGAGTTTTCCTTGCTGATCTAGAGAAGATATCTTCAAGGTGAAAGGTTCTACTGATTGTGTCCTTGCTAACTTTGATTTCACAGTTTTCTAAGTCCTTCTGCAGCTCTCCAAGAATAATTCTAGGCGAATTCATAACCTTCCTTGTAAATAACCTTTCAGCATGTTTGGTTATTTTTCGAGGATGACCTGCTCTGGCCACATTTGTTGATTTGTGAGACTTCCAGTGTCGACTTATTGTTCCAACAAAATTCAATGGAACCATCAACTGTACTTTGATGAAAACTTACAATCTGTTTTCTGAGCTTTTGACTAATCTGTTTATTCTTTCCCATGATGTGGTTGCTTACAATATGGTTATTAGATAAAGTGTATTAAGGAAAGGTACAAGGATATAGAGAATGATAAAGAGAATAGTGGTAGTTGCAGGTATGAGTAAGATCTCGCTCCCCAAGGTACAATATCTGTTGAGATCTCGCTCCACCGTACCAGCCTTAGGAGCTGATTCTATAGGATCTGGACGAGTCCATTATGAGGTGAGATCCAGTCTCACAACACTATTGCATATTCCTGAACATTCTAGAAGCTTCTAAGCATTTTAACATGATAAACCGTCATAAAATTATTGAGAAATCTAATGAATTTGATATGTGTTAACTTTTGCGGTGCTAATTATTGAGTTTTCTCTTCGCGTTGTGTTAAATTGTTATTTTTTATTTTTCCCACTGATCCTATCTTAGTTTCAATACATTTTCTATGTTTATAAAAAGTTTCATTACCATTTGGAAGTTAGAAAGACAAAAACTGACAGTTTCAAATGTATATTGTAAACTTTTTCGGGGCATTGTATATATATATATATATATATATATATATATGGAACCATCAACTGTACTTTGAGGAAAACTCGTTTTCTGAGCTCTTGACTAATCTGTTTATTCTTTCCCATGACGTGGTTGCTTACAATAGGGTTATTATATATATATATATATATATATATATATATATATATATATATATATATTTATAACTGTGGCAAAACTGCCATATAACATTCCATATTAACATATGCTGCCTGTTTCCTTCCAACATAACAGATTCCAATAATATCTTCAAATCTGTTTCATGATAGAGAGAGCGACAACCGTTTGTGTCACTTTCTTTATTACTTACACCACGTAATCAATTTTCCTAATGTTGTTGTTGTTCAATTCCCCTACAGTGTTTTGTTTTGTTTTGTTTTGTTTTAGTTTTTTTTTATACTTGTGAACCTGTATACACCCGCTTGGCAGCCATCAATGAAAAACCATGACACGACCAGAAGATATACAAGATGACCAGAGAAATAGTGTTGGGGGCAGCGGTTGTCAAGTTACACTGAGAAGCTTTTCTTCAGATGTTGCAACAATACTCCATTCTATTCTCAACAAATGTAATGAAGATAAAGATTTGAAAAATGAAAATTATTTCGTAACGAATTTCATCATACCATCTATTATCCAAAACGTCTGCCTACCACACAAACACACACACATTTTATTCAGTCTCGACTTTCCTAACATATCCAAATAAGGGAAAGCGGAGTGCACTACTCACAAAATATATAATGATCTAAACAGCCCCCATACGTGAATTGCTAAGTACAAAAGAAAACGAACATTTTTTTTTAAACATATTTGATTAATCTTGATCGAGTAAAGAGAAATGTTTACGTTGTCTTTTCTGGTCGTGCCATTATTAAAGTAATTACATTTGCTTGCCTAATTATAAGAAATTCTTTGAGTTTGATAGGAATATGGTGGCCTGTTTTCTCTGGAAATCATACTGGAATTATAATTAACCTAGATCAACATTTCTTTATTGAAAACTAACGTTTCATTTATGATCTCACTTGCGCATTGGCCAGAATTCATTTCCATATAGAGAATCTGTAATTCTCGATATTTACTGTTCAAATTACTTAAACTGACCGTGTGTATATATATATATATATACACTAGCAAGCCACTCAGCGTTTCCTGGTCAAAAACTATGTTGAAATATATTGTAATTTGCAATTTTTTTAATGGAAATAGTTTCAGACAAGGCATGAAACCACTTGATGTAAGGAACTAAAAAAAATTAATTCAAGGTCAAAAACTTGCTGATGATAAGTGTTAGATGGAATAGATTCTGACTCAGAAAACAGTAATTCTTCCTTCTTTGTCAGAAACATCGCTCGTGGAATGTGAGGACTAAAGGACAAAATAAGGGAAACGAAAATCATGCAATGGTCGAAAGTAAACCCAAGATCCTCTTTCTACTTTTCTTAGAACCACTTTATTATCATAGAGCCAATTCTCTATTGATACTTAATATAGAATGGGGACAAAAATGGATGGTCACATTTAGTGCTGCCAAGACTAAGCTTGTTTCCTTCAATAACTACAAGAAACCTTCTCTACCACCAATAGCAATGGCCAAGAACACACTGCATGAAAGTACTTCCTTTAAACTCCTCGGCCTATCGTTTACAGGGAACATGGACTGAAATATCTACATTGAGAGCATTGCCAAGGCTGCTGCAAAGAAGCTGGGCTCTCTCTACTGTGCCAGAAAACTACTTATGCCTGAAAGTATCCTATACCTCTATAAGGCCACCATTCGCCCATGTATGGAGTATTGTTGTCACATTTGGGCTGGTGCATCTGCTGTTTGTCTCTCACTCCTGGACAGGGTTCAAAAGAGAGTCGCCAACCTGAAAGGTCCTGAATTGATCTAGGCTTCAGCCTCTGTCCCATCAACGAAATGTTGCATCCCTCTGCCTGTTCTACAAATACTTTATGGTGAATGCTCTGACCAACTGCAAGTACTTGTACCTCCCGACAAACCTGACAAGCAACTAAGTACCACCCCTTTACAGTAGAGATCCCTAGGTGCAAGAAAGCCTTTTACTCCAATAGTTTCTTTCCCAGAACTGCAAGTCTTTGGAACTCCCTTACGGGATACTGCTTTCCCAACTGTACTGATATGCAGAAGTTCAAGTGTTACGAGGGAGCATTTCTATAAAATAATAATAAAAAATTAATAAAACCGTTTAAAATGTGTGCTATCATATTCTAGGCACCTCTAATGATCAAACCTCAAAAATTTTAATTCACGAGATAGTTTAAAGGCCAGAGTATAGTTAGAAAGAGTAGAAGGTTTTAGAAGTATCTGGAAAGTCCCAGAGGGTTCGGCAATAATCTAGAATGGGTTAAGATGTCACATAAATAAAAGTGGAGAGGGAAACAAATAGTTATCAACTTGGACCCGTAAAGATAACTCCGGTCTATGATTCACGGAGACGTCCAGCCGAAAGAATCCAAACCAAAAAGAAAAAAAATTACATCCCTCCAACCCACGGAAAGTTGCAGAAAAAGCCCTCTGGACTAGTGATAAATACAATTTTGAAATATTCTTATTGACCAAACTTTTAAAAGAAAAACCAAAAAAAATTTTTTATAGTCATTGAATTTCGTTGTTAATATAGTGAATAATCACTAGAACACTGGCTTGTAGCCGTTCTTAATTTGGACTTTCTCCCTTACCCTCGTAACCCTCCACTTCCTCGTTCTAGTTTTCGCCCTCGAGTTTCAACAAGCCGTATTTTAATTTGTGATTGATAGTAGTAATCCAAAATAATTGTATTTTTGTTAACTGACCTTTTTTTTTCGTTTGTTTTGTTATTGTTGAAAATATTTGTGAACAACCTTATTTGTTTATTTTGTTATTGTTGAAAATAAAGGAAAATATAATTTTCCGAAAACCATATTTCATATCGTCCATATTTTTAATTGTTACACAATTTGAACGTAACACAAGTGTAATGTGAATAAACATCTTTCTACTCATCTCCCTTCATAATGCCCCCACAAATTATGTCCCCGATAGTAGTCCCCTACTTCAAAGTGGCACTTGCCTTGTTTGGGGTGAAAATTGAATTAATATATATATATATATATGTGTGTGTGTGAATTTAGGAAAACTCGTACCCGGAAAACTCGAACCCGGAAAACTCGTCACCTTTTGCTAGGTAGGAAAACTGGTCCCTTATTGAATAAATATCGATTGAAAACACATTTTATGACCATTCTTGAAGATATTGTCTTTAAAAGAGAATACACATCCCATAATATTTTTTTAAAATATTTTTACTTGTTTACTGTTGTTTTAAAAAAATTAAATTAATTTTTCGAAGTTTTCGTTTTCTCCCTAGTTTTGAAAGTTTTTGGTCTTTCAACTTATTTAAAAAGTTTATTTAGTTTAAAAAAAAAAAAAAAGTAATGTCGAGTGTTACTTATGACCAAAAAATGTCCGACATGATCACATCTTAGCAGGATAATTGCTCAAAAATAGAAAATTAAAGAAAATGTTAAGGTAGATATAGTTTTAAAACGAGCCCCACCCCCTTTAAAAGAAAATAAATTTGTATATTAATGCACATCCCATAATATTTTTAAAAATATTTTTACATGTTTATTGTTTTAAAAAATTTCAATTGATTTTCTAAGTTTTCGTTTTCTACCTAGCTTTGTAAGTTTTTGGTGTTTAAACTTATTTTAAAGAGTTTATTTAGTTAAAAAGAAATAACAAGTAATGTCGCACTCGACATTACTTAGTAAATAATTTTTAACAAAAAAATGTCCGAAAATTAAAGAAAATACTGAGGTAGATACAGTTTAAAAACGAGCCTCCAAAAGAAAATAAATTTGTATATTTTTAAGTACTGCACAACTGCACAAGAGCCCCCGAAATGGCTTTTAAACGATACTCTCCCCTCCTGGCTTTCGAAATAATAACGTTGTTATTTCAGCGCGGTACCAAAATTACATGAGACCGTGTTTTCGTTTTTGTTGTTTTGTAATAACACAAGAATTATTTAAGCTGAATTAATTCTTCTAAATAAAATAATTGCTTTCTTTGATAATACGTGTTTTATTTCTTTATTTTTGTTTTGTAATGACACAGTGTTAAAACTAGAGTATTTTTTTTAATAAATATTTGGTTTCGTTTTTCGTATCTTGACTCCGTGATAAAGTTTTTTTTTTTTTAAGCAAGAGTTAAAAATATTTTTTTTAAATATTATAGGGTGCATTGTCTCTTTTAAAAACAATATTTCCTTCAAGAACGGTAATAAAATGTGTTTTCAATCGATATTTATTCAATAAGGGACCAGTTTTCCTACCTAGCAAAAAGCGGGGAAGTTTTTGGGGTATGAGTTTTCTGGGTACGAGTTTTCCGAAGGCGAGTTTTCCGGGCACCATATATATATATATATATATATATATATTTAAAAAGTTAAAAACACAATGATTTGGGTGTCATCAGTTAGGATTGAAACCAAAACATTTAGTGCTCCAATTTAATCATTAGCTTTTGATTTATCATTAGATGAATCTGAAAATGTTAAAATCAAACCTAACCCTAACATATAATTAATTTAATAAAAACGAATTACTATTTCCTTATTACTTATTTCTCGTGTTAATCGCAGCTTTTTTCTTTTTCTACTGCGTTATTTTTTATTAGTTTTTACTGGTTAAATTCAAGTTTTACCATATCTTTCTTTTTTTACTTCTTACATTGTAAGGCTGAAGCATAGATTAGTTACAAAATACCCTCCGCGTGTAAAGAATGGCTTACAAAATTCTTAACATTATTATTTCAGCACGGAACAAAAACTACATAAGTACCCAACAGTTAAAAACTTACTGTTGCATTCTTTCTTTCTTTCTTTTTTGTATAGTTTAAATTCTAGTATAACCACATGCTTAACATTTTCAATAATAACGTGATTATATTTAACCTGTTTCAGGTTTAATAGGCAGATTAAATTAAACCAAACTTTAGTGCTTATGCATTTTGGATATCGCGTTATTTGCACATATTTTTTTAAAGGTTAAAAATCGAGTTTCACGATATTTTAAAGAATTGTTTTTTTGTTTTTTTTTAATTCAAATACTTAAATTATCGAGATAAAAAAAAATCATCAAGAAAGTGTTTTTTTTTTTAACATAATATTGTTTTTATGTTCAATTTTATTTACAACTTTAAGGTAAGTGAAATAAATAACGAGATTATATATATATAACAATAACTATTTTTTAATTATTATTTGATCTTTTCAGCTGGAACAAATGTTGAAATTTTTATGGACCTAGATTTATTTTGTTTAGTTTTCGTAACATGAAATATGGGGGGGGGGGCACCTAATATATTTAACGAAACCTACTTTTATTATATAAGTTTATTTAAATATGAATAAATATCGAAAATTTCAGGAAAATATGACTATTTGATTTTTTGCTAGATTTTTAAAACATGGAAATGTCTACGCTTCAAAAATGTCACTACATAGGAACGTTGTTTAAAAGCGTTGATAATGTAAACACGATTTTTGTTTCGCATTATCATTATTTTTGTACGCTGCAAAACATTTGTAAAACGTATTAGCAGTTTATTTAAATCTTCTTTTAAATGGTATAAAAGTTTGGATGATAGTAATTAAATTATTTCCTGAAGTATATATTCTTTATAGTCCAAATTGTTACAAAAATATATTTCTGGCTTCACAATCTTGATTTTTGTTTACTTTTAAGTTTTTAATTTATAATTATTTTACTTATAGGCGAATGTCTATATTTTTTCCAGAAATATTTTATGCATGTTTCGTGATACTGATGGAAAATATAGTCCGTTATGGCATCATATAATTAGAGAGAAACAGATATTCAAACTTGCCATAAACAGATGAAATAAAGGAAGGATATTTAAGGTGAAGAGGATGAAAAGTAAAACATTAACTTAAAGACCCCTCCCCTTCAATGTCTAACAGAGTGCGTACGTGTGTATGCATACAAAATGATGTCACTAGTAAAGAAAAGACTATAAAAAGGGGAAAGATGACGTTCGAGATAATATTAGAGACGTGGGTGACGTCACAGCCATAACGAGAAGTCACGCTTGGCGGGAGAATGAGGAAATGTCATTGTTACAACATGGAAAAAGCAAGTTGAAGTTCTTTTGTATGCTTTGTCTACGTTGCGATTGAGGCTACAACGTGTTGGGCAACATCACAAATATATATTTGATCCAGTAATGAAAAGATTTTCCAAAACAATCTTGAATTTATTGGAGCATTATATATATATATATATATATATATATATATATATATATATATATGTGTGTGTGTGTGTGTGTGTAATCTGAGGTTATTGTTTCCAGAGGTAAAGTAACCAATGAAGTTTAACGAGGTTAAGAGTGCTCAATACTGAAGTAGAGCAGGGTATACACTTTATTTGTTTTTACATAAGCAGTAATATCTTGCTACACAGTCATGAGTATGTTTCGGTCAGCTAGTAACCAGTAACTAGAAACCTTTTCAGGTGCTACAACTTATACGAAAGCAAAGTTTGCTTTTGTATCACCTGAGAAGGTCTCTATTCATCTATATGAATACTTTAACCATAGTTCCTGATTTCAAAAGGCGAAAAATTAAAAGATACATCTGCCTTACTTTAATGCTAGATTTATTTATGGTGTCTTTTACGTTTAATAAAAACCCTTTCCAATATTTGCTGATGAGGAAACCTTGTTTGATAAAAAACTATATGTAATAATTATTGTCCGTAACTTGATGTCTACGACAAAAAAAACACTGTTTTCCGAAACGATCGTACAAATAATTGATTTTGTTGTTGTTCCTTCTTATGAAACGGATTTTTAATTTAATTATAATTTGATTTTTAAATTATTAATCAAATTACTAAATATTATATTAGCTCTAGGATATTTACCTATCGAGCTTATTATATATCTAAATTACAACGATCACTTTTTCTTTCCCTGTATTTTAATTAAACTAGTAATGTTATTATTACATTAAAATACACTCTGCTCTTTAGACTATTGTTCTAATCTCCTTTAAATTATATATATATATATGTATGTAGTATATATATATATATGTAGTATATATATATATATGTATATATATGTTTTATTTATACCAACTTATCAAAAGCTACACATCTATTAGTCAAGCTTGTCAAGCACTTATTGAGCCTCACTGGACAGAAATAAATTCCTTTCTGCTTAAAAATAATCGTCATTATCACCTTAAATTTAAATAAATCAAATATTTCTTATTTATCTAAAATTGTAACAATTTCATGTGTATTAAAAATTTCACTAAAAATATGCAAATAGTAATTTTTTAAAGTTAAATCGGGACGATAGAATCCGATTTTCGAGGACTTCGTTTTAAAATGTCTAAAGTTAGAACTCTCAATTCTTTTTTTGGATTGCATTACATCTTTTGCGATCAAACGATCTCATTAAAATAAATTAGTGCGGAACGTGATAGCTAGGGCTAGGACAACAGCATAATCTTTTCATCTGTGTCAGGTATATATTTGAGAGTCAAAACAATTATAACAATATTCTCTTGTCATCGTCCTAGTGATAACGTATGTACAGACAGAAAATAGCATAACTTACCAATGTGAATCGTCTTTTCTTGTATTAGGGCGTAAAATTTAGTCCATAAATGCTATTTTGGTCAAAGAATGTTTCTAAAAACTGAACTTTTAATAATTTAATTTTTGCTTTTAGAAAACAGTTATAAAACCATTACAAACATATTATTCAATCGTCATGTGTATGTTCGTGCATCTTCAGTTTTCTATTTATTTACTTCCAGCTCAGAATTGGAAACTTCCGGGTAGTTTTTTTTTTTATTAAATGTTTACTTATTAAAAGAAAAACTAATTTAAAAAGTATTTGTTTCGTGCTAGCATCTGCATCTAAACCAGAGTTAAGGCAGAGGATTTTGTTAGCTATCAAATATCTGCACTTTGACCTTCCATTTGCATTATGTAACTTTTATGACTTCCTTTTAGAATCTAATTTGTATTTCAGGGACGAAAACAAAACAAAAAGATTGAAATTAGTGAGAAAACTGGCTGGTTCCGATTCTCATGGATTTATTACAAATCGTGACATTCAAAAATTAGATTGAGATTGTCTAAAGTTGTTAAACTCTCTATTCGTTTTTGCTTCAAAAACTCTAGATCATTAGCATAGCTACCCAGCATTGCCTGGAGCTAAAGTGTAACATAACTTCTAACTTTCCCCGTCGTTTTTCCTCTCCCATGCCCTTTCCTTCTTCCAGCTCATTCCTCTTGCTGGACATACACACACATACAATCCGAGTCAGTGTAAAGGAAATAACTGAAAAAAAAATCAGAGTTACTTCCTTTTACATAACATCAAAAATTGCGTTTACTTCTTGATAAAATTACGTGATATAAATGCTACCAAAGGCAAAATAAGTTGCTCTTCTGTAATTAAGCACTTAAAAAATTAGTAAAAAAATTGTTTGTGTGCAGTCTGTAGAGTTCTGTGTAGACAAAAAGAATAAACGAAAAAGAAAAAAATGGTCGCCTTTTCTGTTTATATGCTTGCGATATTGTCACCTAATATGCAAATGAGATGCTTTCGGTTCGATATGAAAAACATAATTTTTCAGAGACAGGATTGATTTGGGATTTGGATGCCAAAGTAGCAAGTGTTGTCAGCAGAGTTGAGTTCTGATTGTAGAGCGTTGAGATTTGGAATTCCGTTTTAACTACAAATGGCTATTTGATCCCACCAAATACATTTTTTTAAATTAAAATTTTTTTATTTTTATTTAAAGAAGTACAAACTTTATAGGGGTTTGTTAAGTATTTTTCAAGTTTACATAAGACATACCTATATACAGTGGTTTGCTTTTTATATTATAGATAATAAGAACATGTTTTCTTTTGTCCATAGCAAACTTTTTGTATAAGTTTATAATCTAAACACATATATAAGTGAACACTGGCAGGTCTTCATTCATCATTTAATATATCTACATGCACCCATTGTATATAAAATGGTTTAATTAGTTTCTTTAACATTAACAGTTTCTTAATATTATGTTGGTGCAAAAATAACGTTATTTTTTACTTTCAACTATGTATATAAAAGCAACATTATTATTGCACCAACCTAATAAAAGCAGGATACTTAATACTGTTTCACGTCAATTATTGCAAATATTGACTCATGTTTTTTTTTAATCAAAAATTTGTATTTTCATCAGTTTTTTCTGATCAATTTTTTTTTTTTGTTTTGGATTGGTATAATTATAGAGAAAGGAAGAGGAGCCTCTCTCATACACAGAGAATAACTCTTCCTATCCCTTATTAAAAATCAGATTTTATTTTAAAAAGACATAGTTTGGTATGTACTGGTTCTTTATAATTCAAACGTTTTGTTTGGCTATTCAACATAGATTTGATCAATCGTTCTTCTTCAAAAGTTCGCAAAGCCATAAAAAATGAATAAAAAAAAAACAAAAAAACTTATGCATGTTTATATCCCCCCCCCCCAGAAAAAAATTGAATTCAAAGCATATGCATTCAAAGACGCCATTTAATGCCACCATATTTGATTTTGAAAAATGTTATAGCTTTATTTTCAAAAATTCGTATTTAGGTTCAAATTAAAAACAAGAAGTTAAGCAAATCTCTAGGTAATATTATTTCTAAAATATTTATTATAAAAAACAGGCTAAAATTTAATTTGATTCATTAGTCAATCGAAAGTCCTTTAACATCATTTACGAAACTAAAATTATCTACAAAATAAATTAATTGATAATAAACAGGTTATCACTTTCGTAAATAGTGTAAAATATTTCTATTAAAACTTCTGTCTCTCTCTTTCTGCTACCCCAATTTTTCCACTCACTCACCACCGCCCTCTTTCTTCATCATTCAATTCATTCCTTTCTCTGAACACACACACACACACACACAGGAAACTAAAGGAATGAGTCGGCATAAGGGAATTTACTCTGTAAAAAAAAAAATCAGAGTTATCCCCTTTAGTTTAGAAAACACTCTTCACACTAATGAAACCTGTGCTAGTTTAGAGTCAAAGAATAAATAATTTTAAAAAATTTAGATATTATTCATCTGGGGCAATACTAATCAAGAAAATACCAACTTTGTGGGTGCTTGTTTTGTAGTTTTAGCTATTCATTAAAACAGACGACTACCCTCTACATAATAGATGATTATTTATTTGCTATTTAAATCATTAGAGAAGATATAGCTCTTTCGAAGCGATTAAGCTTTATATAGCTATAATTCTGTTCTGGCTAATAGCCCCTTTGTTAACATTGGTTTGAATCCTGTCAAAAATAAAGCAAAACTTTCTCTAGTCAAAACTACAGCATCTTGGGAACACATTTGTTCCAATGAAATATGACCTTTGAAAAAACATCTTTTCTTTCCTCAATTGGTTTATGTATTCTACACTATAACAACCACTTTATGATCATTTAAGACTAAAAGCACTAAAAGGTCAGATGGAAAAGCCAAGGACAACATAGGAGGAATTGATAAGAAAGGATTTGAGAGAAAATGAAATAAAAACTAGAAAAGGTTAGTTTAGAAGTCAATTTCTTAAAGTCCGCCAACACATACAAAACTGACTTAAAACAATATGATCTTGGATATTATTCTCACAGCATTTCGTTCAATATAACATTCGATATTTTTTTTTTTTTTTTTTTTTTTATTACATTTTCACCCCAAACAAGGCAAATTGCCACTTTGGTGTAGGGGGCTACTATCAGGGGCAACAACTACTGGGGTACTATGTAGGGATTTGGGCAGCAAGGTGTCGGTTCACGTTACACTTGAACTTCTGCACGTCAGTACTGTTGGGGAAGCAGGGACCTGGAATGGAATTCCAGAGTCTTGCGGTTCTGGGGAAGAAACTATTGGAGTAAAAAGATCTTTTACATCTAGGGACCTCTACAGTGTGGGGGTGGGATCTAGTAGCCTGTCGGGTTTGTCGAGGGTGCTCGCGTCGTGGGGGCACAAGTGATTGCAGTTCATCAGAGCATTCACCACTAAAATACTTGTAGAACAGGCAGAGGGATGCAACATTTCGTCGATTTGAAATCTTTATGTCAAATTTTCGAATTATACAGAATTTCAAACTAAACATTTTATTAAGGCATGAAAAAATTAATCATTTTATTTCATTTTTGCGGCCAACTAAGGAAAGAGTTTATCAGATATATAAAAGAAATTTCGGTTTATAGAAGGTAAAACAATGGGGAGATGTAAAGGATAAACTCACACTGAAGCAATTTAATATATAATGGAAGGAACCGGCCATGCAGCTTCACTTTATTTAATCAATATATGTGTGTGTATATATACAATCATATAACTTTCTACATGTAATATGTTCTTATTTGCATCAGGTGGCATATCGGTGATGCTGAATATTTCGGGAAGTCATTCCTTTGTCAGGCGTGTATTTGACTTGATCTACAGTAGGATTTACCATGCACATTTGAAAGTCAAACACACACCTGACAAAGGAATGACTTCCCGAAATATATAGAATCACCTATATACCACCTGACCATCTGATGCAAGTAAGAACATATTACATGTAGAAAGTTATATAAAATATATATGCATGTATATATATATATATATGTGTGTGTGTATATACAATCATATATTTGATATATATAATATACATCAAATATATGATTGTATATACACACACACACACACACACACACACACACACACACACACACACACATATATTGAATGAATAAAATGAAACTGTATGACCGGTTCCACCATTATATCTTAAATTGCTTTAGTGTAAGTCTTTCTGCATTTTTTTTTTTTTTTTGCTTTCTATAAACCTTAATTTCTTTTATATACACATTAAACAATGCTTCAAGCAAACTGCTTTAATCTCTTATTGTTTATCAGATGTGTGTGCACAGTGTGATCCATGGAAGTGAAGCTTGGCTAATAAGGCTTGAGGATATGTGTTGCATGGAAAAAAATATGAAATTAATTTGAGGGATATGTAATGACAGACTTAGGTTTGATGATTTCAGAGAAAGATTAAATCTGGACCGGATAGGATATTGCGGAATAGGAAACTTGGTTTGATTCAACATTTCTGACATACTTTTTTTTTTTTTTTTTTTTTTTACACAGTGATCACCACTTATCAAGGCCCGGAAGCCACTCAGGGATAAGGGTTATTGCAAGTACATTACGTTAGTGAGGAGATTTGCTGAAATGTTTACTTAAGGGGGCGGTTCATTAGGAATTTGTTAACATTGGACTTGAAGACAACCAAGTTGTAGTCCGGAGGGAAGCAGGCAGACGGAACAGAGTTCCACAGGCGTGCAGTTCTAAGAAAGAAGCTTTGTTCATGGAATCCGCGTTTTGATTTAGGCACAGATATAGAGTGGGGGAAATTTTTCACAGTGGATTCAGCTAGACGGGTGTTTTTCGTGAAAGATTGGCGAGGGGGGACCAGAGATTGGAGTTCAGACGAGCATCTGCCATGGAAATACTGTTTTGTTTTTAAATGCCACAAACATATTTTCATGGTAAACAACTGATGATACCTACAATATTTAGATTTGTATAATTTTTAAAAGAAAACTAATGCAGTGATTGCAAGTGACTAACTTACAAAGGAATTAAAAGATTTTACTTTTCTTTTTTTCATAGTTTAAGGTTGAAAAACTTCTAACATTAGACACACGCGCACAAAATGACATTTCCCAAAACTTTTTGTCGACCTGGTGTATTCTTAGATATCCTCATTCTGTACGAGTGAACTATTGTAGTAGAATGATCCAACAACATTAGAGAAATTGATTACGTGGTAAAAGTAATAAAGTGACTTACATAAACAGGTACGCCTCTCTTTATTCTGTCGGGTGACAAAATGAGGGGAGGAAAGAGGTCTTCGTTTATAGAAGGCTCAGTAATATACATCTGGCATTAATTTACATAAGAGGACAAAAACTGTTATGAAAAGGACGAGTTGGAAGCACAAGGTGGTTTTTAGTTTAGCTGAGAGAGAGAATGAACAGTGAAAATTACAGTTGAATTTAATCATGGAAAAGCAGAAGTTCTAACAAGTATTTTTCATTTTTTTTCATAATTTTTTTCATTCAACAACATGTGCTCTGCCTTTTTAATTGATTCATTCTCATTTCGTTGATGGTTTGATGCTTTATCTACCTTAAATAAACCTGAGTAAGATTTAATTATACTTTATACAGTTCTCCACTCATCTTCTTGTTCTATTATATTTGTGGATTTAGTTGGCCTGTAACAATAGAAATTATTGGTTCAGATCTTCCCAATAATATTGGTGCGTAAATGACAATAGATTTAATAAAATTTTTACTTGGTTGATATGATTTCATAATCCGTTATAGTATACAGTATGTCAATCACCCCTCCGCGATTTTCCTCATTTTTGGTTCAGAATTTCTGAATCAATCTAATGCACATTTTTTTAAAAAATCAACGAATGCTGATTTGGTTCAGCTTTTTTGTTTCTCTTTTAGATTCTCACGTCTCCAAGAGACTCTTTCATTTGGTCCCTATTTACTTGCTCTCTCATGAAGACAGAGTTAGACACAAGGTCGATTTTTAATGTGGACAAAAAAAAAACACCTCCCTTAAATAGGGCCGCTTGGATTGGGAGAAAAATAAAACTGGAAAGTTGAGCATCATGATGCATATTACACTTTTCTCCTAGCTAAAAAGCCAAGTTATCTGTCGTACTGCTGTTTGTTTTTTCAGCTTCAATTCTCAACCACATTTCTCCTGAATCAGTACTGCCTCGTTTCAGTAGCAAAGGGAAGTTCAACTTGTTGGACATAATGCTGAGATTAGTGGAGAATACATACAGCATCTGGTATTCTCTAATTTTTACTGACCAGATTTAACATTGGTGACTGAATGGGAACTGGTGTGTCAATGTGATTATGCTGTACAATAATTATAATAAAATATTGAGCAGGATTAAATAAATAAATCGCTCAAATCGATTAAATTTTTTTTTTTTAATATAATTTTGCAAGTATTCATGAGCAGCTCTGTCGGTAGATCAGTCTGTCACAATTAAATTTGAAATAGGATTTTTTTTAACTGTTGGGTAAAGCATTGACAGACAAAGACACTTATCGATGGGCATGTGTTAGTCTTCAGATAACCCTAATTATAGACACCCAACGGATTATCCAAAAAGAGTCTATCATATACGCTGTGAACAAGAGATTAAGAACACGAACATCATAAAAAATCATAAGATGGAATTGAAATAGCATCGCCTGTAACACTTAAATTTGAAATCGTATTTTACACATGTCCATATTAAGAAGATGTCTCTTTTGTATTAAGATTAACAGGTCTGTTCTATGTGTTAAGTTTTAAGAGTAATCTCCTTTGGTTGTTACTGGAAAACAGAGGTTTTGATAATCGGCTGTGTATCTATGATTGAGGTGATCTGAAGACTAGACTAACACATGCACTTTTATAAGCAGCTCTGTCTGCCAATCAGTCATTCAGTTTGTTCCTATTTACTTGTCTCCCCACGAGAGCAGAGTTAGACAGAAGGTCGGCTTTTAATTTGGGAAAATCCAAGTCCCCAAAAGAAGCATTATAGATTGGGAAAAAAATGCCCCAGTCTACTGACCTGTTTGACATAATGGTAAGAGTGTTCACCAATGTGCCAGGAGACCAAGGTTCAGTCCTTGGTCAAGTCATAATAAAAACCTAAAAAATGGTACTTGATGTCCTCTGGTTAAGCATTCAAACTTAGAAGTGAAAGATCAAGAGCAAGTTGGGTAATCCTGAAAATGGAGTTGCACCCTCTCCTAAACCTCGGTGTAGCAACTAATGAAAAGGAAGCCTTCAGGACGCTCTCGACTATAGTCGGCCACTTAGCTTTAAAAGGACTTCTCCTTCACTGACTGAGGACAGAAACGATGAACTTTGGTATCAGAACAGATACTACACTTTTCTCCTAGTTAAAAGGCGAAGTTGGTCTGTGACACTTCAATTTCTAACAGCACAGATTGAATGGATGTATCTTAAGAATATCTATTCTTGTTATTATTCCGTTGTATAAATACTCATCCAAAGATTGGTAAAAGAAAATCCTTCCAGTCAAGATTACACTGATGGCAAAAGGTGAGAGCATTCATCCAAAGAAGCAATCTTTGAATTGTAATTTTATTAAATGTTTATTCAAGTATAAAAACCTAACAAGCCAGAAAATTAAAAGAATGATAACAGCTGTGAAAATGCAACTGGTTTTTCATAGTTTTCAACAAGAATTATTACTTGTTCTTTCGCTAAAATAAACAAGGAAGTTTGTATTAACTGTAGGTGGATGCCTGTCTGCATATCATCATCATAATAATATTCGGTTTAACGTTCGTTTTTATATGTTGACATATGACCTTATGCAGAATAGGGACTGTGTTATTGTTGACATATTCCAGGCAAGTTACGTAAACTACTGAAAGGTGCCAAAACGATTAACCAATGAAATTGTAGAAGTTGTCCAATGCATAACGATATCTCTTGTTTATTAAATTGTAAGGTTAAAGTAGAGAATAGTTAAAAAGCTCCCTCCATATGTTAAGAATGGCTTTCTAAATAATAAAGTTATTATTTCAGCTGTCTGTAAGCTACACAGGTATCTTTTTTTTTTTCAATCAAATTACTATGCAATGACTTTTCGTTTTTCCTTAATGTAAACTTTTTGCAAGCGTTTTAAACATTATCCATCATTTTTGGTAAAAAAAAAAAGTTTTCATTTCGCCCATTCTGATGGTTTATATAACCTTCCCAGAATATGTCTACAAGAAATTAACTTTCAAATTAACTTAGCTCTAGCTAGGTTTCTATTTATCTCTGTTCCTCTCAAATCCATTTTTATCACTTCTTCCCACGCTTGGGACCTGCTACCTCAACTGTTCTACACAAAAACTTTCATCCAAACATTTCAATGTAGTCATACTAAGCATGTCTTTAAGACTCGCATTTCACACGTCCTCTTAAAGAATCAAATTCTTCACAATTTCCATCATTACCAATCATCACTCTTGTCTCACTCTGACCACCTGATATTATGTAGACTCAATTCTATATTAATTATTATATTGTACCCATAGTAATGATTTCAAAAGTTAAAAAAATATGACACGTGCCATCAGCTTAGCAGCTATTTTTACCGGCTAAAAACTAAAACAAAAAATTGAAAGTGTAGTTTGGTAGACACTGTTCCTCAGGGAAACAAAGTTACTTTACACACACACACACACACACACACACACACACACACACACACACACACACACACACACACACACACACACACACCATTGCTAAGAATCCATTATGTTGCGATTTCTATTTTAATATTTAGTAACCAAAGTCTTTTTGTCATATGGCAGCAACTAAGCTTAAAGTAAACCTGGTTTTGATTAAGAACGAAGCATGATGCAATAAAAAAAAATGGCTGGGTCAAGAATCCAATCAGCATAACAGAATGATACACATGAAAAAGTGTACATTTGTTAAAACATCGCACAAATAAAAACATCAACGTTGATATTGACAATCGTAGGAAGAAAAACAATGGAAAAAAACTCAGAGTTCTTCTAAAAGCAGCATTCGCAGAATGAATGCATGAGTCTTTGATTTGTTCAACGCCACTGCCATTCGGATGCACTACAAAAGGTCATCTAGCTTCAACCTTCAAAATGTTAACATGCGATTGTTCTTTTCATACACATTTTTAACATGTATCTATTTAGGTTATAAAAGCTAAATATTGTCATATATTTTATTTAAAGAACTTTAAAAATAATAAAACAAAATATTTAGAACTGGCTAATATAATACCTATTGTGTGTTTTTACACAGAATTAAAAATATTCCATTATGACATATATGAAATAGCAAGAGAAATGCTATGCATCACATTTATTCAATGTTAATAGTAAAATTCTAGTATGAATTTAAAAAAATTCTTTCTTTTTTTGAAATTCATTTATTTTTTCATTTCGGTGAAATATACATATGTTTGGAAAATAATTACCGTAATTAAAAACACAATTCAGATTCTATTTTCCCTTTACCAAATACCAGGGCTACCCGATGTTTCCCCAGGTCCTGCATATGAAAATAGAAGAGTTTTAAAGTATGATTAATATCATGATCTCAAAACTTATTTAGTCCATTTACTTTTTGAACCCACCTGTCCCTCCGATTCCATCTCTCTCTCTCTCTAACGTGCGCGCACACACACACATGCTTTTGCAATGCAAAAATAAAATAAAGTTAAGAGTAATCAATAGCCAATTGCCCTACTTTCAGTGTTGTTTTTTGAACAACTACTTGTAAAAATAAAAGAAATTATTTTTTTCTTGCTTACCTTTACTCGAATTAATTTGGTCTCTGGTGACTCAAAGCAAATGAATATTTATGTTTTTGTGTTGTTTGTATTAAGTTGTCACAATCTTGGATATATTACATACTAGATGCATCTAGCCGGCGTATGAGCATGGGTAAAAATATCAGCAGCAACTGAAGGATAGATGGCTTGCGAAGGTATTAGCAGGTGCAGCAGCCGTTTGAGCATGTATGCAAATTAGCAAGTGTGCATGGTCTTGCGCCACAAGAAAATAAAAACGACAGCATGTGATCGAGGAGAAGCAAAGTGCATGCTGGGAAAAATGGACATACAAAGTCGAAGGTGAGAAATGGCTGACTATTGTTTCTTTGCGTGGGTACGAGAGAGGTTTGAAGTGTAACAAACACAGTTCAAACGTAACGGCCACGTTACATTTTGAGACCCCCCCCCCCTCTTAAAGTCAAATCTTTCACAATTCCAACCAAGACTTTTGGGGGCTTTAAATCTTTATTTTTATAGCAGCAATAGTATTATAGATAAAAATAAATATAGTATAATTTTTATCCCATCTGACATATTCGATATTTCAAGAGTTCTTTGAATGGTATCTTTAGAAGTGTTGGAATCTTTAGAAGTGTTGGAATCTATAAATGTTTAGTTTTAATATTAAAAGTAATTTACATGTCACTCAGAAATACGAAGAATGCTTCATGTTAAATCTGGTCTAGTCTGTCATACAGTTTTGAATCCTATAAGTAACCAACACACAGAATCTGAATATGTATTCAATAAGCGTTTGGCTTTAGTCATATTAGTAGTAGTAGTTTTACGAAACCAACCTTCACCCCTTTCCACCATTATAAGATACCCAGCATGCCGAGAAAGTGTCATGCAAAATTTCATGCAATTTTGCTAAGGAGTTTTGGAGTTTGAAGAAAACAAAAATTTTCACTTAGAAATGATAATAATATAACATACACCTGAATCGGTGAAGTTAAAAAAGGAAAAGAAATAGGAAAGTGAAAATGAAAGTCCGAAAAGTTTTTCAAAAAAAAAAAAAAAAAAAAAAAAAAAAAACGTATAAATCGGTATAGAGAGCAGAAAGAGCAAAAATAATGAAAATTGTAAAAATAGATTTGCTTTCTCAATTAATTACTTGAAATTAATTTTATTATTCTATAACTTTTATATATTGGGTGTGGGTATATGTGTGTGTGTGTGTGTTGTAATTACTTTTATCTGAGACTCTTTCTGTTTCTAGATTTGATGTATAACTGATGTCGTCACAGTAGTCATGATGCTACGTTTTAACTTTAAACTTGGTATCAATTCCCTATGTTGATGATAAAACCTGATAGCAATTAAAACCCCATATCGTCTCAAAAACGAGTGTACACAAAATTGTTGGTTATGTTGGATTCTTGAAGCGTACGTATATGATTATTTTCTAATTTATTTACCTTGTATCTATAACACACACACATATTTATATATAAAATTTTTTATATAACTCTTTATTTATCTTTTTACTTATATGTGTGTGTGTGTATATATATATATATATATATATATATGTGTGTGATTGTATGTAATTATATGTATGTATGTATATGTATATATCAGACGAAAAATCCAAACGAATAGAACAGCGTTTCAAACGGAGTTTTTCGTCTGATTCTATGTATATTTAGTTTATTTAGGATTTTTTTTTTTTTTTGTCAAACTCATTGAATTGTACTCATCACCTTCATCCTGATCATTGAGGATATATGACTTTTGGAACGCTCCTTCATGTGTATTTTACATGTATGTGCATGTATACGTGTGTGTATTCATATGTAAGTACATGCTTATAATGTGTGCCTCTATGTGTATATGTTTGCATGTGTGTGTACATGCATATGTATGTTTGCGCGCATTCTGTATGTGTGCATGCATGTATTTATTTCCATGTGTATGTGGGGTGGTGAGGGCTCCCGTAAGACGTGGTAGAAGCAACCCCTCTAGGAGAAGCAAATCTCTGATTTAAAAAACCATAAAGTGGGAGACCAGTACTGGCATTAAGCTGATCTGCAGTTTAACTTGTTGCTGGCTATCTTGCTCTTGCTTGTTGCTGAACCTCAACATTTTGAACCAAGAGAGAGATTTAGCTGTCATACAAACCTAAATCTCTGTAAACTCATTTTTGTATAGATAATCCCTCAGGCATTTGTCTATAAAATAGTCCTATAGTAATGGAAAAGTTGTGACACGTGTAGGCTTGAAATGCTGGAAGCATGTAATAATTGATCTGCCATCATTATATGTATCCATGTGTGTATGTATGTATGTTTATATATGTACTTGTGCATGTATCTATGTGTATATGTATGTATATATGTTTGTGTGTGTTTGTATGTATATATGTATATGTATGTTTGTGTATGTATGTATATGTATGTGTATCTATACATATGTGTATGTTTGTGTATAAATGCATAGATATGTAAGTATATGTATTTAAATGTATGCATAAGTATATGTGCATATATGTGTACGTATTTGTATGTGTATATGTATGTTTGTATATATGCATATGTATTTGAGTATGTATGCATGTGTGTATGTATATGTATTATGTATTGTGTATATGTGGATATATGTGTGTGTATGTATGTGTATATGTGTGTACGTATATATATGTATATATAGCAATGACCGTCTTCAGTGTCGTGTCTGCTTAAAAAAAAAAATTTAATAAAAAGTCATGTTAGGGCTCATGGACTTTAAGTGTCTGAGGGAGTGGCACTCGTCTGACAAGACGTTGCAATCATCATGCATCATATGTATATATACATATATACGTATTTATTTTATTTTTCTTATTTCATTTGGTGTCTTTTAATAACTCCTGCTGATATTTTCTTAAGTAATAACATACATTTCAGTTGACCATTTTTTTTGCTCTATATTTTTGGCGCCTTTTAACGTCATCTTGTCTAGGTCATTTTGACATTGGCTTTTCTATTTTAAATTTAATTCAATAACCATTCAATTTTTTTCCTCTCTTCTTCTTCACTCATTTTTCTTAATTACGCCTTGCCTAGGCAGCCGAGTTTAATGCATAACGCATATCTTATCTTTCTTTTATTAATATTATTGGAATTCTTTCCTCTTTTCCTTGTACCTATTTGTGAATTATTCCACGGATTTCGGCCGTTTAGATTATTTTGGACCATCTTCCAATTACACGATTCCCTTGGATTTTACTTGTGCGAATGGAAATTTAACTAACTTTCTTAGATTTACATTTTTGGATTTTACCATCATTGGATACTTTACCTTTCACCAGACTATCTATTCACGTGAAATCACTTTTTTCTTCACCCTATTCCCTCTGCTTCACTTTTAAGAGGCGCTCTTACTGGGAAATGCTGACGGGGTTGCCCAGGCACTTTTTGCAGGTCAGAGTGCACCTTCTTGGGGGCACTGACTTCTTACTCCCACTTTCCAACCCAGGTGTCCAAGTTTTTGCTGTGGAAAAGAACTAAAAAAACCTTTATTGATGAAATTTGATGTGGAATCTCGCCATCAAAATATGACAGCTTGTAAAACAGACGTTAAACTTGGCGATATTAGTGTTCTTAGAAACATTAAAAAATATCCAAGGAAAATATTTGGTAGATGGTGTTTATAGTAAAAGAAGCGTTCTGTTTATAGTAAAAAGGCAGGACTAACTGACGTTGTTTGTGTTGAGGTGAGGGATGTATTTTTTTTTTTTTTTTACACAGTGATCACCACTTATCAAGGCCCGGAAGCCACTCAGGGATAAGGGTTATTGCAAGTACATCCGTTAGTGAGGAGATTTTATGAAGTGTTTAATTAGGGGGGCGGTTCATTAGGAATTTGTTAACATTAGACTTGAAGACATCCAAGTTGTAGTCCGGAGGGAAGCAGGCAGACGGAACAGAGTTCCACAGGCGTGCAGTTCTAAGAAAGAAGCTTTGCTCATGAAATCCGCGTTTTGATTTAGGCACAGATATAGAGTGGGGGAAATTTTTCACAGTGGATTCAGCTAGACGGGTGTTTTTCGTGAAAGTTTGGCGAGGGGGGACCAGGGATTGGAGTTCAGACGAGCACCTGCCATGAAAATAACGATAAAACAAGGATAGGCTCGCAACGTCTCTTCTGTGGGAGAGGGGTTGCAGGGTAGAGAAAAGGGCATCCCCCACTAAACCACGAAGTCTATTTTGTACTCTGTCAAGGCATGATAGGCTGTTTTTGGCAGCTCCTGCCCAGATATGGCAACAGTATTCCATCCTTGGCCGTACTTGGCTTTTATATAGATAGAGAATTGCATCAGTAGTGAGATATCTTCTGGAGCGGTAGAAGGATCCCACCATCTTTCCTGCGACCTTGGCAACAGACTTGATGTACGTGTTCCATTTCAGATCAGGAGTAAAGGTCAAACCCAGAAGCTTGTCAAAACACGGGGCCTCACCCAGACGAGAGCCATCCATCACAATTGATGCCAGCTGGGGATCAGAGCGTTGATGATGTAAGGATAGGAGTTTTGTTTTAGATGCATTAAAGGTAACTAGCCACATCTTCCCCCACTGAACCACGCGCTCGAGATCAGAGGAGAGAGAATCCGAGAGAACTTCGTCATTTACAGCCTTTGATGTGTTGCCGTAGATGGTCGTGTCATCAGCATAGATGTCAACGAATGATTTAAGTATGTGTTTAGGGAGGTCATTGATGTAGATCAGGAAGAGAGTTGGGCCGAGGATTGACCCCTGAGGGACTCCAGCATTTATATTGCAGGCCTCCGATTTTTGTCCATCTACCACTACTCTTATGAGCCTATCGGAGAGAAATGATTTAATGATTGAGAAAACATTTCCAGTTATACCGTAGCTGGAAATCTTGTGAAGTAGACCCTTATGCCATACTTTGTCAAAGGCCTTTGATATGTCAAGAGCAATTGCCCTAGAAAGGAAGCCTTTGTCAAGAGATTCACTAATCCTGTGGGATATAACCGTCAGCACATCTGCGGTAGATCTTGCAGAGCGGAAACCATATTGTGTGTCACTAAGAAGGTTATTTCTGCTGAGGTGGTTGACTATTTCTCTATTTAATATTGATTCCAGTAACTTACTCATAACACAGAGAAGACTTATTGGTCTGTATTGAGAGGGAGATGACTTATCACCTGAATTCTTAAAAACAGGGCAAACTGATGAGGTCTTCCAGGGGGTCGGAAAGCATTTCTCCTTAAGGCAGCGCTTAAATAGTTTCGTAAGTATGGGAGCAAGTTCTGGTTGAAGCTTTTTTAACACTATAATTGGGATGCCATCAGGGCCAGTTGCTTTACTGGAATCTAGGTTTTTTATTAGCTTGGCGACCTCATGCACGGATATTTGTATGTTACCTAGCTTGTTCTGTGTTATAGGAGGAAATATGGGGAGTTGATGGCCTTCGTCGCATAGGGTAGAATTAGCTGCAAAGTTCTTTGCAAATAGTTTGGCCTTGTCTGACGCTGACGAGATAACCTCTGGTCCATTGATAATGGTTGGGATAGAACGCACACTTCTGTTCAGGATCCTATTTGTTATTTGCCAAAACTGGTGGGAACCAAGCCGCTGATCAGCTACCTTGGATTTAACAGACTGGGCATATAGCTCTCTTGCATTTTTTATTACTCTTTTACAGTGGTTGCTGGCAGTCCTGAAAGCAGCTTTAGTCTCAGTGCATCTATTACGTTGGTAGTTATGGAAAAAGTGATTTCTGTGCGCGATAGCAGCAGCACATTCTGGGGAGAACCATGGCTGGCTGTTAGGTTTTTGTTGGAATTTTTTAGATGGTATGAATTGGTCTATGCCTACAAGTAACCATTCGGTCAGATCTGATACTATAGAGGACACTTCCTTTTTAAACATGGAGTGCAGAGGTAAATCAGATATGAATGTACGGAAGCTATCCCAGTCAGCCATAGAGTATCGGTATACAGTACGGTGGAGGGGTACGTCTGATGGCTTCTTACATTTTGTTTTTATCTTAACTGATACGACGGAGTGGTCGGAGGATCCTAAAGGAGAATGAACGGTACATGAACATAGCTCAGGGGAAGTTGAAAGAAAAAGGTCTAAGAGGCTTGCATATTGATTGGGTGTATCGGGCACACGGGTGGGTTCGCGAACAATCTGAGTGAGGTCATAAGCAATGGCAAAATCATGACAAAACCTCCCCTCATCATCTGTCTTATTTGAATGGGTCAGCCATTCCACGTTATGGACGTTGAAGTCACCACAGATGTGGATGTTAGCCGAGGGATGTGAAGACAGTATGTGGTCTATTTTCTCAGATATGCTCTTAAAGATAGTAACTCCGCTGTTGTGGGGCCTATAGAGGGCAAATATAAATGCAGTGGTGTTAGCAAGTGCAACCCTGAAGCACATATAGGGTAAATTAGGATCTTCTCTAGAGATATCCTTGCCACATGGGAAGCCATCCTTAATGTAGGCACATATTCCATGCCCATGGCGATCTTGGGAGTCAGATTTAGCTGTTAAATTGGAGTATCCATTAATTATGAACTCATCTAGGGAAGTGGTCGGCCCTATTCCAGTTTCACATAGAAATAATATGTCCGGTTTCGTCTCCTGTAATTGGGTTTCAACCTCTGGAAGGTTGGAACGTAGACCCCTGATATTGGAGAAGGAGACCTGGTAGTAGGGGTCTACGCTGGAAGATGGGGTTCTAGGTTTAATCGAGTTTTTATTCTGGAGATATTTCATGTTGAGGTTTTGGGATTTGTGGAATAGGTCGGCATACTTGGTTAGAGCCGTACAGAGAGGGAAAGTAAGAGAGAAAAAGACAAGGAAAATTTTTTTTTTTTTTATTTGTAGCACACGAAAAGGTAAAGCCGTAACAATTACCCACTAGTATGGCATCGAGAGGCCCCACCAGAGACTACTGCATGGTCCAGATCCACTCACCAAATGGCAATACAGCAGTCCCAGTACTTTGCGCCTGCTGATAGGACAGCCTCCTTAGTGGTTAATCCAAGGTTCGGGTCCCTGACTATCAGGCGGATAACGTTAGCCCAGACAAAACGTTTACCTCCAGCACCCTTACTAGTGACATGGCAACAAGGACAGACAAAGACAGAAAAATATCCGACATCTCAGACTACTGGTCACCAAGTAGTACCGACCTTTAAGCAGCTTTTTCTTCACCCTTTGTCAGAAACATCACTCATTGAATGAGGACTGAATGACAAAATAGGAGAAGCGAGAGTTACTGGAGCTGCCGATAACACATCCACTGTATTATCTACTCTCCATTTTTTAATATTTATTATATTATCTACCTCTATTATCTACTCTCCATCATGTATTACTTTCAAACAAAATAAATCTTGTTATATTTTTTTTTACTTATTCTCTTTTCATCTCTGCTGTTCATGTGTTAGAGAGAATGCAATGAATATTATACACCCACTGTCAAAAATATCAAGAAAAATATGTTTCGCCATTGTTCGCACTAAATGAATAAACGCAAAAGATGTTTTGGTGGATATTCAAATCGACACTTATAGCATAAAAAAAAAGAAAATTTTATGCTGCACCTACTTGTCATGGAATGAATTGATCAAGTATTTTGTTTTTTATTTACAAAAAATAAATTTGCCGTTTTTTACTCATAAGTTGCAGACAAAGTCATGTTTTACTAGAGAACATAAGGGGAGGTAATCAGTGCTTGTTTTGACAATTTCCACGTGCATTAGGGTTGTCTATTCTTGTGCCGGACGTTTTTTCCATTCTCATCGAAAAAGAGTAAAATTTGATTTTTTTGAATTAAAAAAAAAAAGAAAAAAAAACTCATTTGACTAAATTTCGTGGTTAATTGGAATTTTTCATCTTCATTCCGTGACTGGTACGTACATCATACAGCCATATCTTTATTTTCTTTAATTTTAAATACCACCATAAGTGTTAATTGGAATAAACACCAATTTTTTTTTTCATTTATCCAAACTATATTTATATAAAAAACAAAGCTTATTTAATTCCAAATATTTTTTAAATAACCGGGATATACTGATTTGGAAACAATCCTAAAACACAACTATATGTTTCATTTGCATCCTCATTTTATAAACAGTTTCTAATTAATATTTTATACGATTTATTTATAATTTTGTTCTTTTATATATCTATATATCTAGAAAAGTGAGAACGTGTGTGTGAGGACACTTCTCAACCTATATACTCAACGAATTTTTTATCTACAGACTTGAAATTTGGTATATAGGATATTCAGACATATGGAAAACTTTTCAATTCGTTTTAATCCGAAAAAAAACAAAAAGGGGGCTGGTAAGGGGGTCGAAATTGAAAAATTGGTATGTGCGAGTCATCAAATTTTTATCTGTTTGTTAATTGTCTCACGAATGCGTGTGCATGAATAGTTCATATTACAGATTACTAATGTTAAGAATAAATAGTTTGAAAGCACCTTTTAAAGATCGTGTCACGCTGGTCTAATGGTTATCATACTTGACTCACAGTTTCTGTTTTGATCTCAGCTCGAGTAGTTTTTCTCTTTTTCCTTACAAGAATTGAACTGTTTTTAAAGAACATAATACTCGCTTGCACTCGTTTCAGTTTCTGAAATTATTAAAATATAATATTTATGCATATTTTACGACCAGGCAACACTGCGCGGTCTGCTAGTGTGTGTGTGTGTGTGTGTGTGTGTGTGTGTGTGTGTGTGTGTGTCTGTATGTATATATATATATATATATATATTATTGTGTGTGTGTGTGTGTGTGTGTGTCTGTATGTATATATATATATATATATTATTAACTAACATGGGTGCCCGGCATTGCCTGGGTGTTTGGAGGTGTGTGTTGTGCAAAAAAAAAAAAAAGTGGTAGCAGGAAGACAGGCTCGAACCCGCACCGCGAAGGAGGAAAAGAATTTGAAAAACGTGACGTCTTTGCTGTTACGACCACCGCCAAACCGGAAGTGACGTAGGTTTAAATTAAGGCTAGACAATCGAAAAGAGGGGATGACTGTCGAAAATATCGACAAAAAAAGCGACCCCTCCCTGAAAAAAAGTGCCCAGTTGAGGGTGAAGAAATTTATGTTTTTAGCCAATTTTTCTGTATTTGTCGTCTGACGGGTCGAGCTTCAAAACGATACTGATCGTGTGAAAATCCGTCGCCTCTGTTGAAATTTTTCGGCAGACATGCAAACATACATACATAGATTTATATATTTGTAGCTCAAATTTTCGACCAAAACCAATTAAAAAGCTTGCCCTCTTTCTGAATACACTTTATGTAAAATTTCAAATGTTTAGACTAGAAATTGTCTGCGTAATTTGGTAGAGATTGCAGAGGTCAATTTTTTTTTAACTTTGACCCCTATTATGACCCCTTAACATTTATTGTTTTAGGCTCAAATCAAGTTATTAAGTTAGGAATTTTCTGAAATCAGAATAAAAATACATACCCGGCTAAGATTCGAACTTGTAACCTTTGTCTGTACATATGGCATATCAACAAAGTCAGACACGAAATCAATTCTCACTCAAAGTCAAATGTTGCTTAGAACCAGAACATATAGCATTTTTTTCAATCTCCCTCCCCCATACCCATCCACAAACAGAAGGAGAAAGCGAACTTCCATGTTTTACACCATTATTATCCGTTATTTAATCAATATATGATGATTTGAGTAGCGATATGAGGACTTTTGACTGTGAAGGTGAGAACTCCTGTCTCCCTTTCTTTTAGAAGAATAAAAAATAAAATATTGATCAGAATGAAATCAATTGAAAATATTTCTTCCGTGTTTTTTTTATTTGACATAATATTTGTCCAATATGACTGACTAGTAGGGCTACCCAGCGTTGTCCGGGGCTCTATTTTTCTCTCTTTCTCCCCTTACTTTTATTGATTCCTTGAGAAATAAGTCAACATTTTCTTTCCAAGCTAGTACATAATAACACTGAAAACAAAAAACCCTAACGAAACTTGGCCCAGATGACTCCCAGGAAATTAATAATTTTTTCTAAATTTTAAATATCATTCATTCGGGGGCAACATTGATCAAGAACTTTATGGATGTTTACTTTGTAGATTTCGATTTTTAGCTGGACATACATACACACAGACAAATGCACTTTATATAATAGATGAAACAGATTTTAGTATGTAGCTGGTAATACAAACGCTATTGTAAACAAAAGTAGGGAGAGTGAATGAATTTTTTTATAAATTCATTTGATAACCAAACAATACCTTAATAAGATTAACAAAACTTTAGCAAAATTTTTATGTAAAAATATATAATTTGTTTTAAAAAAAGCAACATGCACTTATTTAAAATTTAAATTAGAAAAAGTATTTATGAGATTCGTTAGACCTATATTCTGCTGGAAAACCGCCTCTGTAGTACCAGTCTTCAAGAATTCTGGTGAAAGAACTGACCCACTAAATTATCGCTCCTCCCGCTTTTCGCCAAAATATTTGAGTCCTTAGTTAATCAAGCCCTAGTCCAGCACCTAACAGCTGCTAAATTCCTGACTGACAAACAATATGGATTCAGGCAAGCCCGTTCAACAGCAGATATCTTAAATGTAGTTTCTGAACGTATATACCGTTCATTGGATAAAACAGGGGAGGGTAGAGCGGTGGCCCTTGATATATCTAAGGCTTTTGACAGGGTATGGCACGATGGTCTTCTAAGGAAAATTAGATCATATGGAATCACTGGAAGAATTCATAATGTAATTAAATCCTTCTTAAGTAATAGAAAAATCAAAGTTGTCCTCGACGGACATACATCCAAACAATATTACATAAATGCGGGAGTACCTCAGGGGTCTATCCTTGGACCTCTATTATTCCTGATATTCATAAACGACCTCCCTGATAATATTGTTTCGGAGATGGGTATATTTGCCGATGACACCACTCTCTATAACAGATATGAGGGGAAAACAAATGAACACATATCCAAGAAAATGGCAGAAACACTAGAGGACGACCTCCAATCCGTAGTGGAATGGGGACAAAAATGGTTGGTCACATTCAATGCTGCTAAGACTAAGCTTGTTTCCTTCAATAACTACAAGAAACCTTCTCTACCACCAATAGCAATGGCCAAGAACACATTGCCTGAAAGTACTTCTTTTAAACTCCTTGGCCTAACGTTTACAGGGAATATGAACTGGAATAGATACATTGAGAGCATTGCCAAGGCTGCTGCAAGGAAGGTTGGCTCCCTCTACCGTGCTAGAAAACTACTTACGCCTGCCAGTATCCTATACCTCTATAAGGCAACCATTCGCCCATGTATGGAGTACTGTTGTCACATCTGGGCTGGTGCATCTGCTGCTTGTCTCTCGCTCCTGGACAGGGTTCAAAAAAGAGTCGCCAACCTGATAGGTCCTGAACTGTCATCTAGGCTTCAACCTCTGTCCCATCGACGAGATGTTGCATCCCTCTGCCTGTTCTACAAATACTTTAATGGTGAATGCTCTGACGAACTGCAAAAACTTGTACCTCCCCGACGTAACTACCCCCGACAAACCCGACAAGCTACTAAGTCTCATCCCTTTACAGTAGAGATCCCTAGGTGCAAGAAAGCCTTTTACTCCAATAGTTTCTTCCCCAGAACTGCGGGTCTTTGGAACTCCCTTCCGGGATTCTGCTTTCCCAACTGCAATGATATGCAGAAGTTCAAGTGTAATGTTAACAAACATCTTTCTACTCTTCTCCCTTCATAATGACCCCGCTAATTAATTCCCTAATAGTAGCCCCCTGCTTCAAAGTGGCACTGTGCCTTGTTTGGGGTGAAAATTGAATAAAAAAAAAAAAAAAAATTTCATGACATTCTTTCACTGATTTTTCCAAAGATGTAAACATTTTCTTACCAAGAAATCATTAGGAGAAAAGGTAAAAATGTGGAAAAGGTCAATAAGCAAAATAAATAACGGAAGAAAAAAAAATTTATTTATTCTCATCTTCATTGTTGTTTCGCCACGTTCGGGACTCACGCTGCAGTGAATGGAGGCGTTGAATCTCTATGGTTTCAGTATTGTCTGAAGATAGCAGTTTCGATCCTACCCAAAGCAAGCCAGAGGTTTAAATGGCCAAAAACGTGGTGAGACGACAACTATGGAAGGCCGTAATAATTGGGGATACAATTACAAGACTCAGCATTCCTATCCCGTCGTGGTTAATTACCTGAAGAAGGCCAGAGGATGAGTACGTCGAAACGTGATGAGACAGCAACCATGAAGATGAGGATAACAATTCACAAATAAATAAATATACAAATTACTTATCTCAAAGGATTCCTATAAAAAAAATAAATAAAACAAAAAAAATAATAATATATAAAAAAACTGACTGCAAAAAGGTTCCGGCCAAAGTTAAGTAATTATAACTAGTCGATATAAAGTTAGGTATGTGTGTATATTTATCTATTTGTATGGAGAGGATTCACTTCTGAACTAATTCATTATGAATTTTGCTAGGCGTAAAGCTGGCTAATGTGGGTTATATTTAGTTTTAGTTTTATGTAAAGGGGGCAAAGTTGGCATGGAAGTTCTTTGTGACATTTTAACAATCGGTATTAGACATCAATAAATATTCAATAAATTTAAGATTTTTTGGAGTATTTTAATGGATGTTAGGAGGCATAATATGGACCAAATATTTGATTTGAAAATTCAAATATTTCAGATTTACATTAAATTTGGTCAATACTCATTGGAGGCAAATTAACCAAGATTTCCTGAATTTTAATTTTCTTCTTCAGATCACTTAAATTTTTAAACATTTTCTAGAATCCACATCATATAATGAATGTTGATCAAATCCAAATCATATAATGAATGTTGATCAAATCCAAATCATATAATGAATGTTGATCAAATCCAAATCATATAATGAATGTTGATCAAATCCAAATCATATAATGAATGTTGATCAAATCCAAATCATATAATGAATGTTGATCAAATCCAAATCATATAATGAATGTTGATCAAATCCAAATCATATAATGAATGTTGATCAAATCCAAATCATATAATGAATGTTGATCAAATCCAAATCATATAATGAATGTTGATCAAATCCAAATCATATAATGAATGTTGATCAAATCCAAATCATATAATGAATGTTGATCAAATCCAAATCATATAATGAATGTTGATCAAATCCAAATCATATAATGAATGTTGATCAAATCCAAATCATATAATGAATGTTGATCAAATCCAAATCATATAATGAATGTTGATCAAATCCAAATCATATAATGAATGTTTATCAAACTTGAAATAGAAATTCTAGACATAAAATTTTATCTTAAATTTCATTTTCGTAAGACGATATAAAAGTGGTGCAATACTGTTCTATTCGGGAGGGGGGGTATTTTAACACTTAGGCTACGCTGGCTGTTAATTTTTTAACATCTACTTTTAACTATTACAAACAACTACAACAATAGTGCCTTCAAGGACTATGGAATTCTTCTTTGCCCAAAGTGCATTAATCAATAAATGAAATCCATGTTTGAATGTTTGTTTTGTTTTTTGATAAAAAAAAAAATTATTTTTTCAAAGACCTTAGACTTGATTTTATGTGATGTGAAAAAATTCACACCCATCGTAGGCAAAAATGTGTGTAAAAATACCATCGTAGGCAAAAATGTGTGTAAAAATACCATCGTAGGCAAAAATGTGTGCAAAAATACCATCGTAGGCAATGTGTGTAAAATACCATCGTAGGCAAAATGTGTGTAAAAATATCATCTTAGGCCAAGGGTTAATTCAGAATATATTCTAATAGAAAAGGAAGTGGTTATCATTAGTAATCCTGAGATGATACTACTTTGTAGTGTTGGGACGATTCCTAATTTTTATACGATTCCGATTCCGATTCCAGGAAAATATTGATTAACGATTCCGATACCAAGTACGATTCCGATTCCGATTCCTAGGGAATTTATTGTTTTAAAATATACCAGGTAGTTTTATACTTATGGTCGGTAGTTCCCAAATATGTTCCTTAACTTTGGAAGAGATATTTTATGTCTACACCGTCGTGTTTTGGTTTAAATAAAATTATTATATAGTAAACTAAACGGAAAAATTAGCAAAATTTATTTTAGAGAAAATTTACTTTACTTTATTGGAATACAGAAAAAAAAAAAACTCAAAGAAAATAGAATTCATCCTTCAGAGAAAAAACAAATAAAATAGAATTTATATAACAGAACAAAAACAAGAAAATTAGAGAATAAATTAACACGATTCATTATTTTGGTCCGCATAATTAACAGATTAAATGAATTAAATAAAAAAAATATAGCGGAAGAGAAAGAAAATATATACTAATTAAATATAAAAAAGATAAATATTTGATTTAATAATTTATAAATGAACGTGCGTAATGAAAAAAAAAACAATATACCACGTGACATGGCGCCGTAGATACAAAATAACCTTTCCAAAGTTAACGACCATAGATGAGAAATACCATTAATCGAAAGTTTTTGTGTTTTATACCAAAAGGTAGGTATAGCAAAAAGTTACAATTAAAGGAATTTCAAAAACGATTTTTTGTTTAGCTATTGATAGTTGTATTTGTGACGGCAGTTCTTCAGACCCCCATAATTCACAAGGAGTAGTTAACACCTATTATTTTTTCTTACTTTTTCATTGCTTTTACACGTTGTTTCTAACGTGAAGAATAAGTTTAGCCAAACTAATTTTGAAATAGGGTATATCAAAGGAACACATATAAAAATGATACCACTATAAAAACAAATGAAATACTAGATAAAATTGAGCAAACATAATTACCAAAATTACAGAAAAAGATAAAAAAACAAACAAAAAATGGGGACGTTTGTTGAGTGAAATGAATTATTGAAAGAAAATTAATTGAACTAATAGAAATGTTAAATAAAAAAAATGTCACATTTCAATATTTATTTAATAATTAAATTCTCAGGGTTGTCGAAATAAAAAATTAAGTGATTTTTTTTTATTAGACTTGTTTCGAAGCTTGTTACCTTGAAAAATACATTTAAAACCCTGTTTTTTTAAATGAATTGAAAAATAAATGCAATTAAAAAAATTTAATTGATAATTGAAACTTTAAAAACATATTAAACATTGAACAATTACTTATCTCACAAATTAACGTCCAATAAAGTAGATCCAGTCTTCATACAGGAATTTGGTTATAATAAATATATCTTTCCCAAACTTAAAAATTAAATCTTTTTTTTTTTTTTGTTTTGGGAGAGAGAGAGAGTGCTTTAAAATCGCCGGGGAGTGCCGCCTAAAATTTTAAAGACGTAAATTTTAGGAGTTTAGTGCCTTTCAAAGACGGTTATCATAATTTATTATCATCATTTAATTTCCTTTTTTCCTCTCTCCCCCATACCTTTCCACGTGGTTCAGTAGTTAACCAGTGCTCCTGTTGCTGTCAGTCAGCTATCTTTACCTAAGTTTTAATTTCTAGTTAAAAGAATTTTTCATGAATGGAATCAGCATTTTTAAAAATTATTTTTTTAGTTGTATATATTGTATTTACTCTTTGAAGTTAAGGAGGGTTAAAAAAAAAAAAATGGTGACACCAAGATGGTGACATAGGCAAAACAAAAAAAAAAGATACTGCGATTTCGACCCTCACTAATAAAACTGCTCTGAGTGACTAGTTGGTAATTTTTTATTCCTTTTCTTTTTTATTTTGCTCCTCCAATTTATTTGGATGCGTCATAGTTAAATGTTTTAACATGTTGGTTCTGGTCATGTTAGATGGTTTTATTCCTCGCGATATTTTAATTTGACAGACTTTTCAAATGGCTTTCAACACAATTTGACAGACTTTTCAAATGGCTTTCAACACATCATCTTCAAAAAGACTTTTTTTTTTACTTTGGGCCATATTAAAAAATTCAGTTTATCTGTAAACAAATAATTTACTATTAAATTTTGTTTTAAAGCTAGTCACTTATTCGGATAATTAATTGAAAATAATCCGCTAAAAAAGACAAAAAGAAAAAAATATAAAGGGATGGGGCGGTAAATTGTACCAACCGGTAGTTAACAAAAAAAACTTATAGAATTTAATTTTTGAAACCAATGTATAAAAGTTTACATAATAAAATGCAAATATGCATTTTCGGGTTTGTATTACTGTACACATAGATTCGAAAAAGTTGTCAAAAAACAAATATATAACAAACAAATATTATCAAAGGCAAGATAATTTACTTTTCTACCAAACTGGGTAATTTATTTTGTTTTTATTCAATGTAACATGTTTATTCAGCTCGAAAAACATTCAGTGTTTACCGATGTATTGGAAAATTCAAAATGGCGCCCGACACTCTCTTTAACATGGTAAGTTCGGGAAAAGGTGTTATAAATAATAAACTAGACAAAATACTATTAAAAAAACACCGAATATATGTCAAAATATGTCAGGGTAACATATATTGAGCAAGTTTCTTGTAGTATTCTGTATAGTTTATTATTTATAACATCTTTTCCTGAACTTACCGTGTTAAAGAGAGTGTCGGGCGCCATTTTGAATTTTCCAATACATCGGTAAACACTGTATGCTTTTCGAGCTGAATAAACATGTTACATTGAATAAAAACCCGAAAAATATATCCAGTTAGGTAGAAAAATAACTTATCTTGCCTTTGATAACATTTATTTGTTATATATTTGTTTTTTGACAACTTTTTCGAATCTATGTGTACAGTAATACAAACCCGCATTTTCTTTTGAATTTTTTTTTGGTTGACTGTGTTCAATTCACACATGGTTGATGCGGTTCAATATTGCTAAACTATAAGTCCTTAGTAAAATTCTATTTATAAATACTTTTTTAAATGAAATTATTTAATTAATCGTAAATATTATTTAGACATAAAAATTAATTGATTACAAAACCTTTTAAAAATATATATATTAATTTCTTTTTCGTTCGGCAAAAAACTGCGCAAAACACTTTTAATTTTCAATTTAAAATTCTAGAAAAAAGATTATATTATTCTGCGTTTAATATACTCAAATTCAGGGTTTAATCTTTCTGGAGAAAAAAAAATAATGGATTTTATTTCAATGAAATTAAAAAAAAACTTGACTGAATTGAATTAATTACCCTTAAATTAACGAAGGGGTTATTTAATAACTTTAGGTTTGGAAGAGATAGGTATGGGGTCGATTTTTTTGAAACTTCAAAAGAAACCGACTACTGTCAAAACTTTGCGAAATAATACAACGTGATCAATTTCATTTTAGAGATATTTCTTTCAAAAGCCTTCTTTTAAAAAAAGAAAAAAAAGTATATTGTTCTATTAAACCTTTTACTGTTTAGATAATTTGACTTTGCTCGTTTTATTTTAAGAAAATATAAGTTGAAAAAGCATTTTCATTTACTATTAGAAGATTTGTCAGTAAAAAAATCCAATCGCCAAAAAGATAAGCGTTTTTTTATTTTTACTCGCAATGTAGAGCCCTGCATACTTCTTTTCAAGTTAACTCTTTTGTAGTTTTGATTACAATAGATCTGAATGAATGAACCTTGTAAGGGAGGGGCACTAAGCATTGCCCTGTTAATAATGAATTTCTTTGGTTTCTTTTTATTTCTCTCTTGCGGTTAGAAATATCAGGATTTTTTTTTCTTTTTTTCAACATCAGACTAAAAGAATCGTAATGAAGGAATCGGAAAATTAAGGTATTTTTTAACGATGCGATTCCGATTCCGATACCTCCCAAAATACACGATTCTTACGATTAACGATTCCGATTCTGATTAATCGTCCCACCACTACTACTTTGTATTAGTGCCAGTGTGCAGAAGAAGCGTTTTAAAGACCACATCAACAGATCCTTGAAGAGGGTTTTAAGACACCTCTTCATCATAGGAACTTGCTTCCTGCCGGATTCTCTGGCGCTCCTTTTGCTCACAGGGGGTGGACTGTATCGATTAGCAGTGAATACAGGACCCAACAGCGAAACTTGCAAAGAGGCATGTTCGCCAGGTCGTCCTCATCCCACCCGGCACCTCTTTCACATGCCCGATCTGTGACCGTACCTGTACGTCCGGGATTGGACTATTTAAACATCAGCAGACTCACTAGAAGACGATCGTCAGCATCTGATAACGATGAACAACCAAGAACTCTGTATTAATTTCAATCATGAGTTACACACTTCATCAAATCTCCACACTAACGTAATGTACTTGCAAAACCCTTATCCCTGAGTGGCTTCCGGGCCTTGATAAGTGGTGATCACTGTGTAAAAAAAAAAAAAAAAAAACACAGGGAAACAATTTATCACCTTTACAAGAAAAAAAAAACGCCGTTTATGTTAACAATATTCGGTACAAAAGCACTGATCTAAAGTGGGGGAGTAAAGGAGAGAAAAGGTTCCGTTTTCCATGTAACGCGACATGTTTGTGAATTCATTAAGCCATTGAGCTATGTAAGCGCTAATTAAGTGTCACGACAGAAAGCAAGTGTATAACACGATTCGCATATACATTACATGTTGTTTAGAAAACATTACGCACGCGTTGACAATTCACCTCTTTTTAGTTTTACTTATGTTATGTATGTTTATTAAGCTTTCAATTGACTCCCTTTTCATAAGCTCGAGAGTAAAATAGAAAATAGCTAACAGTCCTAAATAATAAATAAATAAACATTTATATGCCTATATATTTTTTGTGTGTATTCATATTCATATTAAAAACCCTTTTTTATTCATTTAAAAAGAAAATACAACTTTGTTATATATGGTTCGTGGAATTGCATTCCTTTGCAAAAGATCTAGCTAATTTGCATATTCTTTTAAACATTCATTTTAATTAATTCCCTATTAGTTTTTTCGGTTTTCTTATGGAATGATCATCATTAGTTAACTATTACGTGTAATTATATTCATGCAGATATTCAACATGATTTATACTTGCATAAAAATGTTATTGTAAACACAAACCTTATATATATATATTTGTTTAAAAAAAAAATTGCCTACCAATCTCCTATCAGTTTTTGATTTACATTTATTGCTAATTAAATGTCTAAGCCGCCACTACAGAGGAATGCCGACGGTGCTGCACAGGCACGTTTTGCAGGTCAGAGTGATGTTATAATATGATGCTGACTCTTCAAATCCCACTTTCTGGCCCTTGTGTCACGTGATCCCGCTGTGGAAGGAGGATAAATAGATGCAAAAGCATTTTATACAATGTAAGTTAAAATCCAACACAGATGTGTCCGTGAAATGTTCGCGTCAGCTGATATGTCCATTTGAAATAATTGATAACGACGATATTTCTTTATCAGGATTGTAAAGAAAATGAAAAGTCAAAAACAAAAACAAAATATTTGCTGTGTCAGTTTGAATTGAAAATTTTAATTGTTCATAGAAATATGATCTTAGGATTGATTTACTTTTACAGCAAATTAGAAGAGTTAAAAAAATTGTCTTAATTTAAACATTCGTCACTTCCGGTTTGACAATAAGCGCAACAATAAAGACATCACTTTGTTGTTGTTTTTTTTTTTTTCAAGTTCTTTTCCTCCTTCGCGTGGTTTGAGCTTGCCTGCCTACTACCACTTTTTTTTTTTTTTTTTTTTTTTTTTTTTGCTCAACATACACCTCCAAGACCTGGGTAACGCCAGGCACACATTATAGTCTATAATATAAATTCCAAACGTCTGTGTGTTTGTTATTTTATTTGTTTATTTGTTTGTACATCCGCCTAAAACTTTTGACAGACGTATAGGAACCCGATCAAACTGGTATCGTTTTAAACTTCCAAATTTCGGACAACAAATATCGAAAAATTGGCTAAAAACATTAATTCATTCACCCTCAACTGGGCACTTTTCTACAAGGAGGGGGTCGCTTTTTTCACTGATATTTTCGCAAGTCATCCTCTCTTAATTTCGACCTTCGCCACTTTCGGTTTTGTGATGGGCGCAACGGCAAAGACGTCACTTTTTTTCCACATTCTTTTCCTCCTTTGTGGTACAGGTTCAAGCCTACCTATCTACTACCACCCTTTTTTTTCTCTCTCTCTCTCTCTCAACACACACCTCCACACACCGAAACAACGCCGGGCACTCAGGCTACTTTGTTTTAAAGAAATCTTCAACAAGATTTACATATACCGCCTTTTTTGCTTACGTTTGAAATAGTATTTTCATTCGTCTATAACGCTTAAGTTTGAAATACCATTCTCATCAAACGGATTGAATGGACGTATCTAAAAGTATATGTTGTATTAAATTATGTATCATTTAAAACTTACACCCATTAATTTGATTACTTAAGTGACAACCTCTTGTACTCATTAATTTTGAACATGTTTCACGTTTTTTAATTTTCTGTCTTCAGTAGCCTGTATCCTCATTACATTGTGTTTTGACTTTGTCTAATTTGACCAATTTAACTGATCATTAACCGTATGTTTCTCTGACGAAGACCCATTAAAGAGATTCTGCAGTCGTTTAAATTGTTTTGAAAATTTATGTTCTTATGATCTACGCCATGGTAAAGGTTTCACTTTGTGTAGAGAAAAAATTTGTGGAAAGCTCAAGAAATAAAAAGTCCTAGACAACATGGAAGTGTAAAGAAAACACACACACACACACACACGCACACATATATATATAATTTTTTTTAATAAATTATGAACAGAAAAGTTATCCACAGACACACGTTTCTTGTTAACAAGCAGTCATCAGCCTAGCTTGACTAAAGCAAGGATCGAACCTGCAACTATGTAATCTAGTGTTTTATCATTGGACTATAAAGCCGTACCTGAAAATATGTACGTTTTTGTTTTGTTTTGTTTTGTTAATTTTAGTGATTGTTTTTATCAGCAATAATAGCATTATGGAAATGCTACGTCATATTTCAATTCATTTAAGTGATGGAGAGTTTTTGTACCTTACACACAAATGTTTGCATTAAGTAACACCCCCCTCACCACCACCCTTTTTGACAGGATACAATTTTATTCATATACATATATTTTTAACTAATTTTTTACATATATAAAAGTTATTCATGCATACGCATTTTTGCTAACTAGCAGTTATTAGCACGCCCTGACTTTGCCAAGGATGGAACCCCACAACTGCATTGTCTGTAGTCTGACGTTTTACCAATGACTTATGAAGCCTTGCTTCAAAATATGTACGGTTTTTATTGCTTAAATACTAAGTTAATTTTGTTATTTATAGGCACTTGCATTCAAGGGGGGCAAACTCTACCTTTTAAGTAAGTAAACTTAACAGCAGCATTCCCACACTACTATCAATCGCTGATCAACAAAATATCGTTTGCATGGTAGATGATAAAACTGACTATTTGTCCCACAATTCACTTTGAACTTCATTTTGAACTTCACAAACTACTTTCTCCACAATTTCCCACTGCAAATAGAAGCCACACTTGATGATCTAATCATCTTTACCCATGTTGAAGATATCATAAAACTTTGTCACCTCCAAAGCATGTTGGCCTCATCTTAGCTCAAGTACTAAAAACTGCTTTGCTGAGCTAGCCCATATCCTCTCCAAACTTTAAAAGCAAATGCCTTGTTGAATTTCGCTTCTTTGATAACTAGAAAATTGCTTCTGCAGTACCAGTGTTCAAAAATGCTGACGAAAGAACTGACCTACAAAATTACCCTCTCCTCGTTCACTAAAATCTATCTAGCAAAAGTCCGCCACCGAGTAAATGCTAAACTTATTCTGACCCCTTCACTGTTGAAGCCCCCAGATGCCAGAAGGCTTTCTACTCTAATAGTCTCTTTCCTCAAACTGTAATCCTTTCGACTTTCTTCTCTGTTCCCCTTTTCTAGAACTATATCAACATGCAGACATTTAAATGTAATGTAAACAAACATCTCACTGTATAACTCCTCACTTCAGATGCTCCTATGGATATGACTCCAAATTCACAGTAGCCTTTCATGTTTCAGTGGCAACGTGCCCTTTTTGGAGATTGAATTGTGGTTCCATTCTAAATGCCATAGAGATTTCCAAGTTTGACAGAAAGATTCTAGAGTTCGGCAAAATGTACCTGAAAAGGTTGAACCGCCAAGATAAGAACAGTAATCCAAATATCCAAAATAACAGAACTTCTAGTCATTGAACTGTTGCAAAAACAAACAAAAAATGTTTTTTCTTTGTTTCCTTTAAAAATAGAATCTTCAACAATAATTCTTAGCTGGCACTACAAGTTTCTATGACTCAGCGATTGCGTTGAGAATGCAATAACGACATTTCCTTCTGGATTCTTGCAGCCAGCTTTAAATGCCAATGTTTACGAAGCCTACTCATGCTTCTTTCACTCTCATCACAGAATAACGGATTCGATGAGACATTGTCCAATTGATGATGTCATCTCTACTCAGAAATTATTTACAACAAAGCATCTCAGCTGAGCATCCATGTTGTCAGATTGCAATGCTGCACAAAAAACTATTTTCATATGTATTGTTTATGCAGTATAGAAATCCAAAGAATTTTAGTACTTACAGAGATTCCCAAGTCTTGATGTATTTTAGCTAAGATAATTCTTGCCGAGTAGTAAAAATTTTTTTTTTTTTAAATTTATATATATATTTTTTTTTTGATAGGCAACGTTTTAAATTTTTGTTGTTGTTGCTGAGCATTATTCATTTGTTTCAAATGAATCAGATGATTATTATTGGCTTTCGTTTCCTCTGCTATCTTTCTAGTTAGAATTCTTTATAGAAGAACATTAGGTCCTGATGGGAGAGACAATGTGAAGATTGCCAACATCTTTAAATTTAAGCATTTCTGAGAAATTAACGATTCGAACTTGGCACACCCAGGTGGTTAGTCCGAGTCCTTAACCACTATCACCTTCCTACAGCTGCTATTTCTTTTAGGGGCCGCAAATGAGGATAACTGTTGTAACTGTGTATTTGGGGGAGGGGGGAGACTGCAAATGGAGGATAGGTTGATAAATTGTTTTTTTTTTTATTTATTTATCATTCTTTCGGTCTTTAGGTAGGATCTGTTGCAACTTAGGGCCTAGTTTGTGTTTGGGTTCAAGGTTCTTGTGTTTTTGAGGAGAGGGGAGGAAGACTACAAATGGAAGATGAAGACAGGCAAACAGTATTTAGCTAATACATTAGAGATAATTGAATAATGAGGGGCCATTGTTTTAGTTGGAAGTTATTTGAATTTAAAACTCTGTCACTGAACAGTGTAGCTATGTGCCAGCAAAAAGGTCATGGTTGACATCAGAGAGATGAACAGGTACAAACATCTGTGCTGGGCCCAACTCGTGAGAACGAGAGTTGGCGAAATTTGTGATGAGATTCATGTTCAAGGAGTGAGATTTGAAAGAAAGAGAAACAGTCTGTTTCTGGGTAGCGCTGAGAAGTGATCAAACATGGCAGCAACAAGGAAACGCAGATTGCAGTTAAAATGTGGCAGGATCTCAAGGCACCCTTCCCAAGGATAAGGGATCAGAAAGAAATTTGCACTCACTATCTGAATCAGCAATAAGTAAAAATAAAATTCAACTGAATCCAGAAAAACACAAGAGACTTGCGTTCATTATTGCTGTTACAAAAGACTTGTTTACGCAGGGTGAAAAATGGCGAGACTGATGCAAGCAACTTGACGACATACGATCACAAGAGACAACGGTATATTGCACAACATCTTATTGTAATGAACACATTTTGGTATGAGCGTAAACATTGTGTAGGCGGCTGAAACAACATTAGATCCACATCGTGTAGAACCGCCTTCTTCATATAAGAACATTGTTGTAAAACTCAAAAGGGTTGATGTGCCATAACTTGAAGCGAAGTAAGTAAACAATTATAACGTTAAGAATAGAGTATATATATAAGAACAGATAAACATTTCAGAACTGAAATGAGCAAATAATTGTAAGACCAGTAAGCCATGAATCCAACGTCTATTTAACAATCATACAAATATGAACTTGACAAAAAAAATGCATAATATTGTTGGCAATATATTTATCATTATTATCACAATGGCCAGTGAAGGTTGCATAGATAGAAATGATATGAAACGGATACAAAGACAGATTTACATTTGATACTGATAACCTCAAAAGAAAATTACATGCAGACAGTGTAAGGATAAACAGGAGACTTTGATGGTATGCTCATATTGAAAGAATACATGAAGGTTAGTAGATGTAAAACAGTTGAGGTAGAAAGGTCAGTTCACAGGCAAAGGCCAAGGAGAGAAAGAGGAATAAAGACCTAACGAGAGATAGATCAAGTTGGAAGTCAATTTTCTTAAAGTCATCCAACACATGCCAGTATATAAAACGAATGTTAAACTACTGATGATGATGATGATCATCATAACCATCATCATCGTTGGATTGTTGTTGTGTTTATTACTGTTTTTTCCAGATAAGCTTAGATTTTAGCGTTATAAAGATTCAAGTGCGTGCATACATTATTTTGGGATACACTCTATATTGATAATCTCTTATACTTCTATACTTGTGCATTATGTTCAAGATGTCCTATTGTTCCTATTTACTTACCTCCCCATGAGGGCAGAGTTAGACACGAGGTCGGTTTTTAATGTAGGGAAAATCCAGCTCTCCAAAAAGGGGCAATGTAGATAGGAACAAAAATCAAAATTGTCTCAGTCATGTAGGATTTCTTCTCCATTGATTGAAGATACTTTATTCCTAGCCAAAGGCCGATATTTACCTCTCTCCCACAGCGAGAGTATGTGACAAAAGGTCGGAAGGTGGGAAAATGAGTCAGTGCTCGAAGAGGAGCACTTTGCTCCTGCAAAAATATGCCTGAGTAGCCCCATTGGCATTCACCAGTGTGGGCGTCTCAGGCAGTAAGCAATAAACTTGTTCCCCCAAAAGCCAGGAGGCATGACTTGGGAGGGTTGACCTCCTAGAGCTGCAGCAAAAAAGCCATCAAAATGGCCTGGTTTCTATCAGATTGACGGTTGGAACCGTGATTCCTGTATACTACAAAAGAACACTGACCACCCAAAAGGCCAAGGAACGATCGCTGCGAGATGCCCTATTGCTGTAAAAACTTTTCTTACTTCATGTTTTTCATCTACATGTGCATCATTTAGAAATTTCTATACACAGAAATTCCTTCGTATTCATTCAAAATTGTGAATCTCACTGCGAAAGTCGTCCAGGACCTACTTTAATGTTTTTATTTACATTTTCTTTGCAAAACGAGAGCAAATTATCCGACCTTCACAGACTTTTTATCAGAACGTGTCTGTCCTCATTTGTTCACCGCTTTCCTATTACGCCACCAGCACAGAAAACCATTTTTTTTTCTCTTTTTCTCACACACAAGTATACATTTCAGATAACACATTTCATACTTAAAAGCTTATAGAAAGTAAATACTGATATTTATAAGATACGTCTAAGCATTTAGCAATGAAAATGATAATTTAAATTTACATGTGACGGACAGACGGATAAACGGTCGGACATAACCTCAGAGATGCTTGGATCAATTTAAAATAAGATACGTCCATTCACAAAGTTAAGATTGTAGCCTTTTACAAAAAGATGCTATTTCAAACTCATACATGACAGATTGACAGGTCTAGCATTTTATTGTTATGTCCAAATTGCACTGTGCCTTGTTTGGGGTGAATTAACAGTAAAAAAAAAAAAAATAAAAAAAAAAAAATAAAAAAAATAATACAAAAATATGTAATTTCTCATGGGTATAGATTTCATCTCAATCATCTTCTATATATATAAAAGCGAAAATGTGTGTGTGTGTGTGTGTGTGTGTGTGTGTGTGTGTGTGTGTGTGTGTGCGCGCGCGCATTTTTTCCTGTATGTCTGTCAAAGGCTTTTTTCCGGCTGCTTCTCGGCTTGCTCGCTCATTCTTATAACTTTTATATGCTACCTAGATTATAATATGTATGAATTACGAAAGGGTGTGGTGTGTATCTTTTATTTGGGCGACTTTTACACGCTATTTTCGCAATATTTTTTTACTCTCCACGTGTTTATTTGGCTTTATTGTACATAAGCGAAACTGAAGCGTAGCAAAATTAGCCTCCCTGGCCCTCTTGACAGGATTAGTAGTATCTGTTCTGCAGTATACATGCTTATTTTGTAGAGAGACCAGCGTGCACCCACTTGACAAGAGTTAATTTTTGCACCGGTCCCATTCTTTGGTGGTGTGGTCCTTGTTTTGTTATTTTTTGTTGTGTCCCTTTTGGGCTTGTTATTAATTCTCTTCTTGTTTTTGATCTCTTTCAGGTAGTCCGATGTTTGATGTCAATTTAAACAGCTGGCAGGTCTAGGGGAAACATGCCTTTTTAGGCAAAAGTCCCCCTAGTCTATAATATAAATCTCACCTGTCTGTTTAAATGCATGTATGTATGTATGTATGTATGTATGTCCGCTTAAAACCTCAGAGAGATGACGGATTTTCACAAGATCAGTATCGTTTTGAAGCTCGACCATTCAGACGAAAAATATCAAAAAATTGGCTAAAAACATCAACTCCTCCACCCTCAACTAGGCACTTTTCTACAGGTCGCTTTTTTCACCGATATTTTCGAAAGTTATCCTCTCTTTTCAATTGACTAGTCTTAATTTAAACCTTCGCCACTTCTGGTTTGGTGATGGACGCAATGGTAAAGACGTCAAATTTTTTTTTTACATTCTTTTCCTCCTTTATGGTACGGGTTCGAGCCTGTCTGCCTACTACCACTTTTTTTTTTTTTTGCTCAACACACACCTCCAAACACCCAAACAATGCTGGGCACCGAGGCTAGTTATTAACAAATACCAAATATGTGAATTTTAAGTATGGGGCTGCATGATCAATGAATACTATCATGAATTATGGAATTAGCTAAATCTTATCATATCTATCATCTTTGATTATGTATACTTGTAAGTACCATCAGAAAAGATATGAAAATTCTTTCACACTCCAGCTATGAGTAAAATATATGTGGAGTCAATCATGTAGTGTGTTTCAGCATTGAATAACGCCAAAAGAACCTACGTGATAACGGATAAAATACTAGGTAAAATTCAGTTGTAAGTGACACTCTTCTGAAGGTTGAAGGTTCAATTCTCAGTGCGGGCGATACAAAGAATACAACTGAGAATTACTTAGGACTTCTACCCAGTTATGGCTGAAATAATGAGAGTATGCTACTCCAATTGATTAAATCAAGAGTCATGTTTGAAATTCCGTACAGATTCCTGAGCTTGACAAAAAGATTCTCGAGTTTAACAAGATACCCCCCGAAAAAGGTCAGCGGTTAAATTAGTGTGAAAATAACACTCAAGATGAGAACAGTAGTCGGAATAATAAAAATTATTGATCCCCATCTAAAAAAATTCAAATTCAAAAAGAGCTGATATGGTCGTGATGAAAAACAAAAAACAAACATATTAGTTGACATCTTTCTTCTGCTTGCAACTGCACAATGCTGCACCAGTTGCAATAACATGCACATATGTGCTGATTTGCACTGACATCACTGCAAATGCAACAACATTGCAACAACAAGACAGATGCAGAACTGGTAGTAATACTGTCTGATAAACACCGGGAATTTTTCTGTCAAACTCATGAATCTGCACAAAATTATTTAATCCACGAAGGTAGCATGTTCTCGTTTCATCAGCCATGACTGCATGGATCTCAAGTAATTCACAATTGCATTTTTAGTGAACCTTCAACCTCCAAAAGAGTGTAAATTGCAACTGAATTTTACCAAGCACTTTATCCACTACGCCATGGGTCTCAACTGAAACATTGTAAAAATAACACGCAAGATGAAAACAGTAGTCTGATGAATCCAGATATTAATAATCAATCTTTATCTAAAAAAAATTCATAAACAAATGTAAATCTATATATTTTTGTTGTGGGAACTGATGCATATTAAAAAAACAAAATATCTCATGAGTAATCAAACGCAGTTCATACATTAATCTATTTTTTTATTTCGGACTATTAGTTTCATCTTTATTAGTTGTTGTTTTTCATCTTTTTATTGGATTGTTTATTCACAACGTTTCGGCCAACTAATTCCTCTGGCCTTCGTCAAAGATGAGACTAATAGTCCGAAATAAAAAAATAAATTAATATATATAATGCTCATCTCAAAAATGAATTCCAATTAAGGAATAATATATATATGCAGTTCATACAATCGCTCAATGTTAGTACTTCCATAGTGTTCCTCATCTTCCAGCTGATAATCATTCCATCTCATTCCCTGTTATCCTCGAGTAATTCTTGGCTTGATAAGAAATCCGTGTAGGTCAAATATTCTGTCTTTTCAAATCAAGTTAACTTAATTTCCTTCAGTAATATCTGATAATTGAACCTTTTTTTTATGGAAATAGCTCTAGGCAAGGCATGAAGCCACTTGAAGTAAGTAGCCAAAAAACAAAAGTGTAACCAACGATAAGTGTTAGATGGATAGATTCCGACCCAGAAAATGACAATTCTCCGCCCCGCCCCCCATTGTTAGAAACGTTGCTCATGGAATATGAGGACTAAAGGACAAAAATAAACGAAACTGACAAAAGTAAATCCAAAGTCCACTTTCTACTCCCCACAATTTGTATCTGCTTTTAAGAAACGTCATGTTTTCAAGTGAAATAAATTTCTAATTTCACCAGATCCAACTTTCATCTCACAAATAAAATCATTGTAAAAAGGAAATCAATAAAAACGTACTTATATTGGTCATTGTAGAATTTGACTGTCACTTTAACAGTTTTCATCCATTCTCAGGAAAAACTAAACCAGGATTTTTTCAAATTGTCGAGTTTTACTATTCAGTGGGTCGCTAGATAAATGAAATGGGTCATAACAAAAAAACAAAAAAATAATAAAATGCAAGTGGGTGCAAAGAGCAAAACACAAACAACTCATAAATCGATACTAGTTTTATCTATTTCTTCTAAGAAAACTTTGCTCATCAAAACATAATCTAACATATACAGTTATTTTGTCAGATTTTCACACCCTTATAGCATCCTGTCTGACATATTGGTATTTGATTTCGACTAGCCAATCTTTTTTTTTTTTTTTTTTTTAACTTTTTACTTTTCACTGTAATTAGCACAAACGTATATTTTCGGGGTTTTTTTTTTCAATACTTATTATTTATTTATTATCTTCCACTCCATTTTTATTCGTAATATCTTTACGTTCTAAGGGAGATAACTATTTTATCGAAATTCCATGCATTCATATTTTAATATCTTAACTTTAACATTTATTAATCACCTTTGTTTAAACAATAATAACAATCTCAGTATAAACCGAGTAAATCAAAAAGATGCAATCAATGTTTGCATGAGGCATACCACACAGTGAATTTTAAATAGGAAATTTTAAACAAAAAGTTAGATGTTATACAAAGCTGTCTCCATAGAAATAAGTTCTTGTTATCATGCCTAAAACCTGATTAAAATAAATTTAAAAAAGGAAAGATTTACAAAATATGTTAAGGGTGAAATGTAAGTGTGGAAAAAGGATGTTAAATTTTAATTTAAGATTTTAAAATGCTGCAATAAATAATTTATTAGATCGTCAATTTAACAAATAGAAACTGAAATAATTATAACTTAAAAGAAATAGAAGTGATTTTAATTTTAATAATTGTTATGGGCAATAAAATAACTCGAAAAATTAATAAAAATTGAGTTACCTCCCTTAGAACAAAGATATTACGAATGGTTGTTCATCAACATATGTGCTAATTATTTAAGAAATCCTACTCGCCATCATTCTTTTCTGTGAAAATTTTTTACTTTGTTCCACAAGATGGTTACCTATTTCGTTTCATATGTATGCATAAAGGAAAAATATCTGCCCTTGTGGAATGAAGTATGAATTATGTTCAATACCTCCATATTGGTTTCCTTACTTTTAGTGGCCTATATTTGTCTACATGAAATGCACACACTTCTTGGTCACAACGTTTGCTATTATAGATTTAACTGACAAGATCTGAATCAAAGTTTGGTCAACATCAACTCAACTGTCCTGTTTGTGCTATTCCTTACACAAACGATTCCTTTGAAATCTTTATGTTTTGTCACGTTTTTGAGGCGATTTACATTTCAAGTCAACAACCTTTGCTGTGAGAACAGGATTTTTTTCTTTTCTATTCTCAGAATATTTTATGAGCATTAAGAAAAGTACTCGTCTTAATATCCTTTTGGTTTGATTTTGTTTGGTTGTTTTATGGCATATCTACTCTTTTTTGGTTTGTTTAATCATAAATCCAATAATCTTGGAAAAAGAATCGCGTGTTTAAAGTTCTTTCAAATATTTATACATGGTGTTTAGTTTGAGTGTTTTGTCTTATGGCATATCAACCCTTTTTCAAGTTCAATCATTTTGGCAAAAGCTTTTATGCTTCAAGTTCTTTATACCGTTAAATATTTATTCATGATGTTTAGTTTGGTTGTTTTGGAGAGAAAAAATTTTTTCTTTGTTTTTGGCTTTGCAGAACATATTTTACCAAGAGAAAGGAAAAACACAATAACATCAATATTTAGTGCTTTTAATTCAGGAAGCAGATATCTTCAGACAGCCTAATCTCGTAGCACCAGAAATACCATTTTGCATAACACTTAACTATTGAACTGCTTTGTTTGTCTAGCTATTGCTGAATTATAACTATGGCCTTTTTGCTTGTGCGAATAGTAGGTACGGACAAACACGGGCGGATAAAGATAGGGGGACCTGTAAAAATATTAAATAAACAAGTTTTAATTCAATGATAATATCGGTAGTCCGTGAAACAAATTTTTCTTCAAGTTATATCGAATTCATTAATACAGACTTTAGGGGCTTTTTTCATAATGTTTCTGTAAAAATTAAATAATTTTTTTAAATTGTTATAATTTACGATACTTTATTTTCATAAAAAAAGCAAAAATAAATTCTTGCATTTTTTTATTTACTACTGAAAATTATAACTTTAGTAAAAGTATTTTTGTTTAAACAAAATATTACATTTCCACTATGATTTAAATAAAAATAATGAGTTCATTAAATTCCATGATCATTATTTGATAAATACTGAAAATTTCATTAAAATTGGTTAATTTTCTGATATTTGGTGAATGTTTAAGTAAAGGGAGGGATCAAAATGTTTATACATTTTGAGCATCGGCATTCATTTTGCACATACCTGGCAAATAGCCACCATGAATTAGGATTTGTAAGCACGATTTCTAGAAAAATTATAAACAAATGTTGATTGCAAGTTTCAATATTTTAGAGATAAAGATTGATAATTTGGATTATTATTTGCATTATTTAAACTATTGTTCTATTATTATTATTATCCTTCTTAAGTAATAGAAAAATCAAAGTTGTCCTCGACGGTCGTACATCCAAACAATACGACATAAATGCGGGAGTACCTCAGGGGTCTATCCTTGGACCTCTATTATTCCTGATATTCATAAACGACCTCCCTGATAAAATGTTTCGGAGATGGGTATATTTGCCGATGACACCACTCTCTATAACAGATATGAGGGGAAAACAAATGAACACATATCCAAGGAAATGGCAGAAACGCTAGAGGATGACCTCCAATCCGTAGTGGACTGGGGAAAAAAATGGATGGTCACATTCAATGCTGCTAAGACTAAGCTTGTTTCCTTCAATAACTACAAGAAACCTTCTCTACCACCAATAGCAATGGCCAAGAACACATTACCTGAAAGTACTTCTTTTAAACTCCTCGGCCTAACATTTACAGGGAATATGAACTGGAATAGATACATTGAGAGCATTGCCAAGGCTGCTGCAAGGAAGGTTGGCTCCCTCTACCGTGCTAGAAAACTACTTACGCCTGACAGTATCCTATACCTCTATAAGGCAACCATTCGCCCATGTATGGAGTACTGTTGTCACATCTGGGCTGGTGCATCTGCTTCTTGTCTCTCGCTCCTGGACAGGGTTCAAAAGAGAGTCGCCAACCTGATAGGTCCTGAACTGTCATCTAGGCTTCAGCCTCTGTCCCATCGACGAGATGTTGCATCCCTCTACCTGTTGTACAAATACTTTAATGGTGAATGCTCTGACGAACTGCAAACACTTGTACCTCCTCGATGTAACTACCCCCGACAAACCCGACAAGCTACTAAGTCTCATCCCTTTACAGTAGAGATCCCTAGGTGCAAGAAAGCCTTTTACTCCAATAGTTTCTTCCCCAGAACTGCGGGTCTTTGGAACTCCCTTCCGGGATTCTGCTTTCCCAACTGCAATGATATGCAGAAGTTCAAGTGTAATGTTAACAAACATCTTTCTACTCTTCTCCCTTCATAATGACCCCTCTAATTAAGTCCATGATAGTAGCCCCCTGCTTCAAAGTGGCACTGTGCCTTGTTTGGGGTGAAAATTGAATAAAAAAAAAAGAAAACAAAAAAGTAGTATTAGTATTATTGTTATTATTGTTATTATTATTATTATTATTATTATTATTATTGTTATTATTATTATTATTTTTTGCATTATTATTCGAATTATTGTTCTCGTTTTGATTGTTATTTTTGAACGATGTAACCTCAGACTTTCTTCAGATGCATTTTGAATGAAACTTGAGAATCTGTATGGAATTTTGAATGAAACCCTTTATTTAATCTATGGAGATAGCTTGCTCTCATTCCATCAACCATGACTGGATTGATAGAAGTCTCAAGTAATTCAAAATTTGTGCATTCATTTTTTTGCAGACTTATCCTCATCTCCATATTTATTTGTTTAGCCAAAACATGCTGAAACAACAACTATGGAAGGCAGTAATTACTGGGGATAAGTTACAAGACTCTGTATTCCTATCCCGTCTCAGTTAATCACCTGAAGACTCAACATCTCAATCCACTGTGCCACGAAGGATGAGTTGGCCAAAACGTGCTGAAAACAACAACAATGAAGATAACAGTCCAGAAAGAGAATGAATGCACAAATCATGAAGCCTCATCTCAAAAGGACTAAAAAACTAAAAAACAAAAAAATAATTCAAAATTGTATGACAAATGATGCTGATACTGAGAATTGAACCTTCAACCACCAGAAAACAGTTTTTTCTCTGAGTTCAACAAGACGCACCTGAAGAAGGTCAGAGGCTTCACTGGCCAAAACATGAAAATAACATTCAAGATTAGAAAAATGATCTGAATAATCTAAATAATACGAGTGTTGATTTGTACAATATTATAAAATATCTATTCAAAGATGTGAGTTCAGTTATACTAAATTTTCTCCTAAAAATATCCTTTTTTAACTACCAGTTTTTGGTTTTTTATATAAGGGAGCTACTACTTAACAAGGCCTGAAAGCTACTTGAGGATAAAAGTTAATGAGTGTCCAATGGTTACAAAGACAACAGCGTAGTAATCGTTAGTGATGGAAATTTAGTAGAATTTGATCATTTAAAGGGATGGCGAACAAGAACTTGTTTACATTAGACTTGAAGACGATCTTATTGTAGTAAGCTAGAAAGCAACCCAAACAGAACAAGGTTCCAGAGGCAAGCAGTTCTCGGAAAGAAGCTTTGTTCATTCATGTCGTTTAATCTTGTGTATAGACAAGATAGTAGTCACTTATTTTCGCTGAGAAGTTGTTAAATTAAGCAGGATGTAAGAGTTTGCAAGCGGTAAAGCACTGACATTTGGAGCCATCGTCTCCTATGATAGAGAAAATGACGTCATGCGGGATAGAATACAAAAGAGTCTCACTTGAAAACATAACGTGACTGAGAATTAATAAATGAAAAGTGAAGGTGATCACAATTGTTATTTTCTCTATTGCTAGCAATTTTAACAGCTGAAATAAAACTTAGTCTTCCTCCAAATTGATTGCATTCAGTTTTGCTTGGTTGTGCTCAAATTTAATTTCAGAAGGAGAATGTTTAAAGTTTAGAGGATATGCGGGAACAATCGTGACCATCAGGAAGCAAAGAAACCTTAGGTATGATTTTTTGACATTGATTATAAATGTTTGAAATTGCAATCCTGTCAAAAAAGATAGTTAGAATTTTAGTGCAATTTAAGCAGAAAAGTTTTTAAAGAAATGTTTTACAATGCTCGTAAAATATTCTGTTCACAAAACAAAGTTCACACAACAAATGTATATCGCCTGTAAAACATGACAAAACATAATTCAAGATTTCAAAGCTGTTTGACCAGACAGCATATCAGCTCTAATAAGGTTGAATATATCAAAGTTTGATGAATTCCTGGCGATTAGTCAGTTGTGTTGTGGTGATCAAGTTTAGAGAAGCAACTCTTGGATAACAAAATGCAGAGACTTTAAGTTGGAAGGTCAGAAACCATTAACAAGGACCTTAGTTGAATTTAAATGGAATCAATCCTCAATATTGCTAAGCTTGGAGACTGAGACTGCAGCTTGAGTTACAATCGATAGTCCCGACCCTATTCTTGTTCAGCTACAAATAGTCAACAATTTCCCCTATTCTGTGCCTAAAACTAAATGCAAGTCCATGAACAAAGTTTTTTTCCTAGAACTGCACACCCGTGGAACACAATACAGTAGGATTGCTTCCCAGATGACTACAACATGTAAAATGTGAATAAGTTCTTGTTAAGCTGTCCTCTTAAATAATCAAATTCCACCCAATTTTCACCACAACTGATCATTACAGTATTATCTCACCGACCACCTGACACTTCTTCTCAAGTGGCTTTCAGGCCTTAATAACTCCCTTATTAAAAAGGCCTGATCAAGGAAAATCTACACTCTTATATGAAAGTCACTGTGTGCAAGTTCCTTCCTCATAGGTTCCAAAACGCCTGATCTTATCTTTTGCAAATTTCACACAAAGCTAATTTATATGTCTGGCAGTGTTCTTAGATATGTTTTGTACAGAAATTAATCCGATCTGATCTTTAAAATAGTCTTTTCTCTTTTATAGATAAAAAAAGAAGAATTTTTATAGAGGAATATTTTACGTTACATTAGCCAAGGGAAATAATAAAATCTCAGCAAATCATTTCTTCTTAAAAAAAAATAAAACAAACAGATATATTGTTATCTGGAGATATAGCCCAGTGGTAGAGCATTTGACTACAGCTTGAATGATCCCCTGTTCAAGCCCGGATGTACCTCACAATTTCATTCTAACTTTTTTGTATCAATGAATTTAATTTACCATAAAAGAAGAGGTACCATTTAAAATTATAGCAAATCATTTCTTTATTTGTATATTTTAAAACTAAACATTAATCAGAAGTGACTTTTCCAGGGCATTCATCGTCAAGCCCAAATATTAACTGACATGATACTGTAAACAAACACAGATAGAATTTGACGAACAACATCATTATTATTTTTTAATAATTTTTTTTTTTTTTTGCAAATTAGTTCACCGGGCAAACTATACCTTGTAATATATAATATTCAAGAGGATTGATTCATATGCAACCTGCACAAATTAAAATATCATGTTTAAGCATGTTGTGCAACTGGGCAACGCCGGGTGGCAAGCTAGTAAGACAGTAAAATGGATGATGGTGATTATGATGCTGATGGTGGTGGCAAACGAAGTTATCATTTCCGAAACAAATTAAAATATAAAACAAATTGAAAATAAGCTGTACATGGTGTCAGTAACATTAGAAACATTTTGTACATGAAAAACATGTCTAATCTAAACGAGCACAGTTTAAAAAAGATGAATCTGTGAGACATTAACCGAAGCTTAATAAGAACACATGCATCAATTAAGATGAAAACAAATTTCAGTGTTTTTCAGTGAGTAATGAAGTTTTAAAATGAGCAAACCAGAAATTTATAATGCTTCAACAAATTTATAATGCTTCAACAAATTTGTGTATCTTGTGCACATAATTGCAGACATGCAATTATGTGCACATTTATACGACAGGTTTATTCATTTATTTTTTTTTTTTTACAAAGGAATCACCAACTAATCAAGGCCCAAAGGCCACTCGAGGATAAGGATTAAAGAGTGTATAAGTAGTCAATGGGACACTATCATAGTAATCGTTTGTAGTGTAAATTTGGAAAATTGGATAACTTAAGGGAAACTGCTCGTCAAGAATTTGTTTACATTGGACTTGAAGACAATATTCTAGTCAGCTGGAAACCAGGCAAATGGAAGAGAGTTCCACAGGTGTGCAGTTCTAAGAAAGAAGCTTTGTTCATGGAATCTACGTTTAGGTTTAGGCATAGATGAAGAGTGGGGGAAATTACTGACAGTTTTTTCAGCTAGATAAGTGTTTCTCATGAAAGTTTGGCGAGGAGGGACCACAGATTGTATTAGTTCTAATGTTTACATATATTTGGTGAGCAGATACAACTACAATCTTGGCGCAATCTAAGATTTTTGCGGAGCCTCTGCAACATACACTCAACTCATATGCACAGCTACTGTTCAAAGCTAGCGATGCTATCAGGGGAAACAGCTGAAGAAATTTTGTCAGTTTCAGTGATTAAGCTCACATCCAACCCTGTGTTCATCATATCCCTAGGTAGCAGAAAGCCGCTATTACCTCGATATATTGATTGAATTGTGTCAGGTGTGTGAAAAGTTTATAAAACAAAAAAAAACAAAACTTACAAAACATTTTAAAAAATTGGAATTTTATTAGATGACGATCGATAGTTTTATATTATTTGAACTAATTTGGGACTACTATTCTCATCTTGGATGTTATGGACATGTAAAGTAAAAAATAAAGTTGTTAAATATCAATTAGTTCTAAGTGACAGTCTTTTGGAGGTTGAAGGTTCAATCCTTACTATATGCAATACTAATTAAGAGTAAAACAAAGATTAGTTATTTAAGACTTCTCCTCAATCATGGCTGATGGAAAGAGAATAATACACCTCAATAGATTAAAAAAAAAATTCAATGCGAAATTTTGTATAGGTTTCTGAGTTTTACTAAGATTCAGAATTTCAACAGGATGCACCTGAAGGACAAGGGTTGTTATGAAAATAACATCAAAGATGAGAAATGTTGTCCAGGTAGTCCAAATTGAAAAGATAACTTCATTGCTAAGAAACGGAAGAAAACTGAATGAAAATATGAAATAAAATTTTGATATTCATCAAAAATATGAAATAAAATTTTGATATTCATCAAAAATATGAAATAAAATTTTGATATTCATCAAAAATATGAAATAAAATTTTGATATTCATCAAAAATATGAAATAAAATTTTGATATTCATCAGATAAAGAATTTGTTTTTAGATGCACACAACCACCTCTAAGAATCGGTCACAAATTTCTACGTGTGATAGTAAATATTGGATCTATTAACCAGTTGTAGAGAATTTTTATCTCCCATTTTGTGATGTAATCAATGTCACTGATGGAATTCAAGTAAAGCCAAAAGAAAAATGGAATTCAAGTTAAGGGAAAAAAAAATGTCCATAGCTGTGAGAGGTTAAGTTTTGGAGGATCAATACATAAGGTTAGAAAAAAAAAAAGGTCAATGCCGTAGGTACTCTGCAGGTTTGAGAAAAGGTAGTACTTTTCATTGTGATTTGGATTCAGAAACGACAGGAATTTTAATTAGAGACAGACGTACACTCAACTCCCAACACCTTCTTTGATATTATGCTGGGAGAATCTTTTTACTCAAAAAAATAAATAAATAAATAAAAATCTCTCTCATGCTTGATAATACATGGAGAGTACCCTTAATTTTTTAAATTTCTTTCATTGGCCTATTTATATATTTGCTTATATATTTATTTATATATTTACTTATATATTTACTTATATACTTATATATTTACTCTATTATATATGGCATAATCATGTTGATACACCGGTTCCTGTTAGATCACCAAAGTTAAGCAACATTGAGCCTAGTCAGTACAAAAATGGGTGACCATTTGGTAATACCAGGTGCAGTATGTGCTTGAAGCCTGGGGAGGGATGGGCACTGCCAGGCTATTCTTGCCCAAAACACACTGTATTAAATAATGCAGTATCCCCATAACCCCAGGAGGTTAAGGGACACGTCTCTAAAATATTTGATACTGTATCAAAAGAAATTAACCAATTTACCAGAAAGACTATAAAAATGGTTTATTTTAGAAATCACAACAAGGAAACTGTTAGATGTATTCTTTGTTGCTGACAACCTAATGCTTCTCATTGTTATATTATTAGACTGGGGTAGTTTTAAGGAGAACTAGAGATGCTATTGTGTGCAAGCATTACCAATGAAAATTAAGATTGCATCATTGTAGCCAGATATAGATGTATGGCAACAGCTCTTCACTAAGGTAGATCAAATTGCTAACCAACAAACTCTCCCGACCCTGTTGATTTTTTTTTAAAATCTTTTTGAGATGAGTAATTTGAATATTTATTGATTTGCAGATTGTTATCTTCATCGTGATAGTTGTTGTTGTTTCACCATGTTTCAGCCAACTCATCCTCTGGCCTTCTTCAGGTGGTTAACCGCAACAGGATAAAAATGCTGAGTCTCTAAACTGCATCCTCAGCAATTACTATTGTTGTTGTCTCACCACGTTTGGCCAATTAATCCTCTGGCCTGCTTCGGGTAGGATTGAAGATAATGCTCACCTGGAACTATAGAGATTCAATGCCTCTATCCACTGCACCATAGGCCCTATCCCAGCATTCCTATTCCATTGCGATTAACTACCTGAAGAAGGCCAGAGGAATGGTTGGCTGAAATGTGGTAAAACAAAAACTATGAAGATGAGGATAACAGTCCGCAAAAAATAAATCTCCCAACTAGGAATTATCGAATTGATCAACTGCCAATGAATCGGCCAATACATTTTGCTAATTTATCAGCTAATTCTGTTGTCATAAATCATAATATTAATTATATTGTAAATGAAGACACATTAAGTCCTTCTTTTACTTGCCAGTAAAAGTTTATCGAAGATCCATGCATCGTCTACACCATATTATCAAATCACAGACATGACGCGCTGTTAACATGTAAACTTTTACAATTGCACTGAATTTGAGGCAAACAGATGTAAGCATATGGAAAATTTTCTTCATTTCTCTTCCTGTTGAATTAACATTTTTATTTTTTACTTTAAATCATTTGTCGAAGAAAATTATTACTTCATCTTTCACTTTTAATGTTGAGGAATTGTACAGTAAATTGTGACGATGTGTAAACCAAAAATAAAGCATTCTTCATCAGTCATACTCTTGTTCCTCTTTTTTGGGCTCTTGCAACCATTACATATATATTTTTATTTTTTACTGGTTTAGATAATTTATATTTTATTGAGATAAATTACTAATTAGATATCAGACACAAGTAATTTAAATACATAAAAAATTAACTGAATACTGACAACAACCTTCAACCATTATGGCAACCAGTTTCTGCTGGAAGTAATTTGATGTCAATCCCAAGAATAAGAATACAGCTGCTTGCAAGTTATGTCCAACCATCACATCAAAGGGCGGTAAATCATCAAAAACTTTTACGACGACTAATATGTTAAACCATCTTATAAAAGTTCATTCAAAAGAAGCAAAAGTTGCAAATAAGAAAAGAAAATGAATATTCAGGGGCAGACATTCAAAGAACAAGTGGCAACAACTACGAGCCTCTAGCAAAACACCAAACTACTATAAAATCAATATTGGCCAAAAAAAAGAACGTTCGGGAAATTAATGACCACAGGTCACAAGAGATGCATTATCTGATAATGGAAATGATTGCTGTTGATATTCAACCATATTCTGTAGCATCTGACATTGAATTAAATAGGTTTGTTGCAAAACGTTGTTCAAATTACTGCATTCCATTAAAAAAGTACTTCATTACATAATTTTTGATATATATACAAAACTAAAATAAAAACTCAACTGTCTCTTGCTGAAATTCGCAGCATTTCATGAACTACAGATATTTGGACATCTTCAACAAATAATGCTTCCTTTTAGTATTTGACAGTCATTAGCTTTCAAGTAGCTTTGAATAGTGCAGGGTTGTGCTTAGAGTTGTTCCATTCCCTGGTGCACACAAAGGTGCAACAATAAGTGAAGAATTGCAAAATGTTTTGGATGAGTATAAAATCTTCAATAAAACTCTCTTAGTCTTGCGGGATTCAGGAACAAATATGGCTGCTGGTGTCAGGGAATGTGATTTAGAATAATTATCATACATTGTGACTCAAGCTGTGAAGACAACCATTACATCTAACAGAAATACAGTTTCTCACTTCAATCGCTTTTTATTAGTTTATTATTAGCAAATTAACTGAAATATAGGATCAGCTTAATTTTGAAAAAACGAACTCATTCAAGACGTGACCATATTATATGCTGACATATTATATGCTGAAAATAAATTAAGAACAATGAAAAGCTCTTGTAATGTGCGCTGTTGATAAGATTTCTACCTTAACAACTTTCCAATAGAGACTTGTTCAAAAAATATTCAATTCCTGAGTCTATTTGAAGAATCACCAAATAAACAAGTCAAAAAACATCAACCACATCAATGGTACCTACAAATTTAGCTCTGAGGTTATTTCTGTCAAAAGCTGTCCAATCTAATCCTGGTATTTTTGATTTTAGTGGAAATCCTTACCATTGTTGAACAGTTCAGGTTATCAATGGAAACAAGATTTTCATCCTATCTAGAAACTTGTGAATTTCTACTTTCTTAGACCCATGATTCAAATATTAATTTTAAAAGATTGGCATAAAACATTTTTGGAATCGGATTCTACATCAACTTTCCAATGATAATAATGAAGCAGAATTAGCATGATACACTTACATTGCTGAGGGTGAAGAAGCACGGACATGTGTAAATTACAACATGGCAACTTTGAAACCAACTGACAAAAAACAGTAAACATGTCACAAAAGATTTTTTCATCACTTCTCGTATAAAAAGACAACAAGAAGTAAAAGTACAATTATTTCTAATTCAATTTCAGCCTTCATTTTTGAGGTGTGACAAGTGAGCATCATTTATAATAGCAAAATTGCACTGATGGACAATTTTTAAAGTATCATCAAATAAAACGGACTTAAATTACAGTAAATATGTACATTCAATATAATTCTATACATAATGATTATTATGCCTATTTTTTAAACAATTCTTACTTAATTTGATAAAAATGCTGATATGTTCAAGTTTGGTGGTGGAAATAAAGTACCAAATGTCATAAACACATACGAATTTCAAAATCACACATCACAAAAACTGTTAAAATATACAGATCTGAAATATTGCATGCCTAGTCAATACATATGCTATACCATATAATTTTTAAATAGAATCCTAAAAATAATGTAATGATTTTATGTAGTGTTTTTCACTTTGTTTTATCATGGCGATGTAAACATACATCAATTTAACTTTAATAAAAGAGAAAGCTACTTGTTATCAACGATAGAGTTCTTTATATAATTGATATTTCTTTGGGATTCTGTTGAATTCTTTGCTTGGCACTGATTACATCCGTCCATTGGAGGTGGTTCCCTTAACTCCTCCCCCAGTCAAACACATACAAAGAAAAAAATTCAGTTGTTCTCACCTCCTTCCACAGTCAAACACATAGAGAAAAAACTTCAGTTGTCTTTATTCAATGCTTGTGGCACAAATCACTTATTTTCTATTATTTATTAAATTGTTAGGTGAAAGTACACACTAGTTTAAAAAAAAAATACCGCCTCCTCCACATGTTAAGAAAATGGTTACCAAAAAGTTATCTGCATAAATATTATTGTTTTTTATTGTTTTATTTTTGTATTGGCTTTGTTCAAGTTAACGCTGTGATTACGAATGATTTATTTCTGGTTTATGTGGACCGTTCTGCTCTACGTTGGATACCCAGAAAAAGTTCCTTCTGATTAAACAATTTTTTTTTTAAATTGTCTGACAACGAATAATGAAACTAAATATTTTATTTTATAAATCTGCGTTAAGTGTTAAATCTTTGTTGATGACAATCAACCTATATTCCATACGCATTTTGATGAAAGAATTGCCCCACCCCAGTTTTTAAATATAATGTATGTTGACTGTTGAAATATTTTTTATATTTGATGGGGTATGCTCCTTAAAAGTTGGAAGATTCTATTTATAAACGCTGCTGATAGGAACTGACCAATCAAATTAATTCATACTTTGCTATCAACCAATCAGAAACCAGAATTGCTCTATAAACATTAAATCTTTTCGTGTTCCAGCCTATAATTTTTTCGTATCAACGCAAGAAGGATCTTTTGCTCTTTCACTGCAAAATTATAAAGTCCAGGGCCCGTATAGAACAGCTGCCCACCGAAAATTCTTTATCTCCAGGACTTGTATAGAATGCTCCCATTGTGACCAATCAGAAACTCCTCTGAAATTAAACATGGCTTCCAGGTATTCAATTCAAGATTCAAAGGTAGGGTTGTGCTGATGATACCTATATCAATTTTTTTTTAATTCTATATCCCAAAGATTAAAGTATAATTCTAAGTACTGAGAAATATTTTGAGAGATAGTTTGAATATGATTGGATGCCCGGGGAAGCCACTGTCTCATTGCCCACCCCACTCTGCACGCCTCCAACTAGTAGTCATTTATTTGTCTACTTTGATGTATCTTAGGTACTTAAGTTTTATCAGATATCTGATTATTTGAATAAGTTTATTGCTCTTTGCTTTACTCTTTTTTTATGATTAGGTTGTGGTTGATCGAAAAACCTAACTTATTATCACTCCTGACCATCAGTTCACAGTAGATTGAGTTCTGGAAACGCTCTAAAGTTGACATAATATGAAAACTGAAATATTAAAATACATTTTTTTTCATCCCTGACTGAATGGAATTCAACCATGCTTCAAAACTAATAAAGTACTCTCATATATACATAATATTTTTAATGCGAGATGATATATTATTATTTCCACACAAATCATGGAAGCCATAGATTAGTTTCACCTTCCTTTGAGCTCATCAGTAGGATATATCTGAACTCAAGATTCAAAGTCTGAATCACTTGCATGTAAGGCGAGTATTCTGCCACCCGAGCCTCCATGCCACCTAGAAACTAGACTGCAACCGAGGGTTAGAAAATGTAACTCCCACCCACTTACTCTTTTGGAGCTTTCTCTCTAGGCTCAGAAGCACCGTTAGTCCACTGGAGAACACTAACAGCAACTAAAAACTGATATGGTCAGAGCTTACAAAACCAACTCAACCATCTGCATATGTGAAGAAGTTCACCATACGATGCTGCACTGCGCTATCTGCCCTCCACTGTCCAAACGCTGAAGCTTGAAAGAACTTGTTGAATTCAATAATATTGTAAAGAACAACATACAAAAGTAGGAAACTATCCTATGCCTCGAAGCTACACACAAAAAAATCAATATTTTACTCATAGCGGGGGTAAATTGTGAGTTCAATATCTTTTCAAGAATGTAATTTAACACAACATAGGATTTTAACTTCTTATGATGAAGCGTTCAATAAGTAATGCTCCTGATCGATTTCCATTTATCTAATCTCACTGAAATTTTGCAATGATTTATATCTCTATGGGTTATGTGGCAAATTACAGTTCTAAACTGTGGTTTTTTTATTTACATATGTTTGAGCTGAGTCAGGTGTGAAATGGAGTTTGTTGAGTGTCATGCAGTGATCTGGTTTTTGTATTTGAAAATATGTACAACACAGGAGAGTTTTGATGAAATGAAAATGCCAAGAAGACGATTCAAAATTTTTCAAGACTGATTAACCGGAATCTATAACTATAATCCAGAAGAAAACCTCATTCAATCCAAAGAAGGAAAGAGGTCATGCCCACAGTCTTCACGGAACAAGACAGAGATTTCTTGGTAAAGGATTCCACAATTGCAAGAGTCTATGAGACTTCACTTTTAAGGAAATTAAGAGAAGTTATCAAAATCAAACAGCAAAGCAAAGGTAACCTTCAGCTGCAAAGCAATGCACATGTTGCCTGACCAGAATAATTAAGGTGTGTGGCTATGTATCCTCCCCTACTCCCTACTCTCCTGATCTTGCACCTTCTGACTTTCACCTCTTTCTAGCCATGAAGTTGTTTATGGAAGGAAAGCGTTTCTCAGATGATGCAGCCTTGGTTTCCAAAGTCACATTGTAGCTAGAGGATGAAGCTAGGGTGTTCTACAAAAATGGTCTTGTAATAGTTCAATATATATATGACAATATATATATTGACTGAGTTCAAAAACAGCCTACAAAAAATGGACTCTGATTTATGAAAGTATGATAGGTTATGAAAAGGAAGGGTTGTAAATTTGGATAGAATTTGGGGTTATCAAAACCAAAGCAAAATATGATGAAAGTAAAAATAAAATAGATAAACTCCATAATTTATTATACCATACCTGTTCACACTGAAACACTTATCACAATATTCTGTGGATCTATATTAAAAAACCTTGTTAAACTTTGTGACATATTTCCATTCTATGGAGGTCATCAGGTGCGAACGAACACCTCATAATTTTATTATACCATATTTCTTCAAACTGAAACATAATTATCAAAGTATACTTACGCAGATAGATATGAAAAGTCTTTATTAAAGTTTGTGCCTATTTCCATTCTATGGAGGCCAGGCGCGAACGCATACCCCACAATTATATTATACCATCCCTATTTAAGTTAAAACATACTTATCAAAGTATTCTTATGTGCATCTATATCAAATACACTTGTAAACGTTTTTTTTTTTTTTATTTTTTATTTCCATACTTTGTGGACCAGGCGCGAAAGCAGACTCCATAACTTTAATGAACCACCATTCTGCCAAATCAAACATACCCATTCCTGTGTCTCGATACGTCTTCTATCATTATATGTAATCAGTTTTTTTAAATAGTCAACAATATAGGAGACTATTCGTGACCAGACACACACATACATTCAGCTTTATATATATATATATATATATATATATATATATATATATAAAATGAACTCATTTTTTCCCGTCGGATTTTGACCTTAATAGGATTAAAAATCAAGATATTTCATGCAAATATAATATGCACAAACGGCAGAACAATATCTGAGGTGTGTTATAGGCTTATTATTTCTCAAATTCCTCGATAATCTTAGATTTCTATACTTTTTCTGCTGAGAAGTCACGGCCAAAATCAGTTAAGATCAATGGAAGTGGTAAAATATTTTCTCTCTAATAAATTCCTCCTCCCCCTGCCACCACTTAACACCGTTTGGGGATCGTTCACAAGGAACAGTTGAGAAGAGAACACCGGTTTGGCTTCGTAGTTCTTTCATGTGAAGTTATTTAAAATCACTAAACTAAGCTGCAGTGCTCTGTGGCGTAGTGGTTAGCGTGCTGGACAATTCACATTATATTTTCACGTTCGCGCCGACCTACCGTAGTCGTTTTTTTTTTTTTTTTTTTTTTTCCTAAACAACTGGAATGGACTTTTCTTGGTGGCCGAACTGTTAACGTTGCAGATGTTTTTTTTTTGTTTGTTTTTTTCACACTTTATTTTCCTACTTTTACTCATGACTCCGGGTTTGATCCTTCCTACTTACCTACCATAACATTCTTTAAAACTCCCCCCCCCCCGTCCCGGAAACAAACACTCGGGCAACGCCGGGTACCTCCGTTAGTATATATATATATATGGCAGTTTACACAGAGTTCCTTCGCGATTTGTGCTTTCCCCACCACCAATGGCCGAGATGCTTACATCAGACTTTAAGCAGATGACGTCATTATGATCTATGAAGAATACGCTATCCTATCTAAAAGGCAAGGGTTATATTCTAAAATTGGTTCAGATAAAACGAAGCCCGCCCCACTCCACACCGCAGTCAGTGTCTATTTAGGTATTACTCAAAATAATGTCTTACAGATGTTTAAACATGGCCAGTGGTTTTGAAATTATCTGAAATCTTTATCTGGAAATAGTAACACATTTTTTTAGCACATATTAAAGACAGCAATATAATGGTGAATACTATTCTTACCATGTAGTTTACTGTTTATTTATAAATATTTGTAGGCAATTGATTTTTTTTTTTTTTTTACTATTTTTAGTATGCAATTGCATACCAAAAATTAGTAAAAAAAAAAAAAAATTAGTCGATCGCATTTTAAAAATAGGAATACAAAAATTGACTGATTTTTTTTTTTTTTTTTTACTATTATTAGTCTGCGATCCACTGATTTTTTTAATTACAATTTTTAGTATGCGTTTTTTTTTTTTACTGTTATTAGTATGAAATTGATTGATTTTCTTTTTACTATTTTTAGTATACGATCGACTGATTTTTTTATTTTACTATTTTTAGTATGAAATTGATTGATTTTCTTTTTACTATTTTTAGTATACGATCGACTGATTTTTTTATTTTTTTTTACTAATTTATGTATGCAATCGACTGATTTTTTTTTTTTTTTTACTATTTTTAGTATGCGATCGACTGATTTTTTATTACTTTTTTTAGTATGCAATCGACTGATTTTTTTTTACTATTATTAGTATGCGACCGAATGGGTTTTTTTATTACTAATTTTAGTATGAAATTGATTGATTTTCTTTTTACTACTTTTAGCATACGATCGACTGATTTTTTTTTTTTTTTATTTTACTATTTTTAGTATGCAATCGACTGATTTTTTTTTTTTTTTTTACTATTTTTAGTATGCAATTGACTGATTTTGGGGATTTTTTTTTTTTTTTTTTTTTTACTATTTTTAGTATGCAATCGACTGATTTTTTTTTTTTATTTACTTTTTTTAGTATGCAATCGACTAAGTGTGTCAGAATTTTTTGGGAAGTTTTACACCCTTAACACAAAACTGAATAAAATATACAAAACTCGTAATTTCTTTTTTTAACGTGGATTGTTTACTTACTTTATGGAATATACTTCCAAAATAAACTATTAAAGTTTTTGAAAAAATAATAGAAATATTATTTTTATTTTTTAAAAACGTGTCCACAAATGCGCGCTCATGTAGCCATTTTTCTATGTAATGAAATGAATTGAATTTTACGAGTGAAAATTTTTTTCAATTTAAAAATCCATAAAAATTTTTCCATTGGTTCAATTTTAAAGATATTTTCAGGTTTAATGCGAAATTTTATGCTCTTTCCAATAAACTAAATATAATATTCTAGACAAACGATTTTTTTTAATTCGTCTCCCTCCCCATTTTAAAATGTCTATTTAAAAGAAAATGATTATTTTTCTCACCTTAGGTTTATACATCACAAATTGAAGATAAAAGATCAATAAATAAAATAAAACAAACACAAAAAAATAGTTATGTGCAAATTTACCTGTAAAGTCAAAAGTTTAAAACATTTTTTTTTTTAAAAACATGTTGATTTCTTTTTTTTAAATGAAACCTCATATTTTGAAAATATTGTCCTGTAAAAATTCGACACCTACATCAATTTTTTTTTATTATTTTATTCAATGTTGTTGTTGTTTTTTTAGATTTTTTGAAAAAAAAAATTCATTGCATAAAGAAGAAATAAAATATTTTAAATCAAAATCTCATGTAATTCTTTAAGAGAATAAAAAAAGATAGAAAATTTGTTGGCGTTTTTTTTTTAATATTTTTTTTTAAGTAAACTTAATTATTCAACTGATGAGTGAAATGGGTCATTTTTCAAATACGGTGACGCATAATTAGACTAATTTGATTGTTGACAGCAAACACATGTCAGAAATTCAAAGGGGAGATAAGACACATCAGCACTTAAATATTTGTTTCTTTATATAGTTACTATCGGGAAATATATTTGGTCTAATGTGTTGTTTTTACGTTTTTGAAATAATTAATTATAGCGGTTTTCAGCCTTCATATTTCTCAACTGGAAGAAAAAGAGACAACTCCATTGTGAACCTCTCATATGACAATTTAAAATCGCGGTATTTTTTAATCCTTGCTTAAAAAATTCTTTTATTTAAAAAGTACATGGAATATAGAATATAAATATCGATAAATTCTTAACAATGAAGAATGGAAATACCCATTGATTAGTATTTTTTATAGGTAAGTGATTTTTTGGAATTTATATATATTTTTATATTCGAAGTAAGTTAAAATTCGTTGATTTTCTTGAAATCTTTTTTAAAGAACACCGATTAAAAAAAATATTGCATATTTTTCTATTAAACCTTTTATTATTTAAAAATTTGGTCTTTGCTCCTTTTATTGAAAAAAAAATAGGGTTTAAATTACATTTTTCAAGTAGTTATAAGCTTCAAAAGACAGGGAGTCTAATTATTCAAATTTTTATCACTCATTTTTAATGGAGACATCTGACACTGCTAGCAAGCGACTGATCTTTTTTTTTACTATTTTTTAGTATACGATCGACTGCGTTTGTTTCTACTATCATAAGTATGCGATCAAATACTTTTTTTAATGTCATTACTATGCAGTTGTCAGCTTTTTTTTTTTTACTATGACTTATGTAAAACCGATTTTTTACTATCAGTATATACGATATATGGTTTTTCAGTATTAGTATTTTGACTTCTATATACTGTTTTTGCTTATCATCGGAATACGATATACTGGTTCTGACTATCATTAGAATGCAATAGTTTACGTTTGGCTATTTTTTAAGCCTTATTTCAAAGTCCAAACTATTTTTCTTTACAATTATAATATGCAGTCTACTTATAAGGAAGCAAATTTTTGACATTTTTTCATGTAATAATAAGAATTGCCGGAAAATGTTTGGTTTCTGGCGTTCATGTGTGTGTATAGTTTAATACATTTTGGAAATTAATTAGTGTAATACATACAGGGATGGAGAATGGGCCTTTTTCTACAAATACCATTAGAAACTGTATGAAAGTATTTGTTCCACTCTCCCAGCTTTGAGTTAATAGTAGAGCAGACTAGAATCTAAAGCTTTGGTAGAGCAATTAGTCTAGGAAAAGAAGACATCTTCAGATAGGTCTCCAGCAAATATCTTGCACTTGTACAGTTGCCTGGTGGAGAGAGGATGTCAATTTATTTAAAACAAAATAATTTCGAATAATTTGATCCCTCATCCCCGTGACTATTGTGCGAGCCTTTTCTAGTCTCACACAAAAACATGTGTTCACATCTCAAGCCATTTTTCTTGTAATACACATACGCGCACACAAACATATGTGCGCACGTACACACACGTAGATATATTCACGTTCACGTGCATACACTCACATTCATGCGCGCTAACGTGCGCACACGTATGCACACATGGGCAACGTCACTTCCCCTTTGAAGGAAATCCACACATGCGCAAAAGACCACAGGAAACAACTATAAAAGCAAGAGACCTGACCTGGTTTCCCTCTTTTCAATTCGGCTTCCGACCTGAGAGGTTGACGGACCAACTGGCCCCTTTCGGGGTGCGCACATGCCTCACGTCACCTGCTACTATGTGTGGGGGCAAGAGTCAACAGACAGTACGTACACCTTACACGTTTTCTATCTCCATAAACTGGATTAACTCTCTCTCTCTACAACAATAGACTTTCCTTCTCACCAGTTAAAAGCGAGAGACGCACGCCAAACTAAACACGTGCGGTACCCTTTTCTTTCATTTGTTTCTTCACGAAATAAATCCTAGTTCATTTAATTCAATTTAACACGTTGTTCATTTCTTCCTCAAAACAATTCATTTTTCCTATTTTGCACCACCACAACACTATTTAACATAGGAGGAGTGGTACATCTTCTCCAAGTGATGTTGCCTATTGTAAGAGTATTAGGCTGGATACTCCACCAGAGTAGATGAATTCTTGTCCTGGGATGGAGTTAGATTAAAAGAGCACAATAAAGGTATATTATAAAACAGTTAACATCAGTTAGTGAGAATTAATGTTCTTCGTTTGTTTACTAACTCAAAATTTGAGATACAAAAGAGAATTCCATGGAACACTTGAATATCTGTGTATCTCAAGATAGAGGTCAAGACAATGTGTCCCTTAATCCTCTGGGGTCGTGGGAGTGCTGCATTATTTTATTCAGCATGTCTTGAGCAAGAATAGCCTGGCAGCACCCAGCCCTCTCCAGGCTCTGGGCACATACAGCACGCGGCACTACCAAATGGTTAACCATTTTAATATTCGCCAGGCTCAACGTCGCTTAACTTCGGTAACCCAACATGAACCGGTTAATGTGATTTTGATTATGCTGTATACATAGATTATGTGATTATGCTGTATACATAGATGCCAAGTGTTAGCTCAAAGAAAGGGACCCTCGATTTCTAAGAACTGATTGATATAAAATAGAGGGTAATGGGTGAAATAAAATATCAAATTAATAAGATTTGACATTGAAACGCATTCGGTCATTGGTTCGAGTCAAATTCAATGATCCTAACACAAAGAGGTTTTCTTGTGCAGAATTGTCGATCGAGATAATCTTTCCCTTGTCAATTACAAACAATATCCATAACAATGTTGTCATGAAGAGGATCAAGCTGAACCTTATCAATTTACTGAATCCAAATCACTTGAGCAATTCACATCAGGTGAGGCATTAAGATAATTTACCTTCTCTGCAGGAGGTTGTGCATAAGGCCAGGCGATGTTCGAAAAAGCAAGCCATTGCACTAGGTGGAGTGTATTATGGCCTACAAAAAATACCTGAGCAGCCCCGTTAGCGTTTCCCCAATGGGGGGGGGGCTCAGAAGATTAGCAATAAACTAATCCCTTCTTGGAGAGGGGGTAAAGCCCGGGAGAGTGAACCTCCCAGGCCTGAAAAGAACCATACCTCAGCTACTATCGAACTGATTGTCGAGTACGTATCCTCAACTAGTATAGTATGAGACTCATTCTCATGCCAAGTAAGTGGGGCATTACGATTCTAGGAAATACGATTTTTGAATTGTTTTTGCATGACTATTGTTTCTTTTTCTTATTTTTACTTTTTGTTCATTTCAAGCAAAGCATATTACTACTGAAGTGTAAGTGGTTACTTTGATAGGAACCAGATTTATAAGGGGGTAACCTGAGTGGAAAGCTGGATAGCAAATTGTTTGCTCACATTACATTTAAAATTCTGCATCTTGGTTTGGTTGTTTTGTTTAATGGTCAATCCTTTGAGGTTTTTTGATTTTGTTGAAAACGTTTTTATGCTTCAAGTTCTTTATATCTTCAAATATTTATTCATGGTGTTTAGTTTTGTTGTTTTGTAAGAAAAATTGTTGCATTTGTTTTTGACTTTGAAGAACATAATTAGGTTTTGCAAAGGGAAAGGAAAAACAATAACATCAATGTGTAGCATTGGGAATTCCAGCTTAATTGCTATCTAGGTAGTTTTAGAAATACAAAGTTATGTAAGTATATTTTCATTTCCCATCAGCGAGTTGGCAGGGTCACAAAAGATTAGGTTTGACAGGTATCAACCTAGAGAGAATGCACCGGAAATTAGGGGTGATACGGGAATTAAGGTCATAGGCTTCCGGTTGACGATCACATGGGCTGAGAGTTGGTTTTGTGCAGCAGAGAATGCAGACAGGAAATCTCGGGTCTTCCGACAACCACGGTTTGAGATGATAGGCTTGCCTTGAAATAAAAGACTGAAGCTTCAAATCCATCTTGTTGTTTATCGATGCATCTTTCTGTTGTGACCACTCCCCAAGAGATGGAGACCACCATCTAAGAAGGCATCATCCACTGGCCAAGGCAACCAGGTATGTACGCATTATACATTGCACATACGCCTCTCAAGACTTTCAAGGCAAAAAACAGTGTAAGGATAGGGACACACACACACACAAACACACATAACAGTGAACTGCACGTAACATACGTAAGCGCATACACACACGTATATATGTAAGAACACAGACACTTAAAAGTACTCTCAGTAAAAGTAAAAAGAAAACAAAGTAAAAGTAAATGATTAAATAAATAATAAATAGAAGGACGCAAAAGACTTCATTTAACAAATGCTTTGTGCATGTAAATCAGGACGCTGATATCTTCAGGCAGCCTGATCCAATAGCACAAGACTAGTATAGTCGAGAGAAACAGAGAGCAGGCAGGAATTTCCATAGGCAAGCTATTCAAAGAAAAAAGCTATTAAAATATAAAATCTTCCAGCATTGAGTGACGTCAATGGTGAAAAGTGGGATTTTGTGATTAGTTGAGTGGATTGAAGGTATTTTTGTTGAAGAGGGTAAAAGTGCAGTCAGTTCATCGGAGCACATTCCACAGAAGTACTTGCAATATAAGTCAAAGAATGTTATGGATGTATAATTATGAGAAGTATTTTTATCAAAGTTATTTCTATTTCAACATTTTGGCAGGTCAGTGTACCAGCAGAAAGCATCTTCCTTGCTCATCTAATGATAGAGGAAGTTTAGCCTGAGAGAAAGAACCCGTTTTAATTGGCGGATGAAACAGTAAATTAAAGCCAAAGTGAATCCAATCAGAAAGAATCATTTCGGATTCAGCAAACACATTAAATTCAAAAAAGGCATGAAAAGATTTATAACTGCTGAGTTGAGTATTCATTTCGATATTTTTCTTTTTGTCATACAAATTTTACTAACAAATCTGATTTCTTTCATAGCAATACTCACACATAAGCTTTTTGTTAGAGAATAAAGTGTAGTATCTGTTCTGATATGACACTTCACCTTTTCTGTCCTCGGTCAGTTAAGGAGAAGTCCTTCATGACTGAGGCAATTTTAATTTTTCTTTTTATCCAGAGTGCTCCGTTTTGGGGAGCTGGATTTCTCCTACATTAAAAACCAACCTTGTGTCTAACTCTGCCCTCGTGCAGGGGCAAGTAAATAACAACATTTACACAATCATTTCTTTCTTTTTTATTTGATTCACCATGCTAAAATCTGCAGAAGATTAAGTACTTATACAGAATACTGACCATGTTGAAATAACATTATTTAGAAAGCCATTCTTAACATGGGAAGAGAAAAAAAACGTCAAAAATTAAGTAATGGTAGGGCACAGGCCTATAATACATTTCTCTGAAAAGGGCACTTTTAAAGCAGGAGTATAAAAGGCAGGAGCTTGAGCATGCCTAGCAGCTCCCTTTGCACGTCCCTATTAACTGGAAAATCTGACTTAAAAAATAGCGTGGTTCATATTTTGCAGAAGTACCAAAACTTGTTAAAAAAAAAAACAAAAAAAAAAAAAACTTGTTGAAAAATACAAACAAAAACCAATGAAATATTTTTCTTATCATTCCCTACACAAACATTATGCATTATTATGTAATATAATTTTTTATTTAATTTGTATTTGTTTGTTTTACAAACTCTTCCTGTCTGTGGAACATATTGCTGCAGAACTGCTTCCCTGTAGATTACAACATAGTTGTCTTCAAATTCAATGGCAGCAAATTCCTGTCTTCTATCACCCCAGCAAATAATCATCCTCAATATTCATGCGGTTCTTCACTTTTCAACTAGTTATCGTAATCTCATTAACTCCTTATCCTCGGTGGCTTTGGGTCTTGATAAGTGGAGAACCTTCCATAAAAATAAAAAAAAAAAATCATCTGAGACAATCAATTGTATGTCTGAATTTGTTTCTTATGAACTCCAAAACAGCTGGGTCGATTTTTTTTAAAATTTCACACAAATGTACCTTGTGTCTGGGAGTGTTCTTAGATAGGTTTTGTACCAGAATGCTTCTGATAATTATTGAAAATCGATTATCAAAAAAAATAAAACATTAAAGATGGAACAGTTCGATTTTGACCAAAGTTATCACTTTTACACAGTCTAACATCACAAACGCATTCGAATAGTTATATCATCGCACAAACAAATGTGTTTGGCATATAAAATCAAGAGTAGATTCTTTGATATAACAGGGGCGTGTTCAAACAAATGTTTAGAGCACAATTGAGGCATGATACTTGACTTTCGCATTTTAAACTTTAATGCAAGCCATTATATATAAAAAATAATTTTATAAAATCAACAATGGTTTCTCTACAGTGCAATGTAGACTACAATGTATTATGGACGAAGTCACTGTGAAACTTCCTCTGTGACACTATGTTCGACTGAGGTCATCGAGTGCTGGAGAAGTAGAAAAAACGAAAGATAACAAAAGAAAAGCAATAAAAGAACTTATCGATAAATAATCGATCTGGATTTGTTTTTAACGCAGACAAAGAGACATAAAGGTAATTATAAATTAGGGTGTGACGAATGGCGATAGCAAAGGGATTGAACAATGGATTAAGGATCGAACAATAAGAACAACGCTTGACAAGGGTGGGGGTCAGTTGTACGCTTAGTTAGTTGATGCCTGAACTCGGAGGTGGACAGTTGGATTTTGGATACGGCCAAGGGCAGTTGGTCATTGGGAGATCTTCAAGGGAGATGAACTGACGGCAAGTGACTGACACAGCCTCGACAGAACGTACATGTAAAGCATCAGCGTCTGTGTTTTTCGGTGTTTTGTTTTTGTACTTGTGAACCTGTGCATCCTCATCGACAGTGAGAAATCGACGATATGATCATACGAAAATAAAATGAATGAAAAATCCATGGCACACACTACGTCTGGGGTCAGCGACCTGTCGGTGGGGCCACGTGGAGTCACACCTCCAGGTGCACACCAATGGGTCCCCAATTAGAGTAGGTCATCAATCGATTTAATTTAAAAAAAAAAAAAAAGATTTCACCGATTTTGATGATAATGAAAACATGGGAGTGTGAAATATTCGTTGATTAACAGTCAATCGCGGGAAATGTCAGGTATAACAGCTAGTTTATTATTATTGCCAGAAATAAACTACAAATTTTGTGTCAAAATGACTTTTTAAAATTCAGCATTCCAGGCAGACATAGCATGTATGTAGATACAGTATGTTCATTTATACAACTATTGTTGGCTACATATATGCAGACATGTTTCTGCTGCAATTCTTTTACAGAAGCTGATGCTTAATTATGAGCATCTTCAAAAATTCACACTTGCTAGCATAGATAAGCATCTCACTGTAAAGTAACAAAAAAGGGACTAATAAGTTGATAAAATTTTCTACAAAGAAATTTGCCCCCCCCCCCAAAGTTTTAGGCCCTAACCAACTCCTTCTTACTCCTCAACCCCTTTTCTTTACCCTCTTTTTTTTTCTTTATGATTTTTAATTCCTTTTCAAATAATGGAGAAACCTTGTATAAAAAGAATGACTATGTAAAATTTGATTTTAATATAAAAACAAATCTGGCCTGAGCATAGTGCTTCTCTAAAGGAAATATGTATGCACATATGTATCTAATAATGTTTGTATAAATAGATATACTATAATTATGCACTGTTTGTCATTGAGCACTTTCTGATAAACACCGGAGTTTCAATGAGATTTACATCTACTTGAATTTTCATTTTATTATTACATTTTCATGCCAAACAGGGCACATGTAGGCAGAGGGTGGGGGTGGGGCTACTATTAGGTACCCCCCCCCTAATAATGTTTGTATAAATAAACATAATTATGCTCTGTTTGTCATGGAGCACTTTTTCATAAACACCGAGTTTCAGTGGATTTACATCAAGGAAACTACAGTGATACAATCATGTGTGTGTGTATGTGTGTGTAGGCAGAGGGAGACAGAGTTCACTTACAAAAGGATTTTTTTTTCTTTTAACAACTTACATGCTCCAATGAAAGCAAATTCACGGTTCAGGTCTCCAGTTAGATTTGTGACGGTTGTTGATTTGCTTTTATTAATTTGGTGATTGTACAGGTTTGTGTGTACAATCATCTTTATCAAAGTTTTTCTCATTTTTTTTTTCAACCTTTTAGTTGGTCAGCATACCCTTTGAAAGCATCTTTTTTGCTCATATAGTGTAACAGAAAGAATTCGTTTTAATTGGCAGATGAAAGTAAATCCAAGCGAATCCAATCGAAAAAAATCATTTCTAATTCTGATAACTCACTAAATTCAGGCACGAATTGATATAGGTTAAGCTGAAAATTCATTTCAAAGTTTTTGTTTTCATCAAAATTTGGTTAACACATTATGACTTCTTTCGTCGCTAAACTTACACATGGTATAATTCCTTTTACTTTTTTTTTTCATGTCTGCAGAAGCTTGTTTGATAAACAAACAAAAACATTGGTTGGAGGTCCATGTCTCAGTATGTTCTCCATCTAATTAATGATCCATTAAACTATGGTTCAGGGTTCATACCTCAGCTTGTCCCTCGTTTGATTTTTAACATTTCATAATTTGTTACAACGTGATTCATGGTTCATGTTTTAGTTTGTTGTTCCTCCTCCCTTCCCCCTTTTGATTTGTGAGAATTGATGACCCATTAAAATATGGTTTGAGATTCCTGCCTCAGTCTGTCCTCTATTTGATTTCTCACATTTGAGAATTTGTTACAATGCGGCTCATCGTTCATGTCTCAGTCGGGCCCTCATTTGATTTGTAACGATCGAGGATTTGTTACAGTATGGTTCGAGGTTCATGTGTGAATCGGTCTTGTATTTAATTTATGATGGTTGGTGATTTGTTACAAAGCAGTCCCAGATTTGTGTTTCACTTAATTTGTGACAGCTGGTTATTTTGACAAAGTTTACTTCAACAAGTAGTCAAAACCCTTATTTACTTGCCTCCCCACTAGCACGGAATTAAACACAAGGCCGGATTTTAATGTAAGAAAAATCCAGTTCATTAAAAACAGGTACTTTGAATTGGAACAAAAACAAAACTCGCCTGAGTCTATAAGAATAATATAAGAGATGAAGTGTAATATCAGAACAGATATTACACTTTGCTCGTAGACAAAGTCCAAATGGTAACCATTACATGTAGTCATTTTCAAATGAGTCTTACCACGGCTTTCCTGTATTTTATGGTTTTTAATCATCAACACAATTTGCTTCTCTCAACAGCAATCATTTTTCATATCCTATTCATTCAATAATCACATGACTTGTTCAACCACAAATGCATTTTTATCATTACAATCCAATGTGAACAGCTGTTTAATACAAATTTCAGTGAATTTGGTATGCAAATATATTAGTTGTACTGGCACAAAAACACACAGACTCATTCATATTAATACTAGCAGGAAGACATGACACCCCTCAACTGTACTTTTTCTATATACTTTTAACACCATATCACTTTGTTTTTACTGTCCTCTCTTTGTGCTCCCATTTCAGTCTTCATATAGTCAGAAAAATTATAGTTGGGAAAACTTTCTTACACATATGCTTCAAATTTCATTTTATTGGTCTTTACACTTGTTGGGACTCATTTTGCCCCACAATCAAAAGTTCAATTTTGTTAAGACCGTTATCCATAGAGCCTTAATGATTTGTTCCAAGACCAGACTAGATGAAATTAAATTTATTACTAAGACCTTCTGCAACAACGGCTAGCTTTTAGATATTATTGAATCTATTATTACAAGTAAAATTTCAGAATTTTATAAAACTAAAGAAGCATCTGTTGACAGATGTCGTACTTATCTTCAACTACTTTGGCTATGTTAATCTCTTTGTACATCAACGTTATTTTGCATTGAATAAACAAGACCACCACCATTTCACCACACCCATTTTCATGTAGATTCAAAAATAATAATAATTCCATTATTTATTTAAATGTAATTGCGGTTTACACTATGTTGGGAGAACATCACAAAGATTGGAGTTCCAGGAAAATAACATATTCCAACAAAAACTAAAGATGCAAATTATTTGTCATCAGATGTTTTGAATAGTATATATAGTTCTTCTATCACTAAACACTCTAATTAACTATTCCTGTGCCTCTAATTTCAGTGTCAACTCACTCTCCCTATCATTTCTAGAAGATTCCAGAAAACATTTATATTAAGTCTTTAACAACTTTTCTTTGTAAACATAAAGAAAATCTCCTCGAACTTAATGTAGTTTCTATTTGATTCATTTTATTCTTGTCCCTTCCTCTTGCTATAATTTCCATTCCATCATATTTTTTTCATAATCGTAATCCTAACCTCAATTTAGCTCTGTTAAACGAAGTTCAAAACGTTTAGCTAGTGTTTTCCATCTTTTTATTTGTAATTCATCATGTTTAATATGGTCTTTATACAGTCATATTATTGTATTACACTATGTGTGTGTGTGTGTGTGCTAAGCTGCCAACTTGTTAAAATACTTGTATTTATGTTGCATTACGATAGAAAATCGAAGAATATTATTGCCTAATAAATCGGTTACATTTTTAAATTACAAAAAATCATTTCATTTTTATTTTGCACTGTATTAGAAATAATTTAATTTTCCATGCGTCTAGCAATTAGGTGAAATTTAAATCGTAAAAAAAAAAAAAAGGTATTTACAATATCTGAAATAAAGCGGTATTTTGTGAGTGATAAGACATGAATATAACGAAATAATTGGGACGAAAATGATTGTGTGTAAATCAACAATAATTATTTATTATACAAATAAACGTAAAAGAAATTACTTAGAATTGAGGATGTATTGAACTGCCTGTCACTGAGCAACCATCTATTAGATTTTTCCCATTTTCATCTCACCAAATGTAGGGACACATAAATCTGCTTTCCAACATGCTTTTTTTCATCAAGAGAGATAAAGCGTTATCTTTAAACACTAGTTTTCCAAGATGAAAATCTATTTAATCAAATAATATCAATTTTATTTCACACTGCCTTTGAAAAATGCGAAACCGAAGCTTATTAGTAAAAGTTTAAGGTTTAAAAATAAAGAACTGTTTTCTAATGTGTACATTACCAAAAAAGGTAGATGATGGAGCCGAAATGCATGCTGGTAGGCTTGAAATTGAATTTAAGTCATTTCTATAAATAAGGAAATCACTACGAGTGTAACATTTAAACCTTAATTTTGTAATTACAATGAAAAAGAAGGAAAAAGAAAGATGAAATACTTTATATATATATATATATATATATATATATATATATATATATATATATATATATATATAGAGAGAGAGAGAGAGAGAGAGAGAGAGAGAGAGAGAGAGAGAGACAGAGAGAGAAATGTGTGTGTCTACAAAGCGAATGGGATTTTTTTTTAGTAATTGTGAAATCATTTTAAAAGTTGAATACTAAATTTTTTATCCAGTCATGGTTGATGGAACAAGAGCACGCTATCCCCGCTCGAAATTCCCGAGTTCGACAGGATACACTTGGAGAAGGTTGGAGGTTATATCTGCTAAAACGTTGGGAAAACAGCAGTCCGATGAAGCCAAATAATACGAAATCTGTGAAAGTGTTTTTTTGTTTTTGACAATGTAAAATGATACTAAGAAAGTCTTGTTATTTCTTTGGATCTAAAATCATGTGCTTATATATATATATATATATATATAAATATATATATATATATATATATATATATATATATATATATATATATATATATATAGAGAGAGAGAGAGAGAGAGAGAGAGAGAGATTAAAATGACTAATATAGGAATTAAGCAATGAAGAAAAACAACTATTTCTTTTAAGTTATGCATGCAATAAGAAAATATGTCTAAAAAAAACAACAAAAAAAAAACCATCTTTTATTATTTTCTTGTATGATGACATGACGTGCAGCCTCTTCGAATGAAGTACAAACTTGTCTTTTTGTTGACAAGTAGTCCTTATAGTGTAGGAAAATGTTTATAAAATAAATTTAGGCAAAATTAAAAATTTTCTTTGGTGTAAGTGAAAAATCAAACAAAACAAATGTTTATGGACCTGCTTGGAAATAAATATTTATCTTTCTTGGCTTTGGAACATAGCAGCGTTTATCATGAAGTTTCTCATAATGAAAGATATGTGGTAGGATAATGAAGGATATATGTATGCAATCGATGAAATAGATTGGAATTGAATTTTTATTATGTGAATAACACAAATTGAAACATTTCGTATTTCACTCACTAGACAAAATAAAATATTGATTTTACAGATCCAAAGCTATTAGAGCTATTGGTGAAAAATTCATAAGATAACTGTTAATGCTATAGATAATATGTACATAAAAATCATATATAGGCATTAATATTTCCTTTCCTTTGTACTGACGCATACCAGACTCTTAGTGAATTCATATCTTTTCCAAGGGTAATAATGAAAGTGAGGCTACTGTCTCTTAGAAATAATAACTTTCATCAAGAACGCTCTTTTATTTGGTTAAAAAATTACAACTTTTACTCTATTAATTAGATTTTAATTACAACCTTAAAAATAATAAAGATTTTAACGATGGAACATGTTTTTTTACAAGCAGATTGCCTCATGAAATAGAATATAGCAACTTGACTTGCCAACATAAAAGTAAATATATATATATATATATATATATATAAAGTGTTTATTTTATAGGACAAAAAAGTATGTTTTGCAAATGTCATATTTGCAAACAAAGTTTTCTGTTTTCATTGATATTTTTCTTATTTTTATTCATCTTCATAAACACCGACTACATATAATGAAATGATTTCATGTTTTGCAATAGTTGGTAGATAACCAAAAACTTCCTATGCAAATCTTTTCTGCTCAACACAATCAAAGCCTCCAACAGCATTTTTAGGGAAATACAATTTTCACTTTTATTCATTGCAAAAAATTATTACATTCTTCCCAACATTTCTGCCCCTCCACAAGTTTTCTTCCAAAGAAAGAATAGCAACAACTTTCCCTCCATATAATTTATCTCCTCCCACACCACCAGTCAAGATCAGAGCAAAATTTTACATAGATGACACAATTTCACAGCACCATCATATTCCACATTAATAATATTATTGTCTTATGATTTGAGACCATATGTTAATAAACATGCATTAATCCTTCTACATATCTTGAAATGTAATAATATGAAATATTACTACAATTACTATCATCCATACATTTACGTAGCCGTTAATTCATTTTCGGATGGAGAAAAGACTGTTATCCACCATCACTTTCTTAACTAAATATATTTATAATTTTATTGAATACTTATCTTTGAAATAGTTTTGTAGATAATTTGTTACTGTATGATGTGATTCATGTTATCGCAAAAAAAAAAACTTTTTCTGATTCAGCAATATTAATCATCGAATTAATCATTGAGATGTAAGGATATCACATACTGTTAAATTGAGATGTAAGGATATCACATACTGTTAAATTGAGATGTAAGGATATCACATACTGTTAAATTGAGATGTAAGGATATCACATACTGTTAAATTGAGATGTAAGGATATCACATACTGTTAAATTGAGATGTAAGGATATCACATACTGTTAAATTGAGATGTAAGGATATCACATACTGTTAAATTATTATTTTATATTCCATGCAAACAACATGAGGTTCGTCTTGTGTGTGTGTGTGTGTGTGTGTGTGATGATTGCAACGTCTTGTCAGACGAGTGCCACTCCCTCAGACATTTAAAATCAATGATTCCAAATGTCTGAGGGAGTATCTATACAAATATGATGTTACAGAGTCTTAGCTTTGTACGACAGCTAAGTCTCTCTCTCGGTTCAAAATGTTGAGATCCAGCAACAAGCAAGAGCAAGATAGCTAGCAACAAATTAAACTGCAGACCAGCTTAATGCGGATACTGGTCTTCCGCTTTATGGTTTTTTAAATTAGAGATTTGCTTCTCCTAGAAAGGTTGCCTTCACCACGGCTTACGGGAGCCCTCTCTACCCCAATACACATATACACACACACAAATATACACGGTGCTAGTTGGCCGTTGACCCAGAAAAAGAGTTCATTCGCCCTTTGGAAGGTCTTGTTTTTAATCCTTCAGGGAGACTAGCCGCCCTCCTCACCAAACAAGTCTGGTGGGGGGACCAGTTTAGTCGCCGGTGACCCGACCATGAGGCAGGTAGTACTAGGTTACATGGTAAAGTAGCATATGACGTGTGTGTGTGTGTGTGTGTGTGTGTGTGTGTATGTATATATATATATATATATATATATATATATATATATATATTACTTTTGGAATGCCCGTTATGCATATATATACATATATTAAGATTTAACGGTTGAAAGACCAGATGAGTGCAAAATTGATTTAACTAAACATTTCTATTTATTAAAATAAAATTGAATTGTTGTTTTTTTTCAAATTTTCAGAATAAAATATTCTTCAGGAAATACAGTTTTTCATTTATTTATTATGTGTCATGGCGGAGGTAACACCCGGAACGTCTCCAGAGGTTGGAAATTGAGGTTGAATAAGATTTAAATGTCCATTAAGTGTTAACGTTGATTATATATATATATATATATATATATATATATATATATATATATATATATATATATATATATGACAACAAGAGTATGAAATGAAGACACAAAACTATATATTGGTAGATATAGAATGGATCACTTATTGAATAATGGAATACAGGCAAAATTTTGGGGATAGAAGGGACTCTTTATGCCAGGGCATTTCAAAGCTTAATGCTTCTCATCAGAATAGTAGAGAAGGTGATAGGTAGCATGGGGAAGATGCGGCGTCTAGTGTAAGGTTAATTAGGGATGAAAAAGATTAAGAGGAATTATAGAATGTTTTGTGGAATTGATCTTGCTCTTTTCCTTTTACATTAAGCTATATATATATATATATATATATATATATATATATATATATATATATATATATATATATGAGGAGCGCTCCAAAAGTAATGTTTCCTATTTTTTATTCCATCCAAATAGATCAGAGAGGGTTGCAAATTGCATCGTTATGATGACTAAACTTATGCAGTGCATTCATGACCTGAAAGTTTCATCTCTCTGTTGCAGATATTAATAGTTTGAGACTCTAAGAAAGAAACCCTAGTTATGGACATGCATTACATGCAGAGATGTGTAATTGAATTCCTGGCAAAAGTGCATTGAGAATGGTGATAGCTATGCAGAAAAGTAAATTCTATGAAGGTTGCTTATTTTAATGGTACTACTCCCATCCTTGTAGTTCTTCAACTTTTTAAGTACAAAAAAATAAGCATGATTTTTGGAATGATCATCATATATATATATACACATATATATATGGTCTGTTGGTTACAGCCGCCGACTGTCAACACGATGGTTGTAGGTTCGATCCACAGCTGGGAAAAGGTGTATGTCTAGCCGCACTGATGAGTTGTGATACCATGAAACCGTACTGTATGTGGATGACTATATATATATATATATATATATATATATATATATATATATATATATATATACTAGCAGGGGTGCCCGGCGTTGCTCGGGTGTTTGGAGGTGTATGCTATGCAAAAAAAGCAAAAAAACAAAAAAAATGGTTAATTTTTAAAAACTTTGACCCCTATTATGACCCCTTAAAATTTATTGTTTCGGGCTCAAATCACTTTATTAAGTTAGATCCATGTTCAAGGAACCTATATCTAAAATTTCAAGTGTCTAGACCCAAAATTGTCGGAGGAGTTTGGTAGAGTTCTTAAAGGTCAAATCGTTGAAATTTGACCCCTTAACAGCCAAATTTCTGGCTGACACCCGTCACATCGATTTTCCCAAATCTCAGTACCCGGTATTTCAAATTTCGAGTCTATAGACTAAAAATTGACAGAGTTATTGCGTAGGGAAATGTACACAGACACACAGACACACAGACAGACAGACACGTTCACTTTTATAGATATATAGATATATATGTGTGTGCGTGAGTGGTGTCCTTTTCTCTTCCCTGCAACCTCTTTCTCACAGAACAGATGTTGCGAGTTTGTCTCTGCTTTATCGTTATTTTCATGCCAGGTGCTCGGCTGAGCTCCATTCTATGGTCCGCCCCCTCGCCAAACTTTCACAAGAAACACCCGTCAAGCAGAAAACACTATCACTAGTTTTCCCCACTCTTTATCTGTGCCTAAACCTAAGCGTAGATTCCATGAGTAAAGCTTCTTTCTTAGAACTGCAACTGCACGCCTATGGAATTGTCTTCTGTTTTTCTGTTTTCCAGCTGACCACAATATGGTTGTCTTCAAGTCTAACGTAAACAAGTTTTTGATGAGCCATTCCATATAAGTTAACAAATTTACCGAGTCTCCATTACTAACGGTTACTATATTGCCCAATTGCTATTGTACACTCTTTAACCCTTATCCTCGAGTGGCTTCTTGGCCTTGATAAGTGGTGATGCCTATGTAAAAATATACATATATATATATATATATATATATGGCTCATTAAAAAAAAGAATTTGGTTAATTTACTTCAATATCTTAAACTCTTACCAATTGCTTTTGTTGCTTTTTACTATTTAGGTATGAGCCTCCACCCCACAGACACACAATCACAACAAAAGAAAGATTAAAAATTTTGAGTAAAACAAAGATTTAGACTTCAATCACAGTTTTAAGTAAATTTCGAAAATCAAATAAATGAATGATATTATATTTCAATAGTTAATTTCTTTAAAAATAAAATGATCGAATTGTAATAATAGTATAATCTGATACATAGGAGAATGTATCACATATGTAAATTCATTGTAATACCATCCTCTCATGCATTACCTCCTCCATTTTAGGAGGGTAGTGTAGTATATGTTAGTGACATACTAACAAATATATGCGACCTCTGGTCACATAATTTTGCTAGTTCCGTTGATATTTTACAAATTCACGAGAAAATCTATTGTTTTCTAATGACTTTTAATTTTGGCATTTCACGTACGTCATCAAGTTTAATATAAAAAATTAGTATTTTTATACAGATGTTGTCCGATATACGAACATTCCTACCTACGAACAACCGTGTTAATTAAGTATGATGCAGAGAAACCTTATTGGATGATGTAGACAGTTAATCTTCAGCATCATGTAAATTGTTGAGTGAGAAACATTTGACTCGTGAACAATGGAAAATTATATAAATAGATAAAAATTGTTGTCTATTTTTTTTACTAGCATTTAAGCTCGGCGTTGCCCGGGTGTTTGGAGGTGTGTATTGAGCAAAAACAAAAAAAAAGTGGTAGTAGGAAGGCAGGCTCGAACCCGTAACGCGAAGGAGGAAAAGAACGGGAAAAAAACTGATGTCTTTGCTGTTACGACCACTGCCAAACCGGAAATGACGTAGGTTTAAAGGCTAGACAATCGAAAAGAGGGGATGACTTTCGAAAATATCAATGAAAAAAGCGACCCGTCTCTGTAGAAAAGTACCCAGTTGAGGGTGAAGAAATTAATGTTTTTAGCCAATTTTTCGGAATTTGTCGTCTGAAGGGTCAAGCTCCAAAATGATACTGATCTTGGGAAATTCCGTTGCCTCTGTCGACAATTTTGGGCAGACATGCAAACATACATATATATATTTATATATTAGTAGCTCAAATTTTCGACCCAAACCAATTAAAAAGTTTGCCCTATCTCTGAATACCCTTTATGTAAAATTTCAAATGTTTAGACCAGAAATTGTCTGAGTAATTTGGTAGAGACCGCAGAGGTCAATTTTTTTTTAAACTTTGACTCCCATTATGACCCCTTAACATTTATTGTTTTTGGCTCAAATCAAGTTATTAAGTTAGATCCATGTCCAAGAAACCTATATCTAAAATTTTAAGTGTTTAGACCCAAAATTGTCAGAGGAGTTTGGTAGAGTTCTCAAAGGTCAAATCGTTGAAATTTGACCCCTTAACAGCCAAATTTCTGGCCGAAAACCGATCACATAGATTTCTCAAATCTCAGTACCCTGTATATCAAATTTCGAGTCTGTAGACTTAAAATTTACAGAGTTATTGCATAGGGAAATATACACACACACGTTCACTTTTATAGATATATAGATAGATATATAGATAAACAAAAATATATACGTATACATAAACATATATGGAAACAATTTTGTGTTTACTGTAAACTTTTTATGCGAATATTATGCATATATCATGTAGAATATCTGCATGAATATGATTACACGTAATAGTTAACTAAAGATGATCAACCCATAAGAAATCCGAAAAAAACTAATAGGGAATTAATTAAAATGAATGTTTAAAAGAATATGCAAATTAGCTAGATCTTCTGCTAGTGAATGCAATTCCAGAAACCATATATAACAAAATTGTATTTTCTTTTCAAACAAATAGAAAAGAGGGTTTTTAATATGAATAACAATACACACAAAAGAAAAAACGAATTTATAGGAGTATAGATAGATTCATTGAAAAATGTAACATCTTTATTATCTTTGTCAACTAATTTCAAATATAACATGCAGCCTGTCCATTTTAACATAATTATAATATATATATTATTGATGGGACGATTCCAATATGTTTCACAATTCCGTTACAATTACTAATTCCGATACTTTGTATATACCATACTTTACCATAAAAATAAATGTTGAAGACGCATATTTTTCCTTAAATGTAAAAACACACTTTTGGTGTGTGGGGGAGGGGGTATTTATAGATTTTTGTTTTACTGGTACTTTAAAATCAATATTATTTTATCAGAACTACCAGCAGTGGAAGATTTTGTAATAACAAAAATACCTTCAGCAAAACCTAAAATCGGCAATGAGGACAGTGTATCACTGAAGATCTCACTTGAAGCATGTGAAAAATGTATTTAACAATTATATATATACTAGTGGGGAGATCTGACGTTGTCCAGGATCGAATGAGGATCAACAAATATTTCACTCTCTCATACGTTTATTGTCAATGAAATCGATGGAATGGCTCATTTTACAATCAAATCGATTGATTGATTACTCTAGTTGGGGGCCCACAGTGAGGTACTGGAAAGAAGCTTCACATACCTTCCCACAGTAACTTACTCCACTATACATTGTAGTCTATATTTCATTGTAGAGAATCTACTGTTGAATTTTTAAACTTATTTTTGTATAATTGCTTGAATTAAATTGTCAAATAAAAAAATTCAATCGATTCAATTCTGGTCTAAACGGAAACATTGATTTTGAACGTGTCAACGTGCCCCTATCTTATCAAAGAATCAACTGTTGATTTTATGAATTTATTTTTACATAATCACTTGAATTAAAGTTAAATGTACAAAAGTCAAGTACCATGGTTTAATTGTGCTCTACAAACAAACATTCATTTTGAACATGTTTCAAATAAAAGAATCTACAGTTGATTTTATAGGCTAAGCATTTCTGCTTGTGCGGTGATAAAACTTCTCAAATACACTTGTGATGTGAGGCTCTGTAAAAGTGTTAACTTTGGTTGAAATAAATATTCTTTTCCCCAATTATTTTGATTATCGATTTTCGATACTTACCTAAAGCATTCGGATACAAAACCTATGCAAGAACACTCCCAGACACATCAAGTATTAGAGTTGTTCATAATATAAATAAGAGCACTTTTTCAAGTGACTTTAATTATAAAAGTTATTTATAAATTGGGAAGCAATGAAATAAAGCATATTTTTTTTTTTTTTTTTTTTTTATTACATTTTCACCCCAAACAAGGCAAATTGCCACTTTGGTGTAGGGGGCTACTATCAGGGGCAACAACTACTGGGGTACTATGTAGGGATTTGGGCAGCAAGGTGTCGGTTCACGTTACACTTGAACTTCTGTACGTCAGTACTGTTGGGGAAGCAGGGACCTGGAATGGAATTCCAGAGTCTTGCGGTTCTGGGGAAGAAACTATTGGAGTAAAAAGATCTTTTACATCTAGGGACCTCTACAGTGTGGGGGTGGGATCTAGTAGCCTGTCGGGTTTGTTGAGGGTGCTCGCGTCGTGGGGGCACAAGTGATTGCAGTTCATCAGAGCATTCACCACTAAAATACTTGTAGAACAGGCAGAGGGATGCAACATTTCGTCGATGGGACAGAGGCTGAAGCTTAGATGCCAGTTCAGGGCCTATCAGATTTGCGACTCTCTTTTGAACCTTGTCAAGGAGCGAGAGACTAGTAGCAGATGCACCAGCCCAGATGTGGCAGCAATACTCCATACATGGGCGAATGGTGGCCTTATAGAGGTACAGGATACTTTCGGGTGTTAGTAGTTTTCTAGCACGGTAGAGAGAGCCCACCTTTCTTGCAGCGGCCCTGGCAATGCCTTCAATGTAATTGTTCCAACTCATGTTTCCTGTGAACGTTAGGCCAAGGAGTTTGAAAGATGGACTCTCAGATAAAGAGTCGTTGGCCATTGCTATTGGTGGTAGAGAGGGTTTCTTGTAATTATTGAATGAAACTAGTTTAGTCTTGGCAGCATTGAACGCGACCAACCACTTTTGTCCCCATTCCACTACAGATTGGAGGTCTTCCTCTAGTGTTTCTGCCATTTCTTTAGAAATGTGTTCATTCGTCTTCCTGTCGTGTCTGCCATAGAGTGTAGTGTCATCAGCATATATACCCATCTCAGAGGCAATGTTGTCGGGGAGGTCATTTATGAATATCAGGAACAATAGAGGTCCAAGGATAGAACCCTGGGGCACTCCCGCATTTATATCATATTGTTTAGATGTGCGACCGTCGAGGACTACCTGGATTTTTCTCTTATCTAAGAAGGATTTAATTATGTTAAGTATTCTACCAGTGATACCGTATGATCTGATTTTACTGAGGAGACCCTCATGCCATACCCTGTCAAAAGCCTTAGATATATCTAGAGCTACCGCTCTGCCTTCCCCCGCTTTGTCCAGTGATTGGTATATACGTTCAGAGATCACGGTGAGGATGTCTGCTGTGGAACGGGCTTGTCTAAATCCATATTGTTTGTCAGTCAGTAGTTTAGCATCTGTAAGATGATGGATTAGAGCGTGGTTAATTATGGTCTCAAATATTTTGGCAAAAAGTGGAAGGAGGCTAATGGGGCGATAATTTGATGGGTCTGTCCTTTCACCAGAATTCTTGAATACTGGTACAACAGAAGCAGTTTTCCAACAGCCCGGAAAGCAAGCTTCATTAAGACATTTGTTGTAGAGTTTGGAGAGAACTGGAGCTACTTCGGCTGAGCACTTTTTTAATAGCACAGCTGGGATAAGATCGGGTCCACATGCTTTTGAGGTGTCAAGGTTTTTTATGATAGCATGCACCTGAGCAGGGGTGGTTTTCAGATCGTCTAGTGTGGCGTCTGTCCGCATAGGAAAGTCAGGTAGGGGGTGGTTGGAAGGGTCCAGTGTGGAGTTTGAGGCAAACCGACTGGCAAGCATGTTAGCCTTGTCGGTTGCTGAGGAGACAACCTCGTGATTGTTGGTTAGTGGGGGAATTGTCGATTGCCCATTATTTACTACACTGTTGTAGATTTTCCAGAAGTCTCGAGTTCCTAGTTTTTGTGCTTCGATGCGCTTTTTAGTGGTTTCCGTAAATTCTCTCTTAGCTGTCGCTATTTCTTTCTTAACGTTATTTCTAGCTTCTATATACTTCAGTCTGTTTGAACTGGACTTATGTCGGTTAAACCTACGGTATATCATGAACAACAGTGATGATGCCCGACGTGTGTGTGTATATATATATATAGAGAGAGAGAAAATAAAAAAGGAACAAACCGTATTATGTGTTCACCAACGTTTCGTCTTTCGAAATAAAGACGAAACGTTGGTGAACACATAATACAGTTTGTTCCTTTTTTATTTTCTCTATTTTGTCGGAATACTATTTCCATTATTTTCATCATATATATATATATATATATATATATATATATATATATATATATATATATATATATATATTGTGTATATTTATTTCTGTGGTGCAACATCAAGACCAGAGAGAAAAACTTTGAAATGATCCACCATTTTCCTTATCAGTTAAAAGCCGGAAACAAAACCACTAGAAAAACAATCGGGTCGATTACTTAAGAGAGTTGATAAACAAATACATTTAATCTAATATATAAATTTAAATAGGTTGGACTCTCCATGTGAGACATAAATAGCAATGCATTTAACAAGTTAAAATTTTATTCTAACTAGCCAATTCCTTCATATTTATCCTTGCTACATATTCTGTATGCTGAAAAAATATAATTATCTTCAGTTCTTCCCAAAAGCAATAATTAAACTGGCAAGGCAGATTTTTTTTTTTTTTTTTTTTTTTTACATTTTCACCCCAAACAAGTCACATTGCCACTTTGGTGTAGGGAGCTACTATCAAGGGCAGCAACTGCTGGGGTACTATGTTGGGATTTGGGCAGCAAGGTGTTGGTTCACGTAACACTTGAACTTCTGCATGTCAGTACAGTTAGGGAAGCAGGGACCTGGAATGGAATTCCAGAGTCTAGCGGTTCTGGGGAAGAAATTACTGGAGTAGAAAGATCTTCTACATCTAGGGATCTCTACTGTGTGGGGGTGGGATTTAGCTGCTTGTCGGGTTTGTCGAGCATGTCTACGTCGTGGGGGCACAAGTGTCTGTAGTTCGTCAGAGCATTCACCATTAAAATACTTGTAGAACAGGCAGAGGGATGCAACGTTTCGTCGATGGGACAGAGGCTGAAGCTTATATGACAGTTCAGGACCTATCAGGTTGGCGACTCTCTTTTGAAGTTTAGGAGTAAGAGACGAGTAGCAGATGCACCAGCCCAAATATAACAACAATACTCCATACATGGGCGAATGGTGGCCTTATAGAGTTATAGGATACTTTCAGGCGTTAATAGCTTTCTAGCACGGTAGAGAGAACCCACCTTCCTCACAGCGGTCCTGGCAATGTTCTCAATGTAATTGTTCCAACTCATGTTTCCTGTGAACCTTAGGCCGAGGAGTTTAAAAGATGTACTTTCAGATAAAAAGTCATTGGCCATTGCTATTGGCAGTAGGGAAGGTTTCCAGTAATTATTGAAGGAAACAAGTTTAGTCTTGGCAGCATTGAAGATGACCATCCATTTTTGTCCCCATTCCACTACGGATCGGAGGTCATCCTCTAGTGTTTCTGTCATTTCTTTAGATATGTATTCATTTGTTTTCCTGTCGTGTTTGTTATAGAGTGTGGTGTCGTCAGCATACATACCCGTCTCACAGACAATTTTGTGAGGGAGGTCATTTATGAATATTAGGAATAACAGAGGTCCAAGGATAGACCCCTGAGGCACTCCCGCATTTATATCATATTGTTTAAATGTACGACCGTCAAGGACAACCTGGATTTTTCTCTTATATAAGAAGGATCTAATTATGTTATGTATTCTTCCAGTGATACCGTATGATTTAATTGTCCTGAGGAGACCCTCATGCCATACCCTGTCAAAAGCCTTAGATATATCTAGAGCTATCGCTCTGTCCTCCCCCACTTTGTCCAGTGAATGGTATATACGTTCTGAGATTACAGTGAGGATGTCTGCCTAAATCCATATTGCTTGTCAGTCAGAAGTTTAGCATCTGTAAGGTGATGGACTAGAGCTTGGTTAATTATGGTCTCAAATATTTTGGCGAAAAGTGGGAGGAAGCTAATGGGGGGATAATTTACTGGGTTAGTTCTTTCACCAGAATTCTTGAAAACTGGCGCTACAGAAGCAGTTTTCCAGCAGGCAGGAAAGCAAGATTCATTAAGGCATTTGTTGTAAAGTTTGGAGAGAACTGGAGCTATTTTGGCGGCGCACTTTTTTAATAGCACAGCTGGGAGGAGATCAGGTCCACATGCTTTGGCAGTGTCAAGCTTTCTTATGATAGCATGCACGTGAGCAGGGGTGATTTTCAGATCGTCTAGTGTGGCGTCTGTCCGCAAAGGAAAGTCAGGGAGGGGGTGGTTAGCAGAGTCCAGTGTGGAGTTGGAGGCAAACCGTCTGGCAAGCATGTTAGCCTTCTCAGTTGCAGAGCAAACAACCTCATGATTGTTGGATGGTGGGGGAATTGTTGATTGCCAATTATTTACTACACTGTTGTAGATTTTCCAGAAGTTACGGATTCGTAATTTCTGTGCTTCGATGCGTTTTTGGGTGGTTTCAGTAAATTCTCTCTTAGCTGTCGCTATTTCTTTCTTACAGTTATTTCTGGCTTCTATGTACTTCTGTCTGTTTGAGCTGGACTTATGTCGGTTAAATCTGTAGTATGCATGCTGCCTTTGCGCTACGGCAGCTGCACAAGTTGAAATGAACCATTGGGGAGAGTGGGGTTTGCTATAGAATTTGCGTGTGGGAACATGTGCTTCAATTGCCATTTTGAACCATTCAGTGATCTCATTTGCCCAATGTTCAGCAGGAAGTGAAAAGATATTTTGCCATGGAGCGTCCCTGATGGCTTCCCAGTCAGCCTTTTTATAATATCTCGTTGTTTTGAGCAGTGGCTCTTCAGTTTTAGCTGTAGAGTTTAGGGCGATTTCAACCATTACCATTTTACAAGGTAGTCACCACTTATCAAGGCCTGGAAGCCACTCGGGGATAAGGGTTATTGTGTATACAGTACATTAGTATTGAAGATTCGATAAAGTGCCTTACTTAAGGGGGCGGTTCATCAGGAATTTGTTTGCATTGGACTTGAAGACATTCAGATTGTAGTCAGGTGGGAAACAGGCAACCAGACCAGAGTTCCACAGTCAGGTGGGAAACAGGCAACCAGACCAGAGTTCCACAGGCGTTTTGAAGCTTTGTTCATGGAATCTATGTTTTGATTTTGGCACAGATAAAGTCTGTGCAAAACCTGATGTATATTATATATGTACACAGCTTATCAAAGCTCTAAGGCCACTCAAGGATAAGGGTTAATGAGTACCATAATAGTGAAACTTGGATAAGTTATTTTAGAGTATGGCTTATCAAGGTCCTGTTTATGTTGGACTTGAAAACGATCATGTTATAGTCAGCTGGGAAGCAGCTCCCTTGTATTGCATCCCATAGACGAACAGTTCCAGGAATAACTCTGCTCATAGAATGTTCACTTGGTTTTAGGCACAGATAGAATGCTGATGGTGATTTAGCTAGTCGGGTGTTTGCCACGAATGCCTTACAGACAGAGAACCATAGAGTGAAGCTGTCGAGCACCTGTCATGAAAATAACGATAGAGCAGAGACAGGCTCACAATGCCTCTTTTATGAGAAACGGGCAGCAGAGAGGGGAAAAGGACATTGCCCACCAAATTTCCAAGTCGGTTTTGTACTCAGCTGAGGCAGGAAAGAGTACTCTGGTCAGTTCCTCCCCAGATGTGCCAGCAATACTCCATCTTAAGACACATTTGGCTCATTTATCCAGGTAGAGGATAGCATCAGGAGTGAGATGCCTACTAAAGTGGTAGAATGATCCAATCATTAACCATCACAACAGATTTGATATATACAGGTTTCATTTCAGATCTGGGGTGAAGGTCAGTTCCAAAAGCTTAGCAAAGCATGGTGCTTCCCTAAAACAAGAGCCATTCATTTCAATTGGGGCCGAGTGGGGATCAGAGCGTTGGTGATGGAAAGAGAGAAGTCCGGATTTAGATGCATTTAAAAAAAATTGTTTACAATCGATCAAAATTAGTTTTACCAGTTTTGTTTGTTTATTGTTGGTTTGTTTGTTGGTAGTTTTTTTTTTACCTGTTGTTTATTTTTTTATGGGTAACACATATTAGTGTCTGGCCTGCCAAATCATCTTCTGATAAAAGTACAGAATAGTTAACGCATGAGAATTTTTAATTATTTTATTTAAATGAGAGCATCTACTGAACCTACCAAGTTTTAATGTGTACAAACGATTGATAATATTTTTAAGGGTAAAAAAATATTACAAATCCTTTACTAGACAAATGTTTTATATAAATTATGAGTTTTTTTGTCTTTTTTTTTTTACTATTTCACAGGTGTTAACTATTGTGTACTTTTATACATCTTTTTTAATCATTCTGATTACTTGATTCAAACTAGCCTGTTTTTTTTTTGTTTTTTGTTTTTTTGTGTTATGTTCTTCTGCTTTGTTGTTGGCCCAAATATGATTTAGTTTTCTTAATTTTTTTCTGATACTAAATCGGTCTATATTATTTTAATTAGAATTCATTATTGAGATGAGTATTATTTATTAATTTTTTTTATTATTTATTAATTTTTTTTATTATTTATTATGGACTATTATCCTCATCTTTTTCTTTCCTATCCCATCGCGGTTACCACCTGACGAAGACCAGAGGAATAGTTGGCCAAAACATTGTGAAACAACTAAGAAAAAGATGAGGATAATAAATAAATAAAATAAAAAAAATAATAAATCGGTCGTCTTGTAAATTCCTTAGATTTTTTTGTTTATGACCTAAACAGAATCAGCCGCTTATGAAATTAATAAAAAAAATATATGGCTGTCTTCAAGTCTAACATAAACAAGTTTTTGATGAACCGTTCTACATGTAAGTTAACAAATTTACCGAATTTCCATTACTAACGGTTACTATATTGTCCAATTTCTACTGTACACTCTTTAACCCTTATCCTCGAGTGGCCTCTTGGCCTTGATAAGTGGTGATGTCTATGTAAAAAAAAAAAAAAAAAAATTCCCACATTTATCTGTGTCCAAAGATAAACAATATATTTTTTAATTAAATATCAACCTATATAATTCTTACATTGAACCGTCTACCATATTACTAGGTAAAATTGTTTTTTCTACAACCTGAAGTTTATCATAAAGCTTCTGGCCTTCTCATAACAGAAATGTTTGAAACGGCCAAGATGAAGGGTTACTTGTGCTTTAAAATTATCTTTCTTTCATCTTACAGATCTTGTTCATTTCGAATGACAAGGATCACTTTAAAACCGAGGTAGATGGGCCTCTTCAGCCAGGTTTATAGCAAGCAACCCATCTAGGAGAAGAAAACTGATGTAAAACCTTATTCATTTTTTTTTTTTTTTGGTTTTGTTAATGAATCACCAGTTATTAAGGCAAAAGGCGATTCAAGGATTGGGATAAATGAGATGTCAAGTTAATGATAACACCTTCAGAGGATTGGAAACGATGAATGATATGGCAAAAATTTGATTATTTAAGTAGATAAAAACTTGTTAACATATCGGACTTGAAATTAACCATGCTGTATCCACTGGAAAGCAGTCCTTTGGTATTCTATTCCATTGATAGGATGTTCTTGGAAAGAAACTTTGTTCATGGAAGTTCAATTTAATTTTATATATACAAACAAAAGAAAAGTCTTTCTTATAGCTGTAACTAGACAAGTATTTGCTGTGAATGTTTTATAGGAGAGAACCAAAGATTGGAGCTCAGCCGAGCATCTAATATGAAAATAGCGATAGTGTAGAGAAAGACTAGCAAAGTTTATAATCATGAATCATCAGATAACAGTACTCGCATTATACAAGCGTTTATCACTATAAACCCATTTTGTAGCAAGGTCACTCTGCAATGAAAACACACTAAAAAATGATGACAGACGTGTTGAAAGGCGTTAAAACGTAATAAAATATTCATTAATTGTTGCAAAAGTGGTCAAATTATTCTTGATTGTAAAGAAAAAAATGTTTAACATTAATTCTTTAAAAAACGTGCATTCTTTGATTTATTAGTATCACTTAACATTAACACATTAATTACAATTAAAAAATTTTTTTAAGGCAATTCAAATTTTATTTGTAAAATTGACAGATCGAAGGACATCTTTTTACAAAAGTGTTGAAAAAAATCTCTAACGCTATTATATAAAAGGAACTTTGTGTGTGTGAGAGAGAGTTCTTCCCTATGAACTCGAAAACGGTTGCACTAATTTTTACGAAATTGCACAGTATTCTGAATTAGGTTATGTATTAGAACGTCTTTGATAAGTATCGATAATCAAAATAATCCGATGAAAGAAGAGCCGATTTTGAATAAAGTTAACACCTTACACAGCCTAACATCACACGAGCATTTGAGAAGTTTTATTACTATACAAGCCAAAAGGCCCAACATATAAAATCAACAGTAGGTTCTTTGATATGACAAATGAGCATTCGAAATGAATATTTCTCTTTAAAGCACAATTGAACCATGATACTTGACCTTTTCATTTTAAACTTAAATTCAAGCCATTATCAATGCACGAACAGTAAAGCCAGGCACATAAAATCAACGATAGTTTCGAAATTAATGTTTTTATTTAGAGCACAATTGAAGCATGATATTTGAGTTTTGCATTTTATACTTAAATTTAAGCCATTATATATAAAAATATGGTAAAATAGTCCAAAAAACGGGGTGTTTTTATTAGCCCTAAAATAGCCCCTGGGGCACACCTAAGAGTTATTGTGAAGTATAGACAAACAAAATTATATAAAAATCAGTTAGTTACGACTTTTCAGAAAGTTTTATAAAAATCCAAGGCATCAATTTTAGCCATTTTAACCCGAAAGGCACCCCTAGGGGGGCAACCGGAGTTTTCTCGGAAAATCCGTTGTTACATTTTTCTCATATCATGTTTGTGTAAAATGTTTTAAAATTCCAAAGTGTAGTTATTGAGAAAAGTGCGGACGAACAAGGATGAATTTACAGGTCTCCTTTCCTTTTGTCGGGGGGAATCCAATAATTTATAAAATTAACAGTAGATTCTCTACTTTTCAATATAGACTAGAACGTATTGCAGATTAAATCGCTATGAGAAGGCATATGAAGCTTCCTCCCAGTGCACTGTGATGAATCCTCAACTAAAGCAATCAATCTATTTGATTTTAAAATGAGCGATTTTACAGATTTTGATGAAAATAAAAATATAGGGAGGGGGGGGGGTGAGACATTTGTTGATCATTGTTTTTTTTTCAGTCTTGCAGCACTTTCTGCAAGATTCTGACAATTCCCAACATGGCAGTCTTTTAAAGCACTCCAACATTGCAATGGATCCTAATTTTCTCAATCCATTTGTCAAATTTGCCAGGGATTCTATCACAAGTAAAAAGAAGATGGCCATTTATTATAATTTGCCTATCAGCATAGAATCGCCAATAATATCAGCCAGACACAAAATGTGACAATAGAAAGAAGAAGAAGAAGAAAAAGAAGAAGAAGAAGAAGAAGAAGAAGTTGTTAAAAAAAAATAGAAAAAATTGTTTATTGTACTTAATTTTCTTTCATTCTCTTCGGAGTTTAAAATCATTTTTCTTTTTGACAAAATGTGTTCGAAAATATGAGGCCTAATGAGGTTTTCTCTCTAGTGTTCTTCCTCAACCTAGAACAGTACCCTAATCAACCAAGTCGCTGACAGCATAGATGCAGCACTCTCTCTAGATATTAACACCCAAGTACATGTATTTGGTGACTTCAATGTCCACCACAGTAACTGGCTTCGTTTCTCTACTCACACAGCTGTGTATCACACATAACTTTCTTATATCCCATTCCCTGACAAAAACAGTTACATTACCGACATGTATCCCAGATCAACAGGATCAGCAAAACTCACTTCTAAACCGATTTCTGACCACAGTTTCCGAGGATTGTCTAACAAATGCTCATAACCCACTCGAGAATGCTGGTCACGTTGTGATACTGGTAGACATCATCCTAAACAAACACTCTCCCAAATGGTTCAATTCTACTTGCACAGCTGCCATTGCTCAAAGGCAACATGCGTTCTGCAGATTTATTTGACACAAGTCCAGTACGAATAAACTAAAGTATGTAGAAGCTCGTAATAATATAGGAGTGAAATAGCCGCAGCCAAGAGAAGGTTTACCGAAATCACCAGAAAATGCACTGACTCGCAAAAATTAGGACCTCGCGATTTCTGGAAAATTTATAACGGTGTAAAGAATAATGGACAATCAACAATTCACCCGCTATCCAACAACCTTCGGATTGCTTGCACAGCAACCAAGAAGGCCAACCTGCTTGCTCGACAGTTTGCCTCCAACTCCACTTTAGACTCAACAAACCACTCCCTCCCAAATTTCTCTTTGCAGATAGAAGTTACACTTGCTCTGAAAATCATCCCTTCATATGTTCGTGATATCATAAATAAATCTAGACGCATTGAAGGCATGTGGCCCTGATTAAAAAATGTTCTCCCGATGTTGCTACAATTCTTTTCAAACTTTTCAACATATGTCTTATCAAATTTTACTTTCCTGACTGGAAAATTGCTTTTGTGGTACCAGTTTTCAAGAATTCTGGTGAAAGAACTAACCCACCTGTCATCACCCATTAACCTATTCCCTCTCAAAATTCTTGGAGTTGTTAATCAATCAAGCACTAGTCCACCAACTAATAGATATTAAACTTCTTTCTGGCCGACAATATGGATTTTGGCAAACCCATTCTCCTACAGATATCCTAACTGTAATCTCTAAACGTATATATCATGCACTGGATAAGGCAAGGGAGGCTAGGGCAGTAGCTCTTGATATATCTAAGGCATTTGACAAGGTTTTCTCATGAAAATTCAATCATATGGTATTACTAAAGGAATACTTAACATAATTAAATCCTTCTTAGACATGAGAAAAATCCAGGTTGTGCTCCATAGTTGTAGGTCAAAACATGATATAAATGCAGGTCTGCCACAGGGGTTAATCCTTGAGCATTTATAATTCCTCATATTCATAAATGATTTCCCTGATAAAATTGCCTCCGAGATGGGTATATTTGTATATTTGCTGATGACAGCACTTTCTATAAGAAACACAGAGGAAATGGCAGAAACCCTAGAGGTAGCCCTCTAGTCTGTAATAGAATGTGGACATGAATAGATGGTAACATTCAATACTGCCAAAACTAAACTTCTTTCCTTTAGTAATTAAACAAACTGTCTCAACTACTGGTAACCATGACTATTAGCATGCTACCTGAGAGCTCATCGTTCAAATGCCTCGGCTTAATATTCACAGGCAACAAATACATCGAGGACATTGCCAAGGCTGCTGCAAAGAAGGTAGGCTCTTTCTACCATGCTAGAAAATTACTCGGACCTGAGAGTATGCTGTATCTCTACACATACACCATTCGTCCATCAAGTCCTGCTAATACATCTGCCACTAGTCTCACTCTTGGACAGAGTTCAAAAAACACTTACCAAATTAATAGGTCCTACACTATCAACCAAACTGCAACCTCTGTCCCATCACCAAAGTGTTGCATTCTTGTGCCTGTTTTATGAGTATTTTAATGGAATGTACTCAGTCGAACTCAAGCATTTGTATCCCATCGATGTAAATACCCCCCAACTAACCCGGCAGTCAGCAAAATCACACCCCTACACTTCAGAGATCTTTAGATGCCAGAAAACCTTCTACTCAAACAGTTTTGTCCCTTGAACTGCTAGACTTTGGAATTCCCTCCCGAGTCCCCTGATTGTACTGACATGCAAACAGACATCTTGCTGCACAACTTCCCACATGGTATCTCTGTAGATTTGATCCAAAATAGAGCTATGTTGCATCCAAGTAGTACTGTGTTTGTTTGCCAAAAAAGAAAAAGTAAAAATATTCCTAAGCAACGATACATAGTTAAAATTAACAATACTTCTATCAAAAGGATACCCATATCAACTAGAATGTTTTCAATCGGAATTTTTAGAATGGACAAGGGTACTTATATAGAATACGGACCGTGCTGAAATGAAAGTATTATTTCGAAATCCATTATTAATATGGGAAGGGTGTTGGGTATTTTGTAACTATTCTGTACTTTCATCAAACAATTTAATTTAAAAAATAACATAAAAATTGAACTAACACACACACACACGTACCGTAGTCTACTTAAATACCCAGATCGGAAATAACCCAGTGGTCGGGCCGGGCGGCAAGTACTAAATTAGTACCGACATGAAATGAAATATTTTTTAGCGCTTGTTACAGTCGACAGATCGATTTTTTTTTAATGTGTTCTTTTAAGCCCAAACAATATTACGAACTCAGTCATGCCGAAAATAGTGATATATCCAAAAATTACGAAAAATCATCGAATAGAAATTTATTTCTAGTCAAAAGTAATTTTTACGGAAAATTGGGTAAACTCGCATTTTTATAGACTAGTAGGTGGTTAGAGTTAGGGTTTAGGCTTTATAAAGTAGGTGGTTAGGTTTAGGGTTTATAAAGTAGGTGGTAAAGGTTAGGGTCTATACTTTATAAAGTAGGTGGTTAGGCTTAGGGTTTAGGCTTTATAAAGTAGGTTAGGGTTAGGGTTTAGGGTTTATAAAGTAGGTGGTTAGGCTTAGGGTTTAGGCTTTATAAAGTAGGTGGTTAGGCTTAGGGTTTAGGCTTTATAAAGTAGGTGGTTAGGTTTAGGGTTTATAAAGTAGGTGGTAAAGGTTAGGGTCTATACTTTATAAAGTAGGTGGTTAGGCTTAGGGTTTAGGCTTTATAAAGTAGGTTAGGGTTAGGGTTTAGGGTTTATAAAGTAGGTGGTTAGGCTTAGGGTTTAGGCTTTATAAAGTAGGTGGTTAGGCTTAGGGTTTAGGCTTTATAAAGTAGGTGGTTAGGTTTAGGGTTTATAAAGTAGGTGGTAAAGGTTAGGGTTGGGGTTTAGGCTTATAAAGTAGGTGGTTAGGGTTTAGACTTTATAAATTAGGTGGTTAGGGTTATGGTTTAGGGTTTATAAAGTAGGTTAGGGTTAGGCTTTATAAAGTAGGTGGTTAGGGTTAGGGTTTAGGCTTTATAAAGTAGGTTAGGGTTAGACTTTATAAATTAGGTGGTTAGGGTTAGGGTTTAGGCTTTATAAAGTAGGTTAGGGTTAGGCTTTATAAAGTAGGTGGTTAGGGTTAGGGTTTAGGCTTTATAAAGTAGGTTAGGGTTAGGCTTTATAAAGTAGGTGGTTAGGGTTAGGGTTTAGGCTTTATAAAGTAGGTGGTTAGCTGAACACAGGGTTTGGGTTTATAAAGTAGGTGGTTAGGGTTAGACTTTATAAAGTAGGTGGTTAGGGTTAGACTTTATAAAGTAGGTGGTTAGGGTTATAAAAAAAGAAAAAAAAAGTAGGTTGGGTCAGCTAAACACAGGGGACAAAAGTCCGGAAAGAATATTTTAGATTGTGTCATGGCTGCAATATTTATTGTTTATAGCAAAAAACTTATTTTTAATTAAAACAAAATAGCAGTTGTTCTACTCGATGAATTTTTTAATTTTTGGATATATTACTATTTTCGACATGACAATTAAGTACGTAATATTGTTTTGGCTTAAAACAATATATTTTTTTAAAAATCGATTTATCGAAAGCACCTATTTTTTTTTTTTTATGTTTTCCTAACTTAGGTTAGAATCATTGTATAAAAAATGAGTTTGATAATTTTCGTTAAAATTAATAAACGAATAAATGTTAAGTTTCCTGTAAACTCTGGTGGAGGGGGACGATGTAAAAAGGAAAAGATGTTTGTCCCTAACCCTAACAAATGACTGCACTTCTGTTAACATGTGTTGCAATATTTTGTTTTTGCCACGAAGCTGTTTGGGGCGTAGAATGCGTCAGTTCTTCAGAAGACCGAACAGCTGTTGTGTCACCTCGATTAAATTCGGTTTTGTTATTCGCATGCCGATATGCTTTAGTATCGTTCGACTTTTTACATTTGCTTTCCGGCTTTCAAATCGTAAACTGCATCGACCATTTCTGGTTTGTTCTGCAAATCGAAAACATTCGTATCGGTATGGCCCCCCTTTAGAATCACGATAACAAATGAAGTCGTTTGATTCTGAGAAATTCTTCTAAATTCGAATGCCAGGAAAATGGTTCTTTTTGTTTGTTTTACCATTTCCGCCTAATCGTTTCGTTATTTAATGAATTTATTTTCAATTTTAGATTTTTTTTTAGATTTGCCAAAAGGACTTTTTTTTGTCACGCGAATCACAATAAATTAGGGAAAAATGAAAAGGTGCTTATGTATTTTCGGTACCGCGCTATTTTTAAATAGTTTTCTCAGGCTAAATTCAAATTTCACGATATCTTTATTATTATTATTATTATTATTATTATTATGCTTCGGTGGGAGCACAGAATACTTACAAAAAACACCCTTCCTCCCCATGTTAAGAATGGTTTTCGAAATAACGTTATTATTTCAGCGTGATACCAAAATACATAAGTACCAAAGCAAAATTTGTTTCTTTCTTTTTAGAGGTTGAATATTGACACTTGCTGGAATTTGTAAACACAATGTTTTTTTTTTTTTATTTGTTTGTTTTTTCTTTTTTTTTTTTTTACCATGCAAAACAATTCTATGTGCTTACGTTTTCTGGTTGTGTTTATTTAGTATTTATATAAGACTTGTTGTCCAGAATTCAACGGATATTAATAAACAGCAATCTAAATGAAGTGGCGAAGTAAGTGCACACTCACCAGTCATGTTGGGTTCAGAGTAAAATAATTCAAAATATGTTTACAATATTTTCTTTAAATAAATCTATTCTTTATTCATAGCAATTTTATAGAAAAACTTCTGCCCCCCCCCTCCATCGAGTGTGTGCGTGGTTTTGTTTTTCGAGTGCTTTGATTTTGGCATTGAAAACCGTAACTCCAAGTATGGTTTGAAATCGAGAGTGATTCTATAAGAAAAAAATTTTTTTTAAAAAGGTAAATTTTTACGATACGCCACCCACAGCGTATTATAAACACCCCAACCTCGAAAGCCGCTCTTAACATGGAGAGGTTGGGGGGGGGGGTATTCCGAAAGCCATTATTAACATGGGGTGATTGGGGGTGTTTCTGGGGCAAGTCGTAAAAAATTAAAAAAATTCCTTTTAATTACTGCTATTTTGATTTCGGTACTTATGTAGATTTGGGGCCATACTGAAATAATGTAATTTTCAGATGTTTTTTTTTTTTTTTTTTTTTTTTTTTCGTAGATGAAGATTGCTTATGTGTTAATCGGACTACTATTCTCATCTTGGGTGTTATTCTTACGTTTCAGTCGATTGGCAGAAATGTTGAAAGAATAACATGAAAAATGAGAATAGTAGCTCCACAAACAATAAGTTAATCTTTAGTTATAGTTCAGCGAAACAAACACACAAACAAACAAACAAACACACAAACAAACAAACAAACAAACACACAAACAAACAAACACACGTTGAATTTTGTCTGAATGCCACACTGAATCGCCGAAATAAAAAAAATTTCCAAGAAAAAGAAAAAATCGCGAAAACAAAAAGGCAACTGTTCCAAAAATAATGGCACACATATAGAAATCAGAAAAATGTACCGAGTAAACAAACTTTCAAAATAGACGAATAAAAATAAGCTAGCAAAGATAATGCTAAAAATATATGGTGGATTCGAATGAATAGCAATGAATTTTATTAGAGTCTTATTAAAAAAAAAAAATGTGTTTTTAAATTTTTTTGTGAGACGTGCAAAAAAATAAATGAACATGATTATTTATTTGGGGGAGAATTTAGAGATCCTTAAATCAGAACTTACGATGAAAATTTGTTTTTGCTTCAAACGGTAAAAAAAAATTGCGTAGGGATTTTATCGTCGCGCCTTAAAATCCACAGACCATTTCTGTAAAGATCTGGTCCCTATTGATTTTGCGGTGGAAGTTTAGTTATGTGCAGTTCTAGGAAGTCCACCCTTCACCCAAAGCCTTGCTTTAATCGCCCGAGGCGCCCTTACCGGGGAATGCTGACAAGGCTGCCTAGGCATTTTTTGCAGGTTAAAGTGCCCCTCTTCGGGGGTGTTGACTTCTCAATCCCATTTTCCGACCCAGGTGTCTGAGTTCTTGCAGTGAGAGAGTTAAAACAAAACTTCTCTTGCGCGTGTGTGTGATATGGGAAAATACTCGACATCAACCTCAATAACCACAAGTTTGCCATGTACAAAAAATAATGAGGAGCCAAAAAGAAAAACAAATCTAAAATATCCTAGAACCAATGAAAAAAAAAGTTCCCCACTGTCCCCAACGTATTATAAACACCCCCAACCACCCCATGTTAAAAACGGCTTTCGGAAAGCCGTTCTTAACTTGGGGAGGGGTATTCCGAAAGCCGTTCTTAACATTGGTTGGGGTGTTTATACTACACTGGAGCAGATCGTAAAAAATACCAAAAAAAATAATGGCAAGCATGTTGGGAATTTTTTAAGTAGTTACTCGTTCTGTCCTATGCTATATGGTCAATAATTAGGTGATCATTTTAACGTTAAATATATGCACGGTCCAGAGAAACCCCAAGCGAGTTAATTAAAAAAAAATCCGACTAGATGGGAGTGATTCTATAAAATGATTTCACTTTAAAGTAATATTTATTTGTTATATATTTGTTTTTTTGACAACTTTTTCCGATCTATGTGTACAGCAATACAAACCCGACATTTTTTTTAATTGAATCACTCATTTCTAAACCGGTTTTTGGTTGAAGTGTTACTTAGAAAGAAGAAACATAGAACGACTTGGAATCGTGTGTGTTTCCATAAAAATTATCTTCAATTGAATGAATCAGATTTCTACGAATTATGTTTTTTTTTGTTTAACATCTACGTGCTTTATTTTCATGGTGCTTATGCACTTTGACTTTTCTTATCGCGCTATTTTTTTAAAATAGTATTTTCAAGTTAAATTCAAGTTTTACGATATCTTTCATATTCAATTGTTAGGTGAAAGTAGAGAATAGAAAACATCCTCCCCATGTTAAGAATGGCTTTGTAAATAATTACATTATTATTTCAGCACGGTAACACAAAAGTGCATGCAAAATAAGTATCATTTTCATATATATATATATATATATATATATATATATATATATGTGTGTGTGTGTGTGTGTGTGTGTGTGTGTGTGTGTGTTTTACATCAACTATATCTTCACTAAGATTGTATAACTAAATAACTAATGGTTTTCTATGATCGTTAATGATGCTTGTACAAAGAAAGGGTGTTTTCGACAGATTGTTTTTTTGTTTTTTGTTTTTTTGTTTTTGTTTTAATATGTCGTTCCAAGCCAAAACACAACTTAATTGTCATGCTGAAAATAGTAATATATATTCAAAAATGACAAAAATTCATGGAGTAGAACAACTGCTATTCTGTTTTTAGTTTAAAAAAAAAAACGTTTGGCATAAAAAGTGGCGAAAAGGGAGATAGCTATATCCCTTGTATTCGCAATCTTCAACATGTAGGGAGAATCAAAATGAATTTTCGCATTTTTATATATATATATATATATATATATATATATATATATATATATATATATTACTATTTTCGACACGACAATGAAGTACTGTTGCCCTTTTTATCAAAAACAACATATTAAAACAATCGATCTGGCAACCCTATGTTAACAAGTAGTATAAGCACCAAAGAAAGGCAACAGATCGATTTTAAAAAATAAGATTGCAGAAACAAGGGGGCATAACTCAGATTGCTTATTTTCAAAATCAGTTTTAATTTTTGCTTATTGTTCGTCATTTAATTAAATTATTTTTTTTTATAAAAGAAAATATATTTTTGATGTAAACTTACGAAAACAGAATTGGAAATTATTCAAATTTTAAATTAATTTTGAATTGTTGGTGCTCGTGCATTTACTGATCCGCGCTATTTTTAAATCGTATGTCCAAGTTTAATTAAAGTTTTATGATGTTTTTTTTTTTTTTTTTAATTCAATTGTAAGGTTAAAGTACAGAATAGGTACAAAACACTCTCCCCTCCCCATGTTAAGAATGGCTTTTTTAAATAATAGTGTTATTATTTCAGCACGGATCAATAAGTGACTTATTGTACCGCGCTGAAATAACAACATTATTATTTAGAAAACCGTTCTTAACATGGGGACGGAAAAGATATTTTATAACTATTCTCATTCTGTACTTTCATTAACTTGAAAATACTATTTTTTTAAATAGTGCGGTACAATAAACACCACTAAATTTTCGGTGCTTATGCAAAGAAGGTACCGTGCTTTTTTTTTCTTTTAGTATTTTAAAGTTAAATTAAAATTTTACGCCATCTTTTGTTTATTAAACTGTTAATTGAAAGTACAGAATAGATACAAAATACCCTTCCAATGTTATGAATGGCTTTCTAAATAACGTTCACACTACGGCAGACGGCACCTTAAAGTACCATTTCATTGAAATTAGTTGATTCCTGAATTTTGGTGAGTTTTTAGTCAAAAAGAAAAATCAAAACCTTACATTTTGGAGATCGACTATTCAATTTTGCACGTACATAACTTTAATAAACAAACTCAGATGTTTTTTTTTATTATTATTTTGAATGAAAGTTCAGTTTAATGATGAAATAGAAAGAGATTGAGATGGAAATGAAATATATTTAAAGTAAAACGAAAATAATAATCCTACCTTGTTTGGTCGGTTTTTGTTGTATCCAAAAAAGGGGGAAATATTGGACGTTTTCCCTTTTATTTTCTGTAAGATGTTTTGATCGGCGATCGTTTTTTGTAATGTAAATAAATAAATATGCTGAAAACGTTTCTGAATGAATGAAGTGTGCGCGTGTTTATTTATGAATTCAAATTTCCTTGGGTGAAAAAAAACAAACAAGTTTTGTATTTATTAATATTTTAACAACGATGAGAAATAAGAGAAAATTTTGAATTTGAATTCAAATTATAGAGCCGTTCGGCAGAAAATTAAATTGAATTAAATTTAAGTATATATTAAATTTGATTAGTACTTTTTTAATCAATTTGTTTTTATTTAAATATTTTTTTATTGTGTGTGTGTGTGTAATTTCTATTTTAGTTGTGGATAAAGTTAATTTTTTGTTTATTTACTATCTTTTCCAAAATAAATAAACGAAAATTATTTGTCAATTGTTTGGTGTGTTTATGTTTTAAACAAAAATGAAGTTATTTGTTTTAAGTCGTTTTCTTGCGAATTTCTGTTTTGTTTCTGTCTCTTTTCTAATTTTTTTCAACTTCCTTCTTTCCGTTTTTACGTATTTCTGTGAAGATGCGGAAATTTTGTGCGGAAAGAAAATACGAACGCGTGTTTTTGTGTAAATTTCTTTCAGAGCGCTGCTTTTTGTTGCAGCAACAACGGAGAGAGAGAGAGAGTTGCGGTGAGAGCAAAGGAATATCTACCCCCCTCCCTCTACCTTTCTTTACCTACATCTCCTCCTCCTCCTCCTCCTATTCCTCCTCCTCCTCCTATCTCTCTCTTTCTGCCTCTCTCTATAATTTGAATTCATTTGTCTACCTTTTTTCTGCCTCTCCACCTCTTTTTCCTCCCCCTCCTCCCCCTCCTCCCTCTGCCTATGCTTCTCGTTCTGCAGTTATATCGCTGCTCTTCCCTCACCGTCTCTTTCTGTCTCTCTCTCCTGCCACGTGCAGTAGTCAGCTGAGAATCCGAGTTTTTGAGCTTCTCAATGTTTTGGCAGGAGGTGGATGCGGCCACCTGACTAATGTACGGGAAAACACGCGGGGAGGTTGGCGGTCTTTAATATCTAAAATTAGACATCTCCCCTCCAGGAGGCATTTTTCTTTGACTGCCAAACCAGTGCTTCTTCTTCCATTGCACTAACAAGAAAACGTAAGAATTTAGGAGTCACGGTCAACCAACCACCACAGGCACAGCGCGTAAAAAGAGCTCACCCAATCTCTACCCCCAAAGCCACGGGTGTGAAGACAAGACCTGTTGTTGAAAGCCTCCGTAATTTTATCTTTTCACGTCTTTAAAAAGTTACCACAAAAATGATAGTCGCCGAGCATTTTTTTTTCTTTTTACAACAAAACAAAAACGAGTCGAAAAAAGAAAAAAAGAATTATTATATGCAAACAATTAATATTACCAAACCAAAAGCAAGACCAAGTTCTTCTACTTACCTGAGAGGTTTTACGTTTTAACTTGATTTAAAGCGTTTATTTAATTTGAAACAAAAGCAATAATAAGTTTGTTGGGTTAGAACGAAAATCCATTTAGATCCTTGATGATCAGTCAAAAATCGAAAGTTAAACAAAATACTAGTAGAACATTTTCGCACGATTTATGGCATTTATTGGATGGGTTTCAACTAGTATTTTGTTTAATTTTCGATATTTAAGCGATTATCGCGAGAGCAAGGGCCATTTTTATTTTCGTTTTAACTCAACAGACCTGAGAATACTTCTGTTTCGAATCAAGTAAATGCTTTAAAATAAGTTAAAACACACAAAAAATAAATAAATAAAATTTAAAAAAACTTATCCAGGTAGAGGAGTAATACTTAGGTGTATCAGAATTTTTGCAGGAATTTTTGACACCCCTAACACGAAACTGCGAATAAAATATAAAAAAAAAAACTCGTAATTTCTCTTTTAAAAGTGGGTTGTTTATTTTCTTTATGGATTATACTTCCAAAATAAACTTTTAAAGTTGTTTTAAAAGTGATAGAAGTAGGAGTAACTGATCTTGCCTTTGGTAACATTCATTTGTTGTATATTTATTTCATCTCTTTTTTATTGTTTTGTTGACTATCGTAAAAAAATGCCCCCCTCCAAAAATGTTTGTTTACAAAGTGTAATCTGTTCGAAGCAGCAGCGGCAGTGAATGTTGTTTTACGAACTGACTTTTGTTTGTACAGAAGCACAAATCAGCAATTTCTTTCAGATAATTTCATCACAAGAAATCTTGCACAGACACAAAAAAAACATAGCTTTCTGTTTTTCTTCCACAAACGTGTGCGCACATCACAATCTAGTCTGGATCTGGAAGATCTTCAGCACACACGTGACAAGGAAATTCATAAACGCTTTTACACCCAGTGAAGCGCACGCGCACACAAACACTGAAATACACTCTCTTACTGAACAATCATGCTAATATACTCACGCATCCTTACAACGTAATTCTTCTTTCACCTAATGTAACATTGAATTTAAAAACAAACAATAAAAAAATAAAAATCCGGGTCGGCATTTTTTTTTTTAACAAAAAGCATTTATTACATGTTACTCTCCCGTCTCTTGCTGCCACATGTCCATCTCTTCCGGTATTGATTTTTTTCTTACCGACCACATGGTGTCCTTTTCTGCTTTGTCTTCAGATGCAAGCACGAGCACACTTGCCAATTTGCATATGTGTTCAAACGCTGCTCCTGCTGTTAATACAATCGCTTGCTATCCATCTTTCAGCTGCTGCTATTTTCATATACGTTCTGTTATACTAGACTGTTCTTGGACTTTTTGAACTTTCATATATTTTTTACATTTTTACATAACACGTTATTTTTTATTGTCTGATATTATTTGAGCCAATGGATGTGTAATGAGAGCCTTAGAGACAAACTTAGTTTTGATAATCTCTAAAGAAGATTAAATCTGGGCAGCATGGGGAGATGTTTATAAAAAAGTAGACTTTGATGGTATGGTCATGTTGAAAGAATGGGTGAAAGTTCTAGGGTTAGTAGATCTAGAACAGTTTAGTTTGCAGAGAAAGACAAAGAGAAACATGGGAAAGACGTGATAAAAATGGACCTGAGAGTAAGCAATTTCTGAGCTTGATGCAGTGACTCATTTCTGCAAGACCATATTATAGAAGGTGTCCAGAACCAGTTAAGCAAGCAGGATCTACTAAAAATACAGAACCTTACTCTACAGAAGAGTCTAGACATATACAGAGCGGCTGAAATGGCCTCAACCCACGGTCAAGGGATGGGACTAGATACAGCCCAGGTGATGAGGGTATGTGAAATCAATCGAGTGAATGAACCAGTCTTCAAGAGAATGCATATTTTGTGGCTTCACACATGCGCCAAAATGCAGCAGATGCGCAGTCCATGGAAAACTTCGAGTCCAAGCATTCAACATGCTTCTTGCTTTCGTTTGTCTCTGTTTTTGGGTCGTTCTGTCTTTGTTGGGTTGAGGCCATTTCAGCCGCTCTGTATATGTCTAGACTCCACTACAGCATCATCATGAGAGGGGGATGAAGGTTACACCTACTGGGTGAATGCGATGAAACTCCCAAAGACAAAACAGGCAAAAGAGATCAAATGCCTTATGCTTCTGAATAAAAAAAAGTTGTTTTCCAGATTGGCACAGGGGCATCTATTAATACTCTCCCTGAAAAGTTTGCCAAGAGGATGACACCCTATAAAAGAGTCTTAATTATGGTGGAACAAATCTCTGGTGAAACTACCCGGTGTATGCTGAAAAAAAATATTTAAAAAAACAAAACAAAACAAGCCTACTCAGTAGAATTTTTAATATTCAAAGATGAAGATGACTGACAACCACTGCTTGGCCTGCAGGTGAGCATATGAATGGGTCTTGTGGAGATAAAACAAAAGAACTTCCACTGTGTCGCAGCAGTCAACCTAGAGAAAAAATATAGGTGTTTGATGATCAACTTGGCAAACTACCGGGTGTTGTCACTCTCCATGTCAAACCAGATACAATACCAGTTGTTATGCCCAATCAGAGAATACCTATAGCCATACCTTCTGAACTGACAAAGGAGTTAACTAACCAAATTAGGAGTAATTAAATCAATAGAAAATCCCACTCCACAAGTTAGCCAACTTGTTATCGCAAGAAAAATGGGATAATGAGAATATGCCTGAATCCTCATGGGCTCAACAAAGCATTCATGCGAGAGCACTACACCATGACAATTCTTGAGGATGACATAAGATATACAAAAATATTCACAAAGGTGAACCTCTTATCAGGATATTGAAATCTTGAGCTCAATGATGCATTCAGTGGAGGCAAACCGTCTGGCAAGCATGTTAGCCTTCTCAGTTGCAAACAACCTCATGATTGTTGGATAGTGGGGGAATTGTTGATTGCCAATTATTTACTACACTGTTGTAGATTTTCCAGAAGTTACGGGTTCCTTATTTCTGTGCTTTGACGTGTTTTTGGGTGGTTTCAGTAAATTTTCTCTTAGTTGTCGCTATTTCTTTCTTACAGTTATTTCTGGCTTCTATATATTTCTGTCTGTTTAATCTGAATGTCGGTTAAATTTGCAGTACGTATGCTGCCTTTGCGCTATGGCAGCTGCACAAGTAGAAGTAGACCATTGGGGAGAGTGGGGCTTGCTATAGAATTTGCGTGTAGGAACATGTGCTTCAATTGCCATTTTGAATCATTCAGTGATCTCATTTGCGCAATGTTCAGCAGGAAGTGAAAAAATATTTTGCCATGGAGCGTCCCTGATGGGATCTCTGTCGCCCTTTTTATAATATCTCGTTGTTTTGAGCAGTGGCTCTTCAGTTTTGGCTCTAGAGTTTAGGGCGATTTCAACCATTACCACTGCATGATCAGCGTTCCCTAGAGGGCTGTGGGCATTTGTTACACAGTCATCGAGAACTGTGGTCAAAAACAGATCAAGAAGTGATGCTTGTTGTTCTTGCTGGTCTGGGAAACGGGTTGGAAACGTAATCATCTTTGATAGGGAATGAGATATAGAGAAGTTATGTGTTGTGGTACCAGCTGCGTCTGTGTAAGTAGAAAATACAAGCCAGTTTCTGTGGTGGACATTGAAGTCACCAAATACATGCACTTGTGTGCTAGTGTCGAGGGAAAGTGCTGTATCTATGCTGTCAGAGACTTTGTTTATTAGGGTACAGTCCTGGGTCGAGGGATAGCTTCCATACATTCATATCTGATTTACCTCTGCACTCCATGTTTAAAAATGATGTGTCCTCTATAGTATCAGATCTGACCGAATGGTTAATTGTAGGCATAGACCAATTCATACCATCTAAACAATTCCAACAAAAACCTAACAGCCAGCCATGGTTCTCCCCAGAATGTGCTGCTGCTATCATGCACAGAAATCACTTTTTCCATAGCTACCAACATAATAGATGCACTGAGACTAAAGCTGCTTTCAGGACTGCCAGCAACCACTGTAAAAGAGTAATAAAAAATGCAAGAGAGCTATATGCCCAGTCTGTTAAATCCAAGGTAGCTGATCAGTGGCTTGGTTCCCACCAGTTTTGGCAAATAACTAATAGGATCCTGAACAGAAGTGTGTGTTCTATCCCAACAATTATCAATAGACCACAGGTCATCTCGTCAGCATCAGAAAAGGCCAAACTATTTGCAAAGAACTTTGCAGCTAATTCTACCCTATGCGACGAAGGTCATTAACTCCCCATATTTCCTCCTATAACACAGAACAAGCAAGGTAACATACAAATATCCGTGCATGAGGTCGCCAAGCTAATCAAGAACCTTGATTCCAGTAAAGCAACTAGCTCTGACGGCATCCCAATTATAGTGTTAAAAAAGCTTCAACCAGAACTTGCTCCCATACTTACGAAACTATTTAAGCGCTGCCTTAAGGAGAAGTGCTTTCTGACTTCCTGGAAGACGTCATCAGTTTGCCCTGTATTTAAGAATTCAGGTGATAAGTCATCTCCCCCTCAGTACAGACCAATAAATCTCCTGTGTGTTATGAGTAAGTTGCTGGAATCCATATTAAATAGAGAAATAGTCAACCACCTCAGCAGAAACGACCTTCTTAGTGACACACAATATGGTTTCCGCTCTGCAAGATCTACAGCAGATGTGCTGACGGTTATATTTCACAGGATTAGTGAATTTCTTGACAAAGACTTCCTTTCTAGGGCAATTGCTCTTGACATATCAAAGGCCTTTGACGAGGTATGGCATAAGGGTCTACTTCACAAGATTTCCAGCAACAGTATAACTGGAAATGTTTTCTCAATCATTAAATCATTTCTCTCCGATAGGCTCATAAGAGTGGTGGTCGATGGACAAAAATCGGAGGCATGAAGTATTAATGCTGGAGTCCCTCAGGGGTCAATCCTGAGCCCAACTCTCTTCCTGATCTACATCAATGACCTCCCTAAACACATACTTAAATCATTCGTTGACATCTATGCTGATGACACGACCATCTACGGCAACACATCAAAGGCTGTAAATGACAAAGTTCTCTCTGATTCTCTCTCCTCTGATCTCGAGTGCATGGTTCAGTGGGGGAAGACGTGGCTGGTTACCTTTAATGCATCTAAAACCAAACTCCTATCCTTACATCATCAACACTCTGATCCCCATCTGGCATCAATTGGGATGGATGCCTCTCGTCTGGGAGAGGCCCGTGTTTTGACAAGCTTCTAGGCTTGACCTTTACTCCTGATCTGAAATGGAACATGTACATCAAGTCTGTTGCCAAGGTTGCTGGAAAGATGGTGGGATCCTTCTACCGCTCCAGAAGATATCTCACTACTGATGCAATTCTCTATCTATATAAAAGCCAAGTACGTCCAAGGAGGGAATACTGCTGCCATATCTGGGCAGGAGCTGCTAAAAACAGCCTATCCTGCCTTGACAGAGTACAAAATAGACTTCATGGCTTAGTGGGGGATGCCCTTTTCTCTACTCTGCAACCTCTCTCCCACAGAAGAGACGTTGCGAGCCTATCCTTGTTTTATCGTTATTTCCATGGCAGGTGCTCGTCTGAACTCCAATCTCTGGTCCCCCTCACCAATCTTTCACGAAAAACACCCGTCTAGCTGAATCCACTGTGAAAAATTTCCCCCACTCTTTATCTGTGCCTAAATCAAAACGTGGATTCCATGAACAAAGCTTCTTTCTTAGAACTGCACGCCTGTGGAACTCTGTTCCGTCTGCCTGCTTCCCACCTGACTACAACTTGGATGTCTTCAAGTCCAACGTTAACAAATTCCTAATGAAATGTTAAGGAATAGAGAGAGGGAGAGAGAGAGAGAGAGAGAGAGAGAGAGGAAGAGGTGAGTTATAGTGTAGAAACGTTGACCGGAAGTCAAGATCAGCTGATTGGATTGCGTGCGAGTCATGTGATCAGGTTAGCTGAATCGTGGAGATTTGATTTGGACTCAGAAGACAACAGACGGCTTCCCATTGTCTCCTCCTCTTCACTGGGGGGGGGGGACGAACGCTGACGTGTGTAGAAGAAGAACCCACACAGGCTGATTTCACTTTCCACTTTCTGCGAGACATATGGGAAAGTGAAATAAACTATAGAACCAATTCCTTGTCTTGGAGTGATTGAATCTTCATCCAAAAACAGGTATCAAGTCTTCATCCAGGACGAGAAATTCCAGATGGTCCAACATCGAAGAAGCAGAGGTAGGTTCTGAAAATACATGTCACTCACACACGATTCCCTTTATGATACAACATAAATATATAATATAACACGTCATCTCTTCTAATCCATTATCAGAGACAATACAACAAACACTCATATCCTTTATGATACGACAACGTAACAGAACCGCCCCCTTAAGTAAACACTTCATCAAATCTCCACACTAACGTAATGTACTTGCAATAACCCTTATCCCTGAGTGGCTTCCGGGCCTTGATAAGTGGTGACCACTGCGTAAAAAAAAAAAAAAAAAGAGCAGTAGAGAAAATAAAAGTAACTAATGTTATGTTGCATGTTAAGTCTAAAGCACATAAAGGCTTGATCGTCCGATTTTAGTTTGGTTTCTCTAGTCAAGGGGAGGGTGTTTCGAATATAGACTCCAAGGCCACACATTAATAGTTATTTAGGGATTAATCAAAGAGAAGGGCACTCAGATTCACTTACTTGGAATACACAGTTAGGGCAATTTTTCACAAAATGGATGAACTTAGGAACCTTGACTTACGTTAAGTCAATGAACTAGTATGTTAATAATTTGTTGTTTTTGTTTTTTTTTTGGGGGGGGGGAATCATTTTGAAGCATTTCAGTTATAATTACTTTTTTCCATGAAATTCAGAAAACATTTCATAGTAAATACTTTGAAATGTTTATTAAAATAAATTTCTTTCTAAAAGATCATAAAAAATTCATTTCAAATTAATCTACTTCCCTAACCCTAACAATAACTCTAACACCTGGAAGCCAGATTAGTTAATGATTCATTCTGTACAATTTAACAGCTTAAGAAAAATACAGTTTAAAACTGTCGAATCCTCATTAAATTCAAACTCTTTATCTGTGCCTAAATCAAAACGTAGATTCCATGAACAAAGCTTCTTTCTTAGAAGTGCACACCTGTGGAACTCTCTTCCGCTTGCCTGTTTCCCACCTGACTACAACTTGGAAGTTTTCAAGTCCGACATAAACAAATTCCTGATAAACCACCCCCTTAAGTAAGACACTTTATCAAATCTCCATTACTAACGATTACTTTGATATTATCCCATTGATTACTGTACATGCAATAACCCTTATCCCCGAGTAGCTTCCGGGCCTTATAAGTGATGACTACCCTGTAAAAAAAGAAAAAAAGAAAATCAATCGTTAATCATGCTATATACTTTTACTATATAAAAAATAATTATTTAGAGAATAGTTATTTAACATTGATCTTTTGATTAAGATCACAGTGCAGCAATGCTCAACCTATTCTGTCCTCATTCAATGAAGGAGAAATCCTTCCAGACTGAGAAAATCTTTATCTTTGTTCCTCTCAAAGAATAATTCAAAATTAGAATCAATTTAATTTTTCGGAAATTCTCCTCATTTAACATCTCAGTTTATAATTCGGTTTAATTTCAAAATAAACCTTTCAATAAGTAATCTACACGAATAATTTTTCCTTAAAATTATAAAAATTTCCGGAAAATATTCCAAGTATCATGTTTGCAAATAATTGTTCCTTAAAAATTATCAAGAACCTGGAAAGTCAAGTTCAATAATGTACTTTCGCCCTTCGGCTGTAACTTGTCATAGGATTTCATTGAACCAATATGGGCAGCCATGGGGACCGATCTATATGAGCTCAGGAAAAGAGACAGAGAGAGAGACAGAGAGAGAGAGTGGACCACAGAAAGGGTTTCAGCATAACCTCACTAGGTGTGTCAGAAATTTCGTGAAAATAGTGAATAATTCCACCCCATCTCTCCAAGCTTATAACTCCTCGAAAAATATAATTCAAGCCCTAATTTATTTTTCAATTAAAGGAGCAAGGACCAAGGTTTCATTTAAAAAACAAACAAAAAAAAAAAAACAACGTGTTTTTTTTTTTTAAAGGTTTTAAACTTCGGACTTTACAAGTAAATTTCTAAAAAAACAGTACTTTTTTTGTTTTAAATTTGAATATATTATTTATTGACCTTTTCTCTTCAATTTGTGAGTAAATTAATTATTTACTTTTCGGTGAGTAAATTAATTATTTACTTTTTAATAGACACTTGAAAATGGGGGGGGGAGGCGTGAATTAAAAAAAAAACGTTTGTCTAAAATATTATATTCGGTTTATTGGAAAGAGCATAAAATTTCACATTGACCCTGAAAATATCGTAAAAATAGAATCAATAGAAAAATTTTGATAGATTTTTAAAGTTTAAAAATTGAAAAATATTGAGTTCGTAAAATTCATTACTGTTTAAAAATATATATATTTCTATTACTTTTAAAACAACTTTAATAGTTTATTTTGGAAGTATAATCCATAAAGAAAATAAACAACCCACTTTTATCAGCGAAATTACGAGATTTTTATATTTTATTCGCAGTTTCGTGTTAGGGGTGTCAAAAATTCCTACAAAAATTCTGATACACCTATAACCTCACTACCACCTCATAACCAGTTTTTACACAGGGTCACTGAACAATGGCGGAACCCCACACACCCCTACCCCCTTGGGACATCATCTCTTATCGTTTTAAAAAATGATTGACATATTATTATGTGGTAACGCACAATGGCGACTGAAATGTAACTTTAAAACTATGACATTAGGGTGTTTAATTTTTTGAGAGGTGCCTTTTTTAACAAGAATTTCATTTAAATCAATAAAATCGCCTGATTTTTTTTTTCCAAAGTTTTCCGCTGCAATGAGCAAAATCAGCGCATGGCATGGGGTGGGGGAGAAATCAGTTAGTATCCCCTCCACCCAAAGCTAATCCGTCCGCTAGGTAATATTAAGTCACCATGTGACTGATACAATTTGTAATAAATTTTTTCTACCCCAAAAGCAACAATCAAAAAATGATTTTTTTTTCTTCCTTCTTCTCACACCTCAAAAAGTAGGCAACAGAATGTTAGAACCAACATTCATTATGTTCAGTCGTTTAACGTTCGTGAAATCAAAAGAGTTCCATTCAGGTATGTTTCATTACTATCTCTCAACCTGAAATGGGACAATATCAACATGTTAAGATTAATTAAACAAGATCAATTGCTTTTTATGGAACAGGTACACATTTTTTTTTTTTTTTATCACAGTTCGATGTGATGAAGAATTTTTAACTATTGTTAGATTTTTTTTAAATGTCTTTTTTTAAAGATTTAAAAAAAAAAATGTTTCTTTAATGTTTTTTAATGTTTTTTTTAATGTTCAATTTTCCATATCATTTTTTGTTAACAGGTTCCCAAGTCTCTGAGTGTTTGTGCACGTGTGTAAAATCTGCTCTTCCCACAGCCAGTGGAACGTTGAGATTCTTTTTTCTTTTAATCATGGATTTTAATTGTTTGAAATCGTCTTTTTTCATGGCTAGAAAGCGTTGTTGTGATTTTTTAAACCATGAATTTTAAACAGGGTTGAATTCTGCGTTTGTAGGCACCAAAATATAACACTATGAGTGATCTTTTAGTGATTAGGACCGATGTTGTGTTTTGTGATAACTGGTTTTACGACATCAATATGACAATGTTCTTTTGACAGGGAAGAGTTACTTGGTCGATATAGATAGATATATATATATACTTGTTTATTGTTATATAAACATGCTCACATCCCGCTGCTACAAATAGCCACTTGTTTCAATCAAACAACAGATATCATCAGGTAGCGACTTGACTATTCAAAAGTTTAATGAATAAATAAAGGTTATTCATTAAACTTTTGAATAGTCAAGTCGCTGCCTGATGATATCTGTTGTTTGATTGAAACAAGTGGCTATTTGTAGCAGCGGGATGTGAGCATGTTTATATAACAATAAACAAGTATTATCAGCTCTTTTTATTGAGCACTATCTAACAACCTCGTTGAATTCATTAGTCCATTACTTTTGAATATAAAAAAAACCGAGTATATATATATATATATATATATATATATATATATATATATATATATATATATATATATATATATATATATATAACACGATGGGGTTGGCTTCATTCCTATGCTAGGAATGAACTCCAGGTAAACAGAAAAAAATTGGAACATATATAACTATGTTTATGGTTACTTGGAAGTCTTTTTCAAAGAGTGAATGCATAACTGGAATTAGGTGTGTTTTTTTTCTCCGGGCGGTTCTCCATTCCTCGTGGATGACGTCATTCTCTTGGATTCAGGCTGGAGAGGTGGCAGACTTCATCTGATGTTTAGGCAGATCAAACAACACGCAACACAGATTGTAATATATATATATATATATATATATATATATATATATATATATATATATAAGAGAATCTTAACTATTTATTTTTACAAAAAATATTCACTGACAGCATATAGTGTCACAAGGTATCAAAACAACAAATTGATGGAGACCACTAAATTACACAAGTCAAACGAACTAAAAGAAAAAAAGATCAGACAATTCTGAAGAACATACGTCATAATAGTATTGATAGGAACGACTGAGACAAGCAACATCACGTTTGTGAGGGAGAGAGGTTGCAGGCAAGAAAAAAGGGTAGAGTTAATCCAATTACAAATACGTTTATCAATAACTCTCAAATGGGTAAATATTAATACACAGTAGTTTCTTCATTACTGAATCGGTTTGCGTGTGTAAACCAAACTCGGAACATGTGGCATACATTACTGTTGCATGCCATCGTCACATTCAATGCTGCCAAGACTAAACTGGTTTCCTTCAATAATTACAAGAAACCTTCTCTGCCACCAATAGCAATGGCCAGTGACTCTTTATCTGAGAGTACATCTTTCAAACTGCTTGACCTAACGTTCACAAGAAACATGAATTGGAACAATTACATTGAGAGCATTGTCAGGGCCGCTGCGAAGAAGGTAGGCTCTCTCTACCGTGCTAGAAAACTACTAACACCTGAAAGTATCCTGTACCTCTATAAGGCCACTATTCGCCCATATATGGAGTATTGCTGTCACATTTGGGCTGGTGCATCTGCTACTAGTCTCTCGCTCCTAGACAAGGTTCAAAAGAGAATCGCCAATCTGATAGGCCCTCAACTGGCATCTAAGCTTCAGCCTCTGTCTCATCGACGAAACGTTGCATCCCTCTGCCTGTTCTACAAGTATTTTAATGGTGAATGCTCTGGCTAACTGCAGACACTTGTGCCCCCACGACGTAGACACCCTTGACAAACCCGACAGGCAGCTAAATCCTACCCCCACACAGTAGAGATCCCTAGATGTAAAAGATCTTTCTACTCCAGTAGTTTCTTCCCCAGAACCACTAGACTCTGGAATTCCATTCCAGGTCCCTGCTTCCCCAACTGTACTGACATACAGAAGTTCAAGCGTAACGTGAGCCGACCGACATCTTGCTGCCCAAATCCCAACATAGTGCCCCAGTAGTTGTTGCCCCTGATAGTAGCCCCCTACACCAAAGTGGCAATGTGCCTTGTTTGGGGTGAAAATGTAATTAAAAAAAAATTAAAAAAAAAAAAATGGGGAAAAGAGAAGAGGAAAAAGAGACGGAAGAGGAAAAAGGGAAAAGATATTGAAACGGAAGCTAGTGTCGATGCCTGTCTGCCAGAGGGAAGATCAAAAGGCCGATAATTGCTTATTCTTTCCCTTTTACAAATTGTGTCTGTGTGTTTGCTGTGTGCAAAACTATTAGTTTTTACTAATCTATATCTACAGTATCACCAACCCAAATATAACAACGCTACTCCACGCATAATCTCAATATCTCATAAATGTAAAAATGATTTTACATTTTCATCAAATCCTCTTTCATTTCTAAACAATGAGTGCATCTCTTCAATTTTTACTTGCTGGATCATACAAACGCTGTGAAAATTATATCCAAAGTGGGAACAATAGTTTCCACTTTGGATATAATTTTCACAGCATTTTGGCCAATGCAACCTCTCAATGTAACTTCAGACCATCGTCAAGTCCATCCTGTTGAACTCAGGTGTCTATATATAATTACAAACTGGACCCTTCATTTTATACATATGGGAATATTGTTCTTGTTCCGTCAGTCATGACAGAGTAAAAGTAAATAATCTTTATTTTACTCTTCATTGCCTGTAGTAAGGATTGAACCTTCAACCTCCAAAAGACTGTCACTTAGAACTAATTGATATTTAACAACTTTATTTTTTACTTTACATGTCCATAACATCCAAGATGAGAATAGTAGTCCATAATTAGTTCAAATAATATAAAACTATCGATCGTCATCTAATAAAATTTCAAATTTTTTTTAATGTTTTGTAATTTTTGTTTTTGTTGTTTTATAAACTTTTCACACACCTGACACAATTCAACCTTTGTCATTGAATTCCAACAAAAACGCTGAAAATATTTCCTATTCATCGTCTTTGTCTTCCCACCTCAATTCTTACAATAATTTTTCTCTTCCTCTGCACAAAAAATATTCACAAACTATTGTTACATTATAAAAACGCGAATATAAATTCTTGTGATATCAAAGAGTTAAATTTTTTTGTGCATTTCTTGAATGGAGGATATCTTAAAGGATCGGTTCTCACCTGAGTTAGTTGAAATGTTTCTAAATGCATTTTATTGATAATGCACTTAGTTTGTCCCCGACCCACCCATGAAATAGCAAAATTCCACCTCTCCACTGAAGAAATTGCTAGATGCCAGAAGAATTTCTACTTCGGTAACTTCTTTTTTCAGACAGCATACCTTTGAAATTCTCTTCCTGTTCCCTGTTTCCTCAACTTGCAAAATTTTAAATGTGACTAGACAACCCGTGACCCGTTGGGTCACTCAGTGTTGAGAAATTATAGCAACATTTAATAAATCCAATAAACGTGATTGATACGACTGCTGGTTGTTGGCCCATGGAGTTTGACACTTGTGACGTAAAGAAAATAGTTTTTGTGACATAACGGAAACATTTCTATGAAAGTATATTAAAATGAAAAAAAGAATATAGATAGATTTCTATGAGTCATTTTGTTTATAATTGTTTATTTTTGAAAGAAAAAAAAATACAGCCATTGAATTATAAGTGGTCCTGCATCACAGCTTTGATTTTTATCAGCCACTTGTGGTCTTGTAACTTTGCGTTTAGGCATGATCTGAGGGGAAATACATTATTCCAATTTTCTTCTTCTTCATTAGTAGCAGTAGTAGTATTAGTAGTAGGAGAAGTAGTAGAGTAGTAGTAGGGAAAATACATGTCAACCAGTAATAGTAGGATAAGGAAGAGGAGGCGTAGTAGTAGTTGTAAAGAGGAGAAGTAATAGTAGTAGCAAGAAGACGAGGCATAGTAGTAGTAGGAGGAGGAGGATAGTGCGCAAGCAAACAAGCAAACAACCAAGAACGACAGAGTTCTAGTATTATAAAATAGATAGATGGGCAATGCCTGCACAGGTTCGAATCCTGTTCGTAGCAGATCATTTTTTATACAATGTGTAGAAGATAATAAAACAATCATGTAATATTTCTTGTGATTCAGAGGAGAAGCTGCGATGGGCGAGTGGTTAAGGCGTTGGACTTGAAATTCAATGTGCAATGCCCGCACAGGTTCAGATCCTGTTCGTAGCGGATAGTATTTAAACACTTTGTAGGAGATAATAAAGCAATCATGTAATATTTTCTGTTACTTGGAGGAGAAGCTGCGATGGCCGAGTGGTTAAGGCGTTGGACTTGAAATCCAATGAGCAATGCCCGCACCGGTTCGAATCCTGTTCATAGCGGATAGTGTTTAAACACTTTGTAGAAAATAATAAAGCAATCATGTAATATTTTCTGTTACTTGGAGGAGAAGCTGCGATGGCCGAGTGGTTAAGGCGTTGGACTTGAAATCCAATGAGCAATGCCTGCACCGGTTTGAATCCTGTTCGTACGGATAGTGTTTAAACACTTTGTAGAAAATAATAAAGCAATCATGTAATATTTTCTGTGGTTTGCAGGAGAAACTGCGATGGCCGAGTGGTTAAGGCGTTGGAATTGATATCCAATGGGCAATGCCCGCACAGGTTCGAATCCTGTTTTAGCGAATCATTTTTTATACAATGTGTAGAAGATAATAAAACAATCATGTAATATTTCCTGTGATTCGGAGGAGAAGCTGCAATGGGCAAATGGTTAAAGTTTTTGTATTTATCATTGCAAAATAAAGGAAGAGACAGCTATCGCTATGTAATGTAGATAGCTGTAAATCTAAGTACAGACTATAGCTAGTAGGTATCTACCTGGATAAGAATAAACTAATGCATGCCTTAGAGGTAGAAATGAATAGATGTTCAGTGATGATGACTTCCAATCGGTCAGCATGTGAAAGTTAAAGGCTGAGAGCTAAGGACTCCCTTCCAAAGGCGTGTGTACTGTATGAGTGTTAGTGGCCGCTTGGGGAGTAGAGCAAATTGTTAGTTTTCAGGAGAGGATTAATCTTACAGAATACAGTAGAATTATTAGAATTTAGAGTGTCAAGTAAAGTTTAGTTAGAGACAAGAATTTAAAAAAAAAAATGTTTTTTTTTAAATTTAACATGCAAATCAGACAAAGGCAGTTGTCTTGGAGGTAAAGTATATATTGGATACACGTAGCAAGCCAGCAGGGGTGTTTGTACCGTAATGAGAGAAACTGTTAGTGCATGGCACGTTGGAAGAACCTTTGCTTTACAAAAAGCAAGAACGTTTACAAAACTGTCTCCATATAAAGAAGTGTTGGTCTATTTCAAACCCATATGAATTGTATTGTGACAAGCAAAGGTAAAATTAATCATGAATGTTGCGGATTGTAGAATGGAAAAATGAATTTTATTAACTATTTGGAACTTTAACATAATCACACTAAAGTTGATTTAATTAGGATTAGCGAAACTCTCGATGGAGGCAACCTTTCTAGGGCAATTGCTCTTGACATATCAAAGGCCTTTGATAGGGTATCGCATAAAGGTCTACTTCACAAGATCTCCAGCTATGGTATAGCTGGAAATGTCTTTTCAATTTTTAAATCATTTCTCTCTGATAGGGTCATAAAGAGTAATGGTTGAGGGGCAGAAATCAGAAGCTCATAGTATTAAGGCTGGAGTCCTCAGGGGTCCGTCCTGGGTCCAACTCTCTTCCTTATCTACATTAATGATCTTCCAAATCACATCCTTACATCATTCGTAGACATTTTTGCTGATGACACTGCCATCTATGGCAGCAAATCAAAGGCCATAAATGACCAAGTTCTCACTGATTCCCTCTCCTCTGATCTTGAGCATGTGGTACAATGGGGAAAAAAGTGGCTGGTTACTTTAATGCATCTAAAACCAAGCTTCTATCTTTGCATCATCAACACTGATCCCCATTTGGCATCAACTGAAATGAATGGCTCTCGTCTTGGAGAGGCTCCATGTTTTGACAAGCTTCTGGGCTTGACCTTTACTCCTGATCTAAAATGGAATACGTTCATCAAATCAGTTGCCAAGGTCGCTGTAAAAATGATGGGATGCTTCTATCGATCCAGTAGATATCTACCTGCTGATGCAATCTTTTGCCTGTATAAGAGCCAGGTACGTCCAAGGATGGAGTATTGCTGTCACATCTGGGCAAGAGCTGCTAGGAAGACCTTATCCTGTCTTGACAGAGTTCAGAATAGACTTCGTAGCCTAGTGAGGGATGCCTTTTTCTCTTCCATGCAACCTCTTTCTCACAGAAGAGACAGTGCGGGTTTGTCTCTGTTTTATCGTTATTTTCATGTCAAGTGCTCGTCTGAGCTCCAATCTATGGTCCCCTCCTCGCCAAACATTCACGAGAAATACTCGTTTGGCTGTAAACACTATCAATAATTTCCCCCACTCTTTATCCGTGCCTAAACCTAAATGTGGATTCCATGAACAAAGCTTCTTTCTAAGAACTGCACACTTGTGGAACTCTCTACCGTCTGCCTGCTTTCCAGCTGACTAATATGGTTGTCTTCAAGTCTAATGTAAATAAGTTCTTGATGAACCGTTCCCCTTAAGTAATCCAATTTACCAAGTTTACACTTCTAACGATTACTATAGTATTTTCTTTTTGAACACGGTACACTCTTTAACCCTTATCCTCGAGTCTCCTCTGGGCCTTGATAAGTGGTGATTCCTTTGTAAAAAAAAATCTGTTTTTCTGATAAGTTTAATGTGGAATTAATATTAATAGTCGTTTTTCTATTAATTAGGTAATATGATAATTATAATGAAATTATCCATACCATTATATATAGAAACTATTAGAAAATTTAAAACAATTTTGATAAGTTTTTTTGTGCTACCCATTAAGAGAATGATATCTTAGGTACTGTGGAGTATGATTAAAACCGTTGATTTGACATGTTGAAGATTCTAAGATCTTATATAGAATTTAAAAGAACATTAAGTTTAATATTAATATCATTAAGTTTAATATTAATATCATTAAGTTTAATATTAATATCATTAAGTTTAATATTAATATCATTAAGTTTAATATTAATATCATTAAGTTTAATATTAATATCATTAAGTTTAATATTAATATCATTAAGTTTAATATTAATATCATTAAGTTTAATATTAAAATCACTATTAATTACTTATTGCTTGTCACCACCTTTTTTATATTTTTTTATATTTTAAATAAATAATTTTTATAAGTAATTTTTATTTTTTTATATTTTAAATAAATAATTTTTATAAGTAATTTTTATTTTTTTTATATTTTAAATAAATAATTTTTATAAGTAATTTTTATTTTTTTATATTTTAAATAAATAATTTTTATAAGTAATTTTTATTTTTTTATATTTTAAATAAATAATTTTTATAAGTAATTTTTATTTTTTTATATTTTAAATAAATAATTTTTATAAGTAATTTTTATTTTTTATATTTTAAATAAATAATTTTTATAAGTAATTTTTATTTTTTTATATTTTAAATAAATAATTTTTATAAGTAATTTTTATTTTTTTATATTTTAAATAAATAATTTTTATAAGTAATTTTTATTTTTTTATATTTTAAATAAATAATTTTTATAAGTAATTTTTATTTTTTTATATTTTAAATAAATAAACAGATAAATGTTATCTTCAAAAATAAAAAAATAAAAATTACCCTTCAATTAGATTTTACATTGAATTATAGTTTGCTAGTTTGATTTTATTAATTATTAATATCTCTTAATTTAGTAAATACTTAACTGAATTCAGCTAAATCCTATACCCCACTCCACATAATGACAACTGCAAATTATTAAAATTCACAAAGTTGATAATTTATTGACCTCAATGTAGGTGGGTATGATGAATAAAGGATTATTTATCATAAAAACGATTACATAAATAACTTGCTCTCCCAAAAGCATATTTTTAAATGGTAGGTAAATAATTTCATATATTAGTAAATCTTTGGAGGAAGGGGAGGAATATTTATAGGGAGAAAAATGCTAACTATTAATAATTACTTGGGTATTTTCCTGACTGTGGATTGATTTCTGGTTGAACAGTGGCATAATTTAAAATGTGTGTGAGTGGGCGTAAGAGAAATATCAATAATATAAGATAAATCGTTGTTTCGGTTAAGATAAAAACAAAATGTAATAAACCTTCAGATGTACAAGTCCAGCAATACTCTATGGCTGCACTCCATGTTCAAAAAGAACGGGTCCTCTGTAGTATATGACCTGACTGAATGGTTAATTGTTGGTATAGACCACTTCATGCCCTCTAAGAAATTCCAGCAAAAGCTCAACAGCCAACTGTGGTTCATCCTAGAATGTGTCATTGTGCACGGAAATCACTATTTCCATTGCTTCCAATGTAATAGATGTTATGAAACTAAAGCCACCCTTAGAATTGGCAGCAACCATTGTAAAAGAGTAATAAAGAAAGCAAGAGATTCCTATGTTCAGTTCGTCAAGTTTAAAATAGCTGAGCACCGGCTTACTGCCTACCAAATTCTGCGATGAACAAACTGGGTCCTGAACAGAAGTGCGTCTTCTATCACTACCCTCATCATCTCATCAGCATTTGGTAAAGCAAAACTCTTTGCCAAAAACTTTGCAGCAAATTCTACCCTTTGCGATCATGGCTGCCTACCCCCTGTATTTCCTCCTGTGACTGAAAACACACTATGCAACATACAAATATTTGTACATGATGTTGTCAAGCTTATTAAAAACCTTGATTCAGTACAGCAACTGGCCCGATAGCATTCAAATCATAATGCTCAAAAAGCTTCAACCAGAACTAGCTCCTATACTTATAAAGCTGTTTATGCGTTGCATTAAGGAGAAATTCTTCCTAACACCCTGGAAAACTTCATCAATCTGTCCCATATTTAAAAATTCTGAAGATCGGTCATCTCCCTCTTATACAGACTAGTCAGTCTGTTCTGCATCATGAGCAAGTTGCTGGAATCTGTAATAAACAGAAAAGTGTTCAACCACTTCAGCAAAAATAACCTGATCAGTGACATGCGTTATGGCGAAATCTACAGCTGATGTACTAAGCATTAGTGAATTTCTCAACAGGTTTCAAATGCTTTTGATAGTGTATGGCATAAAGTTCTACTTCACAAGATAGCGAGCTATGGAACTAAATCCTTACTCTCTGATAAGCTTATAAGAGTATTTTATTGATGGACAGAAATCAAAAACTCAAGGTGTGCCTCAAGGGTCCATCCATGTCATGCATGTCAAAGGAGTACAAGTGCTATGAGTTCATTAGAGCACATTCCATTAAAGTACTTGCAAAACGATGGGACAGAGGTTGGAGCTTTACTGATAGTGCAGGACTGATTAGATTAGAGATTCTTTTTAAGAATGAGAATGAGAATGAGAGACTAATGGTAAACAATACTCCATGGATGGTATGCGAATTGTGACTTGTAAAGATATCAGATACTCTCTGGTATGAGTAATTTTCTAGCATGATGAAGCTCATCTTTTTAACAGCAGCCTTGGCAATGTCAATGTTTAGCCGAGGAGTTTGTGAATGATGTTATTTGTTGATGGTAATCAATGATTGAGGTCCTGCACTGCTTACTCAGCTCAAGCCACTGTCACATCACCACAAGCTTCCATCCCTGTGATTGTTTTACAAGTACTTTACCTGTGCCTAAACCTAAATGCACATTTCATGAACAAAGCTTCTTTCCCAGAAATGCCCATCATTAATGCATGTACATTGAATGTATATATAAGTCGAATGCAACAGCATTTCTTATAGATGCATCCATGATTCTTTATTAGAGGTTCTGTCTGTCAGTCTATATGTCGATTGATCTGTCACACTAAACTTTGAAATAAAATTTCCATTGCTAAATATGCAGACTGAATGAACACAACTTACGAATATTCAATCTTGATTTTTGAAAAAAAGCTTTTGCTGAGGTGCCCATGGAGGCAAGAAGAAATATAAAAATCTTGTGATGTTTATCCCATATTCTTTTTACATGAAAAACTATAAATAATTTAGCATATCAATTATCATATTTAATATAAGAACTTGAGTGTAACTGCATACCTCAACCTGACAATGTAAGGATGGGCCAGAGTCTTATCTGGGTGTTACTTCATAACGTATGAAGAATTATTGAAGTTATGCTATGAAAATGTGATAGTTCGAAATTTTGCACGGCGGTTATTGTTATCAAAGAGCTTCAGAGCCACGCATCAAATTTGTAAAAATCCAAAGTTGAAATTCTGTGAAAATTTTGATCATGACTGAACTTTTCAACGTCAAGAGGTAAGGTCATATAACATGTCAGATCTCATTGGCCAAATAGTTAATATATATCGTTGATAATAGGGAAGTGAAGAGATTTTTTATTTTTCTGTTTAATGCACATCATTGTATAAACACACTGTGTAAATCAGCTGAAAAACAAATAGTCATTTTTTTCTCTAATGTTTACAGAGACATAAAGAAAAAATATTAGAGAATGGTTGAATCAACAGAGAGAGAGAGAGAGAGAGAGAGAGAGAGAGAGAGAGAGAGAGAGAGAGAGAGAAATACATAGCTAAGTGAGAGAGGGTTAACTTGTTCAGTTAATTACAAGTATTCATGGATTATTTAGAAGAATTAAAATGGAATATTTTACAAACATAACACAATCCTATAACTAAAGAATACTTTAGAACGAATTTACATTTTTTTCCATTAAAAATAATGGGGACAAAATTATGATTCGATAATATTCGTACTAATCTTCATATTTATATAAAATAACGTCTCTATCAGTGAAGTTAAAAAGGAAATAAAAAGAAAACTGGGAAGTTTAATCAAATAAAAAGACGTATCAGTCAGTATTGGTATAACATAGCATGGACAGCAAATGCATATAATATGATATCACTGGTGCGAAAGAATAGTCTTTTAAAAGGAGATCACATTAGAGATGGGAATAACATTTGAGATCAAGTTAGGATCATGGATGACGTTTGAGAGCATGTTGAAGAAGACGATCACGTGAGCGTTAACAAGAGAAAATGGATGTCGTTGTGCAACAAAAAAAGCGAGTTAAAGTTCTTTTCTATTCTTTGTCTACTTTGCGACTGAGGCTACAATGTGTTGGTTCCCAAACAACGTTACATAGGAAAAAGAAAGAAAAGATAAAAAGGAGAAACAAAAAGTTTCATTATGGAAAACTAGAGTGAAGGATTCCTTTCCAAATTTATTTAAAACGATGGCGGAACGGTTGAACTTTTTATTTTCTTTCTCTTTTCACCCTAACACTTGAAATGGTTTCTTTCAGCAATATTTTACTTGCCAAATCTTCTGCGATCAGTTCCACTACTTGAGATTCCGTTTTTGCTTGTAAAAGAAGCTGCTAAAACAACCAGTTGAACAGTTCAACACAATCTCAACATTATTTTCAAGTCCCTATTTATTTGTCTCATCATTGGTTGATGAAAAATGAGCTCTCTGCTTATTTTTTATCCGACATTTAATGTTAAAAATGATAAATGGTATTTAACCAAAATAGTCAACTGCAGTTACCTCCCCTGGATCTTCAACATTAAAACGTATAAAACTATTGTAGAGTCGAATATAAAAAGAAGCAAACGCTCACATATGTGTGCTTTGTGTGGCTATACAACTTACCTTCGGGTGAGATCTGAGAGAGAGAGAGGGGGGGAGATTAAAGATGGCGGACGTGGCTTTATAAGGTGTATAAGTCTCATGGAATCACACGAAATCACACTGTCCACTGCACACATATGCAAATGAAATGCAGTCATTTTTTTTTTTTAATAAAACGCCTGTTGCCAGAGGTGAGAAGAACTATTCTAGACAAACACTTTTCTTCATGTGCAATAAAAAGAAAAAAATGTCACATTAAATAGAAAAGTTTTCTTTGAAATAACTAATAAAATTGTTTCAAGTTGCGGTAAGTTATTTCATGTGACAATTTGCATGAAATAAAAACCAGTCACAATTCCTAACTTGTACCGTTTCGGTACTTTTGTGGCATCAGAAAGTATAAATTTATTTGGGTAATATGGTGGGAAATTTTCAAAGATATAAGCTTTTTGCTCCACATTAAAATAACCTGTTGAATTATTCAGCACATTTCCAAGATTATTTTTAAGTCGCTATTCATTTGTTTTATTATTGTTGGGTGAGAAAAGAGCTGTCAGCTCATTGCCTGCGGCTAAAGAAGCACACTTCTCTCCTTAAAGCCATAAATATATATATATATATATATATATATTTTACACAGTGATCACCACTTATCAAGGCCCGGAAGCCACTCAGGGATAAGGGTTATTGCAAGTACATTACGTTAGTGTGGAGATTTGATGAAGTGTTTACTTAAGGGGGTGGTTCATTAGGAATTTGTTAACATTGGACTTGAAGACATCCAAGTTGTAGTCTGGTAGGAAGCAGGCAGGCGGAACAGAGTTCCACAGGCGTGCAGTTCTAAGAAAGAAGCTTTGTTCATGGAATCCGCGTTTTGATTTAGGCACATATATAGAGTGGGGGAAATTTTTCGCAGTGGATTCAGCTAGACGGGTGTTTTTTGTGAAAGATTGGTGAGGGGGGACCAGAGATTGGAGTTCAGACGAGCACCTACCATGGAAATAACGATAAAACAAGGATAGGTTCGCAACGTCTCTTCTGTGGGAGAGAGGTTGCAGGGTAGAGAAAAGGGCATCCCCCACTAAGCCATGAAGTCTATTTTGTACTCTGTCAAGGCAGGATAGGCTGTTTTTAGCAGCTCCTGCCCAGATATGGCAGCAGTATTCCATCCTTGGATGTACTTGGCTTTTATATAGATAGAGAATTGCATCAGTAGTGAGATATCTTCTGGAGCGGTAGAAGGATCCCACCATCTTTCCAGCGACCTTGGCAACAGACTTGATGTACGTGTTCCATTTCAGATCAGGAGTAAAGATCAAACCCAGAAGCTTGTCAAAACACGGGGCCTCACCCAGACGAGAGCCATCCATCACAATTGATGCCAGATGGGGATCAGAGCGTTGATGATGTAAGGATAGGAGTTTGGTTTTGGATGCATTAAAGGTAACCAGCCACATCTTTCCCCACTGAACCACGCGCTCGAGATCAGAGGAGAGAGAATCAGAGAGAACTTTGTCATTTACAGCCTTTGATATGTTGCCGTAGATGGTCGTGTCATCAGCATAGATGTCAATGAATGATTTAAGTATGTGTTTAGGGAGGTCATTGATGTAGATCAGGAAGAGAGTTGGGCCCAGGATTGACCCCTGAGGGACTCCAGCATTTATATTGCAGGCCTCTGATTTTTGTCCATCTACCACTACTCTTATGAGCCTATCGGAGAGAAATGATTTAATGATTGAGAAAACATTTCCAGTTATACTGTAGCTGGAAATCTTGTGAAGTAGACCCTTATGCCATACCTTGTCAAAGGCCTTTGATATGTCAAGAGCAATTGCCCTAGAAAGGAAGCCTTTGTCAAGAGATTCACTAATCCTGTGGGATATAACCATCAGCACATCTGCTGTAGATCTTGCAGAGCGGAAGCCATATTGTGTGTCACTAAGAAGGTTATTCCTGCTGAGGTGGTTGACTATTTCTCTATTTAATATGGATTCCAGCAACTTACTCATAACACAGAGAAGACTTATTGGTCTGTACTGAGAGGGAGATGACTTATCACCTGAATTCTTAAATACAGGGCAAACTGATGACGTCTTCCCGGGAGTCGGAAAGCACTTCTCCTTAAGGCAGCGCTTAAATAGTTTCGTAAGTATGGGAGCAAGTTCTGGTTGAAGCTTTTTTAACACTATAATTGGGATGCCATCAGGGCCAGTTGCTTTACTGGAATCTAGGTTCTTGATTAGCTTGGCGACCTCATGCACGGATATTTGTATGTTACCTTGCTTGTTCTGTGTTATAGGAGGAAATATGGGGAGTTGATGGCCTTCGTCGCATAAGGTAGAATTAGCTGCAAAGTTCTTGGCAAAGAGTTTGGCCCTGTCTGAAGGTGACGAGATGACCTCTGGTCCATTGATAATTGTTGGGGTAGAACGCATACTTCTGTTCAGGATCCTGTTTGTTATTTGCCAAAACTGGTGGGAACCAAGCCACTGATCAGCTACCTTGGATTTAACAGACTGGGTATATAGCTCTCTTGCATTTTTTATTACTCTTTTACAGTGGTTGCTGGCAGTCCTGAAAGCAGCTTTAGTCTCAGTGCATCTATTACGTTGGTAGCTATGGAAAAAGTGATTTCTGTGCGCGATAGCAGCAGCACATTCTGGGGAGAACCATGGCTGGCTGTTAGGTTTTTGTTGGAATTTTTTAGATGGTATGAATTGGTCTATGCCTACAATTAACCATTCGGTCAGATCTGATACTATAGAGGACACTTCCTTTTTAAACATGGAGTGCAGAGGTAAATCAGATATGAATGTATGGAAGCTTTCCCAGTCAGCCATAGAGTATCGGTATACAGTACGGTGGAGGGGTACGTCTGGGGCAGTGGCGTAGCTAGACCTTTTGCCGCCCGGGGCGGTAGTAAAATCCCCCCCCCCGGCATTTGGGTGCCCGGAAAATTCGTCCATTTTTGCTAGGTAGGAAAACTGGTCCATTATTATTAAGTTAACATTTATTCTGTAGTTGCTTAATTTTCATACCTTGCGAAAATTAGTTCTACGGTATCTAATTTTCCTAAATTCAGTTAAATTAAAATTAAAATATGAACACTGATTTTTAATATTTTTTTATTCATTTGAGATTTTATCTGTTTTCCTTTTGTTTTAAGTAGATGGTGAGGATTGCCTGGGGTGATTTTGTCCGATCCCCCAGCAAGCAATTGTAGAGTTTACAAGGAGTTATAAAAAGTATGCAACAAAAACAAACGTTTGATACTTTCAAAGTCTTAGCCTCATCAATTGGACAGTAATAAAATTAATGAATTCAAACTGTCGCATCTAATGCTATTTCCTCTTTGATGTCGGTGTATATACACCCAAATATCCAACTTCTTTTCGCACCTATTCGATAAAAATTTATATGAAAGTTCCCCTTTAAGTATGAAATCTTTCTGAGGTCATTTTGTTTTTTTGGTGCTTGGCCGAAGCCTAGGCATGGCCCTATCCTGTTAGGTCAGCCGGTCACTGAAATAATTAATGCTTGCATTTTTTAAACTTAGTGATTGAAATGAATTAAAGCAATTTATTCTCAATTAATGGAAATTTTGAAAACTCCAAACTGTTAAACTATTTATCAAGTAATAATTTACAATTGCGTTTGGAGTTTTCAAAATTTCCATTAATTGAGAATAAATTGCTTTAATTCATTTCAAGATCGGTTTTTAATGTAGAGAAAGTTCAACCTAGATTAAAACAAAAAAAATGCCTCAATCTTGAAGGATATATTATATATATATTTGTTTATATACATATGTATATGTATGTATCTACATGTATGTATGTATATATGTATGTATATATTTATATTATATATGTATATATATACATATATGTATATATACATATATGTATATATACATATATGTATATATGTGTATATATATATATACATATATGTATGTATATATGTGTATTTATATATGTGTATGTGTGTGTATATATGTATATATGCACGTATGTATGTATATATGTATATGTATGTGTAAATATATGTGTATATGCACATATATATGTATATATGCACATATAAAAAAATATTTTGAGGGCTTTTGGAATTTTGTAGGTTAACAAATTATCAAATACGGGGAGGGGGGGGGGCAAATCTTACGATCGCCGCGGGCTGCAAAGACTGTTGCTGTTTAATTTTTCAACATTTTTCAGAACATGTAAAGCAACTGCTTTCTTTGAAAGGTTACATAGAGAATTTATGCAATTTAAAAAAATTGTTTTACAAATAAAATAAATTTACATCGTATTTTGAGGTTATTCTCATTTTAGTTTTAGTGATAATTTAAAAATAATAAATATTTATAATTAGTACCAATAATGAAAAATTAAATTAAAAATTTTAAAGAATCGGTTTTGGAATCGTAAAATTGGGACACATTTTTCCGATTCCGATACCTCCAATACTTCAGATTTTTACAAACTTTCGGTATAAAATTTCAGATTTTTTGTTAGCTTTTATATATTTTTTCTATTTTCTATTTTTATCCTTTCAAAATGCCGCCCCTGACATGTGCTGCTCGTAAATAAGAGACACATTTTTCTGATTCTGATACCTCAAAAAATTCCGATTTTTTACTTTTTCAGTATTAAATGTCAGATTTTTGTTAGATTTTGTTTATTTTTATTTATTTTTTTCTACTTTCTATTTTTACTCTCTCAAAATGCCGCCCCCTGACATATGCCGCTCGCAAAATAGGGACATCTTTTTGCGATTCCAATAGCTACAAAAGTTCCCATTTTTAACAACCTTTTCAATATAAAATTTCAGATTTTTTGTTAGCATTTTTTTCGATTTTCGCCTTTTACCATCTCAAAATGCCGCCCCCATGCCGCCCCCTCCCCTGACACTCAGAAAATAGGGACACATTTTTTCTGATTCCGATACCCCCCCCCAAAAAAAAATTCCGATTTTTTACAACCTTTTTGGTATAAAATTTCATATTTTTTGTTAACTTTTGTTTATTTTTATTTATTTTTTCTACTTTCTATTTTTACCCTCTCAAAATGCTGCCCCCTCAGGTGTGCCGCCCGGGGCGCCCCCCTCCCCTAGCTACGCCAGTGGTCTGGGGGCTTCTTACATTTTGTTTTTATGTTAACTGATACGACGGAGTGGTCGGAGGATCCTAGAGGAGAATGAATAGAACATGAACATAGCTCAGGGGAAGTTGAGAGAAAAAGGTCTAGGAGGCTTGCATATTGACCGAGTGTATCGGGCACACGGGTGGGTTCGCGAACAATCTGAGTGAGGTCATAAGCAACGGCAAAATCATGACAAAACCTCCCCTCATCATCTGTCTTATTTGAATGGGTCAGCCATTCCACGTTATGGACGTTGAAGTCACCACAGATGTGGATGTTAGCCGAGGGATGTGAAGACAGTATGTGGTCTATTTTCTCAGATATGCTCTTAAAGATAGTAACTCCGCTGTTGTGGGGCCTATAGAGGGCAAATATAAATGCAGTGGTGTTAGCAAGTGCAACCCTGAAGCACATATAGGGTAAATTAGGATCTTCTCTAGAGATATCCCTGCCACACGGGAAGCCATCCTTAATGTAGGCACATATTCCATGCCCATGGCGATCTTGGGGGTCAGATTTAGCTGTTAAATTAAAGTATCCGTTAATTATGAACTCATCTAGGGAAGTGGTCGGCCCTATTCCAGTTTCACTTAGAAATAATATGTCCGGTTTCGTCTCCTGTAATTGGGTTTCAACCTCTGGAAGGTTCAAACGTAGACCCCTGATGTTGGAAAAGGAGACCTGATAGTAGGGGTCTACGTTGGAAGATGGGGTTCTAGGTTTAATCGAGTTTTTATTCTGGAGATATTTCATGTTGAGGTTTTGGGATTTGTGGAATAGGTCGGCATACTTGGTTAGAGCAGTACAGAGAGGGAAAGTAAGAGAGAAAAAGACAGGAAATTTTTTTTTTTTGTATCACACGAAAAGGTAAAGCCGTAACAATTACCCACTAGTATGGCATCGAGAGGCCCCACCAGAGACTACTGCATGGTACAGATCCACTCACCAAATGGTAATACAGCAGTCCCAGTACTTTGCGCCTGCTGATAGGACAGCCTCCTTAGTGGTTAATCCAAGGTTCGGGTCCCTGACTATCAGGCGGATAACGTCAGGCCAGACAAAACATTTACCTCCAGCACCCTTACTAGTGACATGGCCACAAGGACAGACAGAGACAGAAAAATTTCCATCTCAGACTACTGGTCACCAAGTCCTACCGACCTTTAAGCACTTTTTCTTCACCCTTTGTCAGAAAAATCACTCATTGAATGAGGACTGAATGACAAAATAGGAGAAGCGAGAGTTACTGGAGCTGCCGATAACACATCCACTGTATTATCTACTCTCCATTTATTAATATTTATTATTTATATTTTATTTTATATATATATATTTTATTACTATATATTATTTATATATATATATATATATATATATATATATATATATATACTCGGTTTTTTTTATTCAAAAGTAATGGACTAATGAATTCAACGAGGTTGTTAGATAGTGCTCAATAAAAAGAGCTGATAATATTTGTTTATTGTTATATAAACATGGTTACATCCTGCTGCTACAAATAGCCACTTGTTTCAATCAAACAACAGATATCATCAGGCAGCGACTTGACTATTCAAAAGTTCAATGAATAACCTTATATTATTAGATTATTCATTGAACTTTTGAATAGTCAAGTCGCTGCCTGATGATATCTGTTGTTTGATTGAAACAAGTGGCTATTTGTAGCAGCAGGATGTAACCATGTTTATATAACAATAAACAAGTAATATATATATATATATAAATATATATATATATATATATATATATATATTTAATTACTATAAATTATTTATATTTTGGATTATTATGCACATTTTTAATTTTATTTGAGTCAACATGTCAACAGCATAATTCCAGATTCTTCTTATGGGAACATCGTCTCCAATTATCTTTTCGTCTCGATAATAGTTGACCTCTTCATATCTTTTTACCTGTTTTTTTTTATCCTTAAATTTTAATTTATCTTTTTATTTAATAATTTTTCCCCTCATTTTATGAACTCTTTGCACAAAAAGTTTTTTCTTTTTTTGCGCTTATGACTAGCTTTCATATAATGCTCTTCCAATTAATGCTCTTCCAATTAATGCCAACAAATTCATAACTTTGCTGTATTATTCATTCCAATTAATGCCAACAAATTCATAACTTTGCTGTATTATTCATTCCAATTAATGCCAACAAATTCATAACTTTGCTGTATTATTCATTCCAATTAATGCCAACAAATTCATAACTTTGCTGTATTATTCATTCGCTAATATCTTTTCTCTGATGAGAAAAACACATTTCTTTGACATTCTGCGGATTAAAGAAATTTCAATATATCCTATTTGAGTATCCTGTTGAACAATAAATTCATGCAAAATATTTTTTTACATTCTTAAAGTTGTGTTCTATTTATTGATATACTAGCAGGCCACCCAGCATTACCTGGACGTAAAATACACTTAAATATGATAGTTTGATGAATGCGTATTCATAATGCCTCATTTAACATTCATTTGGCAAATTGAATTTTTTTAATTTTCACATATTTGCACCGATTTTTCCCAGCTAAAACCTAAATATAAAGTTTCGCATGGGTTCGGATACCCTATATATGAAGTTTCATGTCTGTAGACCAAAAACTGACAGAGGAGTTTGGTAGGCAAACATTTTTAAACAAATATATATGCATACATAAATATATATAGAAAGAGGTTTGTGTTTACTATAACTTTTTTATGGAAATATTATGCAAGTATAAATCATGTAGAATATCTGCATGAATATAATTACACGTAATAATTAACTAAAGAAGATCATCCCATAAGAAAACCGAAAAACCTAATACGGAATTAATTAAAATGAATGTTTAAAAAAATATGCAAATTAGCTAGATCTTTTGCTAGTGAATGCAATTCAATGACCTATATATAAGAAAGTTGTATTTTCTTTTTAAATAAATAGAAAAAAGGCTCGCCTTTTTCTTTCTTGGCTTTCAGGCAAAGATCGAGGTGTAGTATGTGTTCTGCAGATGCTGCAATCAAAATGATATGTGGGGGCATTATTATTTTGATTGCAGCATCTACTCTAACCCTAACCCCACATATCAGACTATTGCTCTTGAGCAATCAGTTTTGGTCAGTGATGGGGAAACCCTTCATACCAATTGTCACTGCCAGTCCCCACCCCTCCACCTAGGGGGAGCTGGTCCCCCTTTTCCCCTCTCTCTCCACGTTAAAAAACGGCTTTATGCCTAATTTTCTCTCATGGGGGAAGCAAATAAATAACTAAATCAATAGAAAAAAGGGTTTTCAATGTGATTATCAACACAAAGAAATTTATAAGAGTATAAATATACAAATAAATACACATTGGTCTTTATTTCAGAGTGTAAGATATATTTTTGGTTATTAAAGTATACAAGAAAAAACAAACGTTGATTGACTCAGCTTTAGTATAATAATAGATAATTACAAGGTAACAAGTGCCTTACTAAATTAATGAAATAAAATATATACAAAGCAAAAAAAAAACGTTTTAAAAAATGTTTAAAAAGATGTGTCCTCTATAGTATCAGACCTGATGGAATGGTAAATTGTAGGTATAGACCGTTTCATATCCTCAAAAAAATTCCAGCAAAAACCTAACAGCCAGCCGTGGTTCTCTCCGGAATGTGCTGCCGCCATTGCGCACAGAAATCACTTTTTCTCTTGCTTCCAACCCAATAGATGTACTGTGACTAAAGCCATTTTCAGGACTTCCAGCAAACATCATAAAAGAGAAATAAAGAATGTGAGAGAGTTGTATGACCAGTCCATCAAGTCCAAAGTGGCTGAGCAGCGTCTTGATTACCACCAGTTTTGGCAAATAGCAAACAAGATCCTGAACAGAAGTGTGTGCTCTATCCCAACCATCATCAATGGACCTGAGGTAATCTTGTCAGCATCAGACAGAGTCAAACTCTTTGCTAAGAATTTTGCAGCTAATTCTACCCTATGTGACCAAGGCCACCAAACCCCATATTTCTTCCTGTATCAGAAAACACTCTATGCAACATACAAATATCTGTGCATGATATTGCCAAGCTAATCAAAAACTCATCCTTAGATCATTCACAGACATTTATGCTGATGACACTACCATCTATGACAACACATCAAAGGCTATAAATGACCAAGTTCTCTCTGATTCTCTCTCCTCTGGTCTTGAGCATGTGGTATAATGGGGAAAAAGTGGCTTGTTACTTTTAATGCATCAAAAACCAAGCTTCTATCTTTACATCATCAACGTTCTGATCCCCATCTGGCATCAATTGAAATGAATGGCTCTTGTCTTGGGAGGCCTCATGTTTTGACAAGCTTCTGGGCTTGACCTTTACTCTTGATCTAAAATGGAACACATACATCAAATCTGTTGGCAAAGTCGCTGGAAAATTGTGGGATCCTTTTATCAATCCAGTAGATATCTACTTGCTGATGCAATTCTCTACCTATATAAGAGCCAGGTACGTTCAAGGATGGAGTATTGTTGCCACATCTGGGGAGGAGCTGCTAGAAGCAGATTATCCTGCCTTGACAGAGTTCAAAACAGACTTTGTAACCTAGTAGGGGATGCACTTTTCTCTTTCTTGCAACATCTTTCTTACAGAAGAGACGTAAGCTTTTCTCTGTTTTATCGTTATTTTCATGGCAAATGCTCGTCTGAGCTCCAATCTATGGTCCCCCCCCTCGCCAAACATTCATGAGAAACACTTGTCTAGCTGAAAACACTATCAATAATTTCCCCAACTCTTTATCTGTGCTTAAACCTAAATGTCGATTTCATGAACCAAGCTTCTTTCTTAGAACTACATGCCTGTGAAACTCGCTCCTGTTTGCCTGCTTTTCAGTTGACTTCAATATGTCGTCTTCAAGTCCAACGTAAACAAGTTCTTGATAAGCCAACCCATTAAATAATCCAAGTTACCAAATTTCCACTACTAACGATTACTACAATATTGTTCCATTGACTAATGTACACTCTTTAACCCTTATCCTCGAGTGGCCCCTGGGCCTTGATAATTGGTGACTTGTTAGGTGTGTCAGAAATTTCGTGAAAAATAGTGAATAATTCCACCCCATCTTTTCAAGCTTATAACTCCTCGAAAAATGTAATTCAAGCCCTAATCTGTTTTTTTTTCTCAATTAAAGGAGCAAGGACCAAGGTTTCATTAAAAAAGAACAACAACAAAAAAAAAAACCCCAAACAAACAACGTGGTTTTAAAAAAAAAGGTTTTAAACTTCGAACTTTACAGGTAAATTTCTAAAAAAACACAATTTTTTTTTTTTTTGTTAATTTGAATATATTATTTATTGACCTTTTTTCTTCAATTTGTGATACATAACACTTTGGTGAGTAAATTAATTATTTAATTTTTAATAGACACTTGAAAATGGGGGGGGGGCGTGAATTAAAAAAAAAACGTTTGTCTAAAATATTATATTCGGTTTATTGGAAAGAGCATAAAATTTCACATTGACCCTGAAAATATCGTAAAAATAGAATCAATAGAAAAATTTTGATAGATTTTTAAAGTTTAAAAATTGAAAAATATTGAGTTCGTAAAATTCATTACTGATTTAAAAAAAAAATATTTCTATTACTTTTAAAACAACTTTAATAGTTTATTTTGGAAGCATAATCCATAAAGAAAATAAACAACCCACTTTTAAAGGAGAAATTACGAGTTTTTTTATATTTTATTCGCAGTTTCGTGTTAGGGGTGTCAAAAATTCCTACAAAAATTCTGATACACCTAGTGACTTGTTTGTAACACAAAAAAAAAGTATATAATTTTTTTCTATTTTAATCCTTTTCACTCCAAACAATTATTGCCACTTGGATGTAAGAGACTTTTGTTTTAGAGATGTCTATTCGTATTGCATTAAACTTCTGCAGATCAGTACAGTATAGATGGCAGAAAACCGGGGCGAAATTTTAAACTAATTGTTCGAGGAAAGAAACCTCTATAATATATAGCTTTCCGGCATCTAGAGACCTTAACAATGAATATGTTGTATTTTGATGCTTGTTAGGTAAGTCGGAAATATGTATGTCGAAGCGGCACATGTGCTATGAGTTCATCAGAGCCGATTTCATTAAAATATTTCAAAGATGGGCACAACGTAACGATGCAACATTGCATCTATGAGACAGAGGTTCGATCTTAACTTTATAAGTAAATAAATTAGTCCAAGGGAGATAACTTTGAATATTATAAAAAATTGTCTCCATCGGTTTTACTAAAAATGCATGACTAAAAATGAAGCATAATCAATATGCGACTAATTGCCGCTGCAACTTCAACACAGGCGATCGAATGGGTCCGTCAGCATAAAAGACCGTATTACATTTTTTTTTAAGAAAAAATAAAACGAGTTTACTCAGAAGTTTCAAGAGGTTATTTTTGGCAAATATCTAGAAATATATTGGCGCTTATGTCAACCTAAACTCAAATCTAAGGGAGATAACCAGCATAGCAAAAAGAAACATATTTTTCAATGTGGGATGGTAACATACACAAAACAAAAGTCAACAACATGTTACAATGAAATAATGTTAATTAATCAACAACAAACATTAAATAAAATTGTTAATTAACGAAAAATTTAAAAAAATCGGCACTTGTACAGTTTAGTCAACACATTAAAAAAATGAAAATATCGAAAAAAGGTTATATTGTACGTATCCGTTTTGGACTGAAGATCTCCGAAAAAAAATTTCATTTAATTTGATCGAGTAGTTTTTTATTTTTTACAGCGGAAGAACACGTTCTTAACGCGTTGAAGTCATATGTGTGGTTTTCGAGAATTAAAGGCAGGCATCCTGAAAGAAACTAAGCCCTCCACAGTACTAGCAGCAGATTTATCCTTGGTCATGATGGTGCAGAAAAATGGGTAACAAAATACTATCAAATATTCTCAGTCTAAAGTTGTGTGTTTTGTGAGGGAAAAAAGAATATGTAAAACTTCTTTTTTTTTTAAAGCAAAATATGAAACTTTTTTTTTTTAATTTATTTTTAAAAAATTTTTTGCGATTGCTTGATAATGTTGTTATTAGTAGTTGTGTTTTTTCTGTGCGCACGTGGACTAAAAAAATCAACAACAGACGAAGACAGGTTAAAGGTTACAACATGTGGTTAGGCATGGGTGTTGAATCTTGGTGTATTTATCTCACAGAGGAATACAAAGTATTTTGGTGTAAAAATGCTTCCCTTTTGTTTGGCTTGATACTCGGTATAACGAATGAAAAGTTTTGTTAGTCGAGGTCGAGGGTCACCAGTTGTTGCGAGGCTATAGAAAGCATGTTCACGACTTAGCAATAAAGAAAACCATTATACCAGTATATATATAAAATTATATTATTTATTTAAAACATACATTAGTGCAATAATTGGGTAGTCACGTAAGGATGTGTGATTATGGATTGTACATGTTAACCTCTGTGGAAGTGTGCACAAATAGAGGTTATAGTTCATATTTTACACAAGCGATATATAGCTTAATTATAAGTCTTGGATTGTTCATATTGTATTAGCTCTATGTGTAAGCATCTTACAGGTAACAATGTTTATATGAAAATATGCAAACTTACCTCATGTTTCTGTTGTCGCTCTCCGAGTGCATGCTTATGAAGCGCGTGGTTTATACGTGTCAAACGAAAAAGAGAAAGAAAAAGAGGGGACGGAAGCCTAATGTCAAAGGTCACCGGAAGCCATGTAATGCCGGCACGTGCTCTGCTCTATGCGTGTGTGCTACTGCACACAGCTTGTTCTGTGTCTATGTGTTCGATGTAGACAAAGCAAGTTTGGCAGGTCTAAACGGCTCACTATAAGGCCATGTTTTACCAGAAAAGGAGAGATAATCATTGATTATTTTAACAGTTTTCATATGCGTAAGGGTTGTGTGCCCTTGTTCACCGATTCAATAGCTACTACTTTACCTTCACTGAAACTGAGTAAAATTTGATTTTCTTGAAAGAAAAAACAAAAAAAGAAAAATACTTGATGAAATTATGTGACGGCATGTGTCATAAAAATACGATAAAGCAGAGATAGACTCGCAACGTCTCTTCTGTGGGAAAGAGGTTGCAAGGAAGAGAAAAGGCATCCCCCACTAGGCTACAAAGTCTATTTTGAACTCTGTCAATGCAGAATAAGCTGTATTTCTAAAATTATTTTGGGTGTCATAAATGATAAATTTTCTTTAGATAAATCTATATATTACTTGGCATAATTGTTTATGGGGGTCATAAACTTCAAAATTAAAGCGATGTTAATTTCTTAAATATATATTTGGAATTAATCAAGTATATATGTTATTTGGTACCATACTGTTTGACGTCATATATGGTACAATATACTCGGGTATATATATGCATGAATTGATATATAAATGGAAAAATGCTTGTAAATTTGCACGAGGGATGCGCTGGGAATTTCTTACAGTATATGTTACTTGGGAATTACTGTAGCGTTGTAAATGGTCATTTTTACTTGCATAAAACAGCATGAATTCGTCAAGTATAAATGTGAAGCAAAATGTAGTAGGCAAAAAAAATCAGGAACACAGATAGGAAATAGTCAGTATCGCCCACCTCTAGAAGAGAGGGATTTCTTGGCTGCAATAACCATGGAGAAAAAAGGAGCAGGAAAAAAAACAAATAAAAAAACAACAAAAAAAAACTCGCTTCTCGCAGACACGTACAGAAAGAAGGAGACAAAAACAAGAAATAAAAAAAAAAAGCAGAAAAAAAACTCACTTCTTGCAGACACGTGGTTCGTTACAAAGAACAATCCAATCGACAGAACCACCTACACACAATCTGCAGGACACTCCTCCACTGCTTTCCAGCGTTATACCTTTATAGCGGCCGGGAATTATATATTTGCATAATCGCGGGAGAGCAGATGTGATTCTATGAGAATTGCATGGGGTCAACGCTAATAAAAATCCATGGACGCCATCTTGGAACTATCTCTTCCGCTCAGCCTGAAACACAACAGACGTATCCGAGGTAAGCTCTCTATTTCCCCTCATTTCAGTTTTTGCTAATTCTGCTACACTCCCCCCTGACCTCATGATCACAAACAGGACAGGGGGCAGTCGTCTTTGTCGGGTACTTCTTCGAAGAACCGGAGGCAGCACTTTCTCCTTGCCATTTTTCTCATTACCACCGTTATTACCACCAGTCTGTTCCATAGGCAGTGTTTCACAATCAGGGCAGGGGGGCGGTATCCGTCTTTGTCAGGTACTCCTTCGTAAAGGCAAGATGGTGGTCCCTCTTCTGCTTCTTCAATATGTGCATTATATGGCTCAAAATCCTCTCCGTCATCCTGCATCATTTCAGAAGACATCGTACAGTCTGAGTCTTCCTCTTCCTCCGATATAACAACATAATGGCGAGGGCATGGATCTTTCACGTGGTGAGGCATACCATCCACCAAAATCGATTGAGGGCTGATTATCTTGGTCACCTCACCCTTGCTGAACCTCGTGATACATCGATTTTGCGGTCTTTTGACCCACATGTGATCTCCAACCTGGTAAGAGCTGTTCTTGGGACCTGGGGACACAGTTGTGAGATTGGTCTCCTTTACTCGAACTTTGTATCGATAAATCCTGTTGGCAGGCGCAGTGAAGGGAGATGTGTGGTCTCTTGGTATGATGTTATACCAGTAGACAGCCTCCTGTATGGGACAGCGCATTCTAGCCGCTATTCGTTTCACTTTACGGTGACATCGCTCTGCTATACCAATCTCGGCTAGAGCGTACGCACAACAGAATCACAAGTGAACTCCCCATTTATGTGCAAATGCTTGACACGCGTTGCTGCAGAAAGCCGTGTCATTGTCTAAAAGGATTTTATGCGGCAAGCCACACTCGAGGAACACTACCTCCAACTGATGAATCACGCTTGCCGAGTCCTGCCTCGCCAATTTCCTCCAAATGGAGAAACGCGATGGGCCACAGTCTGTTAGAGTTAAAAAGTGGAAGGTGCCATAATGCGTGATATCCATTCCAATTCTCGGCCAATTCTTGTTGACTTCCAGTTTTCCTTTTTCCCACCTGACTGGCGCTGGGATAATGATTGACATTCCTCACATTTCCGTATGACCGCTTTAATGGTTGCTTTTGTCATGGTTGGGCAACTTCTCCTGACAAAGTAGGTAGTGCGTCGCACCCCTGGATGCCCACTATCTTTGTGAATAGCCATGATTTGACTCTAATCCAGCTCGTCTGTGTGAAATGCAACTATCACCGGGTCAAGCTCGTTTTTCTTTTTCATTGCCTCAAACCACCGCTGTGGTACTCGTGTCAATCGGTCAGTGATGTTTCATGCTGATGGAACCAGCGTTACGTCCACTGTCAGCCCATACTCTTTCATAGACTCCTAGAGAGTGCTTAGTCGCCTCCTAATAAGCATCTCGTTTGCTGCTGGAATTGCGATACAAACTGTCTATATTTGACGATACAAACTTTCTATATTTGACGATACAAACTGTCTATATTTGACGATGCAAACTGTCTATATTTGACGATACAAACTGTCTATATTTGACGATACAAACTGTCTATATTTGACGATACAAACTGTCTATATTTGACGATACAAACTGTCTATATTTGACGATACAAACTGTCTATATTTGACGATGCAAACTGTCTATATTTGACGATACAAACTGTCTATATTTTACGATACAAACTGTCTATATTTGACGATACAAACTGTCTATATTTTACGATGCAAACTGTCTATATTTACGATACAAACTGTCTATATTTGACGATACAAACTGTCTATATTTGACGATACAAACTGTCTATATTTGACGATGCAAACTGTCTATATTTGACGATACAAACTGTCTATATTTGACGATACAAACTGTCTATTTTTGACGATACAAACTGTCTAATTTTTACGATACAAACTGTCTATATTTTACGATACAAACTGTCTATATTTGACGATACAAATCGTCTATATTTGACGATGCAAACTGTCTATATTTGACGATACAAACTGTCTATATGTGACGATACAAACTGTCTATATTTGACGATACAAACTGTCTATATTTGACGATACAAACTGTCTATATTTGACGATACAAACTGTCTATATGTGACGATACAAACTGTCTATATTTTACGATGCAAACTGTCTATATTTGACGATACAAACTGTCTATATTTTACGATACAAACTGTCTATATTTGACGATACAAACTGTCTATATTTGACGATACAAACTGTCTATATTTGACGATACAAACTGTCTATATGTGACGATACAAACTGTCTATATTTTACGATGCAAACTGTCTATATTTGACGATACAAACTGTCTATATTTGACGATACAAACTGTCTATATTTGACGATACAAACTGTCTATATGTGACGATACAAACTGTCTATATTTGACGATACAAACTGTCTATATTTTACGATGCAAACTGTCTATATTTGACGATACAAACTGTCTATATTTTACGATGCAAACTGTCTATATGTGACGATACAAACTGTCTATATTTTACGATGCAAACTGTCTATATTTGACGATGCAAACTGTCTATATTTGACGATACAAACTGTCTATATGTGACGATACAAACTGTCTATATTTTACGATGCAAACTGTCTATATTTGACGATACAAACTGTCTATATTTGACGATACAAACTGTCTATATTTGACGATACAAACTGTCTATATGTGACGATACAAACTGTCTATATTTTACGATGCAAACTGTCTATATTTGACGATACAAACTGTCTATATTTGACGATACAAACTGTCTATATTTGACGATACAAACTGTCTATATTTGACGATACAAACTGTCTATATTTGACGATACAAACTGTCTATATTTGACGATACAAACTGTCTATATTTGACGATACAAACTGTCTATATTTTACGATGCAAACTGTCTATATTTGACGATACAAACTGTCTATATGTGACGATACAAACTGTCTATATTTGACGATACAAACTGTCTATATTTGACGATACAAACTGTCTATATTTGACGATACAAACTGTCTATATTTGACGATACAAACTGTCTATATTTTACGATGCAAACTGTCTATATTTGACGATACAAACTGTCTATATTTTACGATACAAACTGTCTATATTTGACGATACAAACTGTCTATATTTGACGATACAAACTGTCTATATTTGACGATACAAACTGTCTATATGTGACGATACAAACTGTCTATATTTTACGATGCAAACTGTCTATATTTGACGATACAAACTGTCTATATTTGACGATACAAACTGTCTATATTTGACGATACAAACTGTCTATATTTGACGATACAAACTGTCTATATTTGACGATACAAACTGTCTATATGTGACGATACAAACTGTCTATATTTGACGATACAAACTGTCTATATTTTACGATGCAAACTGTCTATATTTGACGATACAAACTGTCTATATTTTACGATGCAAACTGTCTATATGTGACGATACAAACTGTCTATATTTTACGATGCAAACTGTCTATATTTGACGATGCAAACTGTCTATATTTGACGATACAAACTGTCTATATGTGACGATACAAACTGTCTATATTTTACGATGCAAACTGTCTATATTTGACGATACAAACTGTCTATATTTGACGATACAAACTGTCTATATTTGACGATACAAACTGTCTATATGTGACGATACAAACTGTCTATATTTTACGATGCAAACTGTCTATATTTGACGATACAAACTGTCTATATTTGACGATACAAACTGTCTATATTTGACGATACAAACTGTCTATATTTGACGATACAAACTGTCTATATTTGACGATACAAACTGTCTATATTTGACGATACAAACTGTCTATATTTGACGATACAAACTGTCTATATGTGACGATACAAACTGTCTATATTTGACGATGCAAACTGTCTATATTTGACGATACAAACTGTCTATATTTTACGATACAAACTGTCTATATTTGACGATACAAACTGTCTATATTTTACGATGCAAACTGTCTATATTTACGATACAAACTGTCTATATTTGACGATACAAACTGTCTATATTTGACGATACAAACTGTCTATATTTGACGATGCAAACTGTCTATATTTGACGATACAAACTGTCTATATTTGACGATACAAACTGTCTATTTTTGACGATACAAACTGTCTAATTTTTACGATACAAACTGTCTATATTTTACGATACAAACTGTCTATATTTGACGATACAAATCGTCTATATTTTAGGATGCAAACTGTCTATATTTTACGATACAAACTGTCTATATTTGACGATACAAACTGTCTATATTTGACGATACAAACTGTCTATATTTGACGATACAAACTGTCTATATTTGACGATGCAAACTGTCTATATTTGACGATACAAACTGTCTATATTTGACGATACAAACTGTCTATATTTTACGATACAAACTGTCTATATTTGACGATACAAACTGTCTATATTTGACGATGCAAACTGTCTATATTATACGATACAAACTGTCTATATTTGACGATACAAACTGTCTATATGTGACGATACAAACTGTCTATATTTGACGATACAAACTGTCTATATTTTAGGATGCAAACTGTCTATATTTTACGATACAAACTGTCTATATTTGACGATACAAACTGTCTATATTTGACGATACAAACTGTCTATATTTGACGATACAAACTGTCTATATTTGACGATACAAACTGTCTATATTTGACGATACAAACTGTCTATATTTGACGATACAAACTGTCTATATTTGACGATACAAACTGTCTATATGTGACGATACAAACTGTCTATATTTGACGATACAAACTGTCTATATTTGACGATACAAACTGTCTATATTTGACGATACCAATCGTCTATATTTGACGATGCAAACTGTCTATATTTGACGATACAAACTGTCTATATGTGACGATACAAACTGTCTATATTTGACGATACAAACTGTCTATATTTGACGATACAAACTGTCTATATTTGACGATACAAACTGTCTATATGTGACGATACAAACTGTCTATATTTGACGATACAAACTGTCTATATTTGACGATACAAACTGTCTATATTTGACGATACAAACTGTCTATATTTGACGATACAAATCGTCTATATTTGACGATGCAAACTGTCTATATTTGACGATACAAACTGTCTATATTTTAGGATGCAAACTGTCTATATTTTACGATACAAACTGTCTATATTTGACGATGCAAACTGTCTATATTTGACGATACAAACTTTCTATATTTGACGATACAAACTGTCTATATTTGACGATACAAACTGTCTATATTTGACGATACAAACTGTCTATATTTGACGATACAAACTGTCTATATTTGACGATGCAAACTGTCTATATTTGACGATACAAACTGTCTATATTTGACGATACAAACTGTCTATATTTGACGATACAAACTGTCTATATTTGACGATACAAACTGTCTATATTTGACGATACAAACTGTCTATATGTGACGATACAAACTGTCTATATTTGACGATACAAACTGTCTATATTTGACGATACAAACTGTCTATATTTGACGATACAAACTGTCTATATTTGACGATACAAACTGTCTATATAACGTATCCAATCCGAGCACCAGGTTTTTTTTTATTATAGAACAACGGCCCAACATCGTCCAGACACGAGAATGTCGTACTTCCCCTCCTAGCCACCCCGGTAACTTTAACAATTCCAAGTTCTCACAATAATACATACATAAGAAGAGACGCGCGTGTTGTTCTACGTTTAAAATGTAAAGACAGTTTACGTCGTTCCCAAGTAGTTACATTTATTGTGCGTATGAAATTAGTTCAGTGATATTACAACAACAACAACAACAACAACAACAACAACTTTAGTTCCTATTTACAATGCCTCCCCACAGGACAGAGTTAGACACCAGGGTCGTTTTTTAATGTGGAGAAAAGGAACAAAAATAAAAATTGTCTCAGTCGTGAAGGATTTCTCCTCCACTGACAGAGAACAAGAAATTAAAGTGCAGCATCTGAAGAACAGATACTACGCTCTGTTACATTAATTGTTGTATGGTATAATTTCTTTATAAAATGTACGGTTAAGCGTGTTTCAGATTTTTTTGTCAGTTAAAAAAAGTGTTGTACCTTTTTTTTTCGAAAAAGAAAATATTCTATGGTGAAATGAAGTTTTTAGAGTTCGAAAAGTGTCTTTTAGTTCTTCTTTATTTTCCTTTTTATGAAACATGCTCGTTCCAACGTTCGCATGAACAAAACAAAAAACGAATATCGCAAGGAAAATAACAGAGACAAATAGTTTTGGAGTTAGTTTTATTAATTCTCACCGGACTACAACTTGGATGTGTTCAAGTCCAATGTTAACAAATTCCTAATGAACCGCCCCCTTAAGTAAACACTTCATCAAATCTCCACACGAACGTAATGTACTTGCAATAACCCTAATCCCTGAGTGGCTTCCGGGCCTTGATAAGTAGTGATCATTGTGTAAAAAAAAAACAAAAAAAAAAAAAAAAACCGTCCTCGTTGCCAGTTTTTACAGGTTTTAAAATGTGTGTTGTCTGTGAAATAACCAGGTAAAAATGATACGAAAACGACGAGGAACGTTTAACCCATTTATTCAACAATTTACGATTGAGATTGGTTTAACCATTGAATGTGCAATAATATAAATCTTTTGTTGAATGTGCAATAATATAAATCTTTTGTTGAATGTGCAATAATATAAATCTTTTGTTGGGATCTGTGTATGTTTCGTCCTCAATAGTAGTGCAGAGTATGCTGTTAAGACCGCTAAATATATATTAGCTGACAACATGGACAGTAATGGGCGCCTGTGCTACGATCAGGCTGTCCGGGTATTACCCCCCCCCCCCCCGTCTAATACCTTAACATGTAATCGGCCGTAATATTATATAGTCGCGCCATTAAAGACCACCTTCCTATCATGGGATAAATACAAAACACGGAAATAAAGGAAAGAAATAGTCGAACTAATAGAGTTGGCAATGGTCAAGAGACACATGCAAAACGAATAGTTCTACAACCAATAATTGTCGTCCATTCCGGGAACTCCAAGTTAGAGACTTTTTCCGCATCCAGAACTAGGATGGTAACAACCCGCATATGGACAAGATCAAAGTGTAGTATCTGTTCTTCAGATGCTGCACTTCAATTTCTTGTTCTCTGTCAGTGAAGGAGAAATCGTTCACGACTGAAACAATTTTTATTTTTGTTCCTTTTCTCCACATTAAAAAACGACCCTGGTGTCTAACTCTGTCCCGTGGGGAGGCATTGTAAATAGGAACAACCCGCATCGATGGATGAAGACAAGAATCGTGGAGACACATAGGAACCATAAGTACAAAGTGCGAGTAGATGGGAGTAATCAAATAACACTGCGTAATTTAAATAACACTAAAGAAAATACTATTTCAAATTTATGCATGTCACACCCATGAAAATGCTATTTCAAATTTATGCATGTCACACCCATGAAAATGCTATTTCAAATTTATGCATGTCACACCCATAAAATGTTATTTCAAATTTATGCATGTCACACCCATAAAATGTTATTTCAAATTTATGCATGTCACACCCATGAAAATACTATTTCAAATTTATGCATGTTACACCCATGAAAATGCTATTTCAAATTTATGCATGTCACACCCATGAAAATGCTATTTCAAATTTATGCATGTCACACCCATGAAAATACTATTTCAAATTTATGCATGTTACACCCATGAAAATACTATTTCAAATTTATGCATGTTACACCCATGAAAATGCTATTTCAAATTTATGCATGTCACACCCATGAAAATGCTATTTCAAATTTATGCATGTCACACCCATAAAATGTTATTTCAAATTTATGCATGTCACACCCATGAAAATGTTATTTCAAATTTATGCATGTCACACCCATGAAAATGCTATTTCAAATTTATGCATGTCACACCCATAAAATGTTATTTCAAATTTATGCATGTCACACCCATGAAAATGTTATTTCAAATTTATGCATGTCACACCCATAAAATGTTATTTCAAATTTATGCATGTCACACCCATGAAAATGTTATTTCAAATTTATGCATGTCACACTAATGGAAAATGTTATTTCAAATTTAAGAATAGCACAACACAGAAAATGCTATTTCAAATTTAAGTATGACGACATGAAGCGATCTAAATCTAAACAAATGAAACAGAAGTAATTTCCAAATGGAAAAAGGTCATCTTTTTTTAATCGCTGTCTCGCAGCAGCAAGAACAACAACGAAAAAAAAAAAAGAAAAAAAGAACGAAAAAAAAAGAAAAAGAAACGAGAGTGTAAAGTGATTTCGCTTTTATCTGCTTAGTAATTCACTAATCCAATCCGACACACACCCTGTCGTTCGTGACATCATTTCTTACACTATAAACCCGAGTGGCCTTCACTGCTGCAGCTGCTACAGAGCTCAAGATAGCAAGTTATAGTTTCGAATAGCTTGCATCTTCCATCTTCAAGAACACTTCAAAAAGATGGAAAGCAAAGAAGCGGCAAATGATTCCAAAATGTCTGCCAGTCTAAGAATGCAGAGAATTCTCCGATTGGTGGCATATACCGTTTCTTTGTGTGGTTTTGTCTTGTGCGGGATTCTCATTACAATCGTGACGAGCACGAAATCCATTTGGAAAAAAACATTGACTCGTAAGAAAGATGTTTCGAAGGAGGTTATTCTTATTACAGGTGGCGGAAGTGGACTTGGAAGACAAATTGCCTTGGAGTTAGCCAAATATAAACCCAAAAAGGTAAAAATCTTTAAATATATATATGTGTATGTGTGTGTACTATGGGTCAATTAGCCTGCGGGATACTGAGCCATATTCTGCTTGGGCAGTTAGGATTGTGCAAACCAGTGTCACAAGTTATCATACCATCACATATTGGGCAGTGGTGCTCGGTAGCCAGTAATTTCGTAAAGATTCAAGTTTCTTAATGTCTTTGCTTTACAAATTTCGATGACAAATATTAGAATTATTTTTTCTTCTTTTTTTTGTTTCAATCATAATAATTCACTTGTTTATATTTATAACCACTCGGTTGTAAGATACGCTTAAATATGATATTTTAATTCATGCAGATTATGTATTTATTATTATAGACAACTCTATTGATCATTATATTGAGCCTAATATATGGAAGTGAGATCAAAACTATGTCTTGAGTGCCATCAGCTAGAATTGAAACCAAAATATACAACTCTCCATCTTCCTTCCTTAGCCTCTGAGCCACGCTCATATGCATGCATATATATATATATATATATATATATATATATATATATATATATATATATATATATATATATACTAGCAAAAGTACCCGTCGTTGACTGGGTTCAAAAACAGCCTACAGAAAATGAACTCTGATTTATTAAAGTATGATAGGTTATGAAATGGAAGAGTTGTAAAGAGATAGCTTCGAATTTGGGGGTATCAAAACCAAAGCAAAATATGATGAAAGTAAAAATAAAATAGTAAAATAGATAAACCCCATAATTTATTATACCATACCTGTTCACACTGAAACACTTATCACAATATTCTGCGGATCTATATTAAAAAAACTTGTTAAACTTTGTGACATAGGTCAGGTGCGAACGAACACCCCATAATTTTATTATACTATATTTCTTCAAACTGAAACATAATTATCAAAGTATACTTACGCAGATAGATATTAAAAGTCTTTATTAAAGTTTGTACCTATTTCTATTCTATGGAGGCCAGGCGCGAACGCAGACCCCCACAATTTTATTATACCATCCCTATTTAAGTTAAAACATACTTATCAAAGTATTATTATGTACATCTATATTAAAAACACTTCTAAACGTTTTTTTTAATTTTTAAATTTTTTATTTCCATACTTTGTGGACCAGGCACGTACGGAGACCCCACAATTTTAATGAATCATCATTATGCCAGATTAAACATACCCATTCCTGTGTCTCGATACATCTATCATTATTTGTGATCAGTTTTCTATAATAGTCAACCATATAGGAGCCTATTCGTTCAGCTTTATATATATATATATATATATATATATATATATATATATGTGTGTGTGTGTGTGTGGGTATATGTAGGTATACATACATGCATCGGACTCCCATATTGTTATTGTATATATATATGGACGAATGTTTATTTAATGGACATTTGATGAAGTCTTTTACGAGCACCGATCCATGGTCCAGTGGTTAGAACTGCTGACTATCAACATGATGGTTGTAGGTTCAATCTTCGGCTAGGGAAAGGTGCTAGTCTAATCGCACTAATGAGTTGTGATACAACGAAACAGTACTGTATGTGGCTGACTATATATATATATATATATATATATATATATATATATATATATATATATATATATATATATATATATAATTCACTCGTCATCCGTTTTTTAAAAGATGGAATCGCCCGATCATTGAAGACAAGATTCAACAAGAGGTCCAATGATATAGATTACTAGATTTTCTATTGACCCGTTGGTTCATAACAATCACCAGCATATATTCTACTTTAATTTCATTCCAAAGCTTATAAACTTTAATATATCTTTTAAGTTATTTAATCTTAAATAACTAAAAATAAGTCGACTTCTACTATCATCATCATCATCATCAATATTAATCCACTAAGATTTCTCATGCAGGTTATTATCTGTAATTACACACTTGGGCCAAGATCAAAGTGTAGTATCTATTCTTCAGATGCCGCACTTCAATTTCTAATTCTCTTTCAGTGGAGGAGAAATCCTTCACGACTGCGACAATTTTTATTTTTGTTCCGTTTCTCCACGGTGTCTAACTCTGTCCCGTGAGGAGGCATTGTAAATAGGTACTCACTGACAATAGCTGATGCCGTTCCTTGGAGTTCGAGTGACAACAAGTCTCATCAAATTTCCAATATTTTCCACCACTTTCAATAACCATTATAAAGGATTTTGCATTAATGTCACCATTGTTTTCTTACTGGATACGACCATTGGTTTTCACTAGAGTTTGAATAGCAATAAGATTCCCCACGGTCCCAATATCCTATGCATCTTTCTAGTGGAAGTCTGGTTAGTGCTCTCCTTTCTTGTTCTTTCCATCCTTCTTGACCCTTCACAACTAATGTCATCACATTGTTTTAAGCGATGTCACAGTTTACAAGATTTCTTGCAGATTCATGTGACGTTCCATGTCTTTGTTTTATTTCTTCCATATCATTTTTGTTCATAGTTTATGTGGGTTGGTTTCCACATTCCAAGATTTTCTTTAAGACTGCACCTGTTTTCATCACTGCCATCTGTTGTGTAGTCTCAGTCAGTTTTTACCTTTTATTTTTCCCCCATTTTTTTTTCTAGATTTCTAGTATTCCCACCATTATTTGTATTGACTTTCTTTATGTTTCATTTTTTTTTTTTTTTTCAGTTCTCTTGCAAGTTTCGCATATTTGCTTCGTTCACCATCTTCATCTTTACTTTGTGATCTGCTGGGACGATAAAATCTACAATTTGGCAACTTTTCCTTCATATTAACTATCATGACATCCGGTTTCCTTGATTGGATGAGTTTGTCTGTTTGTATCTCCATGTCCTAGAGGATTTTGTGATTTTTACTTTTCAATGCTGCCTCCAGTTTTTGTCTGTATCATTTTTCTGCCTGTTCAAAATGCAGTCGTTTGCATAGTTCTTAGTGTACTACCGATCCCACACAGCCATATCTGTTTTTTCTTTTGGGTTTTGTTTTGCTGCATTCACTTGTTATGTGATTTAGCATTTAATCATTTGGTCTACACTTATTTTCCCTGAATTTTGTTTATTTTAGCTTTGATGTAGTTAGTTCCAATCGCATTGTTCTATGCAGCTGTCAGTAGCGATTTGGTTTCTCTATTCAAGTGTTCTTTTTATATCCATAATCAGGTGTTTTTTATAAATCGCTTCTGTTGCCATTCTTATAACTTGTCCATGTAGCTGTTTCTCTTCTCATTTTTTTTTTTTGTCTTTTTGTTCCTCGATTGACTGTTCTCTTTATTACTTATTTTGATGGTGTCTCTGGTTGCAGTGTTCTGGGTTATGTATTTTTCTGAATCTTGCAGTCAGTATCACCTTTCTGGCATAGTGCACTATCCATAGTCATTTAGTTTTTAGTCTTTGTGTCAAGATGTCAAAGTTCATTTCTTGTCCAGTCTATGAATGGTCCAGAGTATTTTATTGGTGATACTGTCAAGGTGTTTATTCCTTACTTGATTTCTACCATATAATTTTTTTTCTAAGAATGTTCTGCTTCTTTGCATAGATTCTGTTCCATTTTTTATATTTTCTATTAATTTGATAATGTTTGCTTCCAGAACTCTCAAATATTTATAGGTATCCTGTTTGCCAAGCACCTTCATCTATTTTTCATCTCTAGCAGTGCACACTTTTCCATTCAGAATTACATTTTAATGTCCTAGCTGAAGATTCTGGTGGTGTTTTTCAGTTCCATTTTGCTGTCTGTAAATAGCTTTAAGTTGTCCATATACCTGAAGTGATTTATTCTGTTTTCTATGTCTGCATGTTTGTATTCGACATTTCATCTTCTGAGTTTGCTGAGTGGCATCATGGCTATGATAAACAGTAGTGATAATAGAGAGTTTCGTTGGAAATGCCTCTAGGTATTCTTATGTCAGTCAAGTGTTGTCCTCCAGCTGTCTGTTCCAGTAACCATGTTCACATTGCTTCCTAAATAAGATTAATAATCTTGTCAGATACTTTATACATTAATTAGCCATGCTTACTTAAAATCCATGCCATGAATATGTTCTTATTATCTGCTTTTTACTGCCTTCATGATGATGATGATGCTGATGATGGTGATGCTGACGATGCAGAAATATCATTATTCTATATCATTATCATCTAGAAATAAAAAGATTTATTATTTTGTAATGTACGAAGTGCCTTCAATAATTTTCCAGACTTTTTTGTACAGGCATTTAAAATTGTCGTAGACGCATGGAAATTCGGTATGTTATTGCTATACATTTTATGAGATGACTGACCAATTTTTATAATGTCAGGTCAAATGAACATCCACAGCAGGAATTAGAATACCCCCTACTAAAGCCTGATTGTCACAGCTGGTGAATTTCAAAAATGCAATCTGGACGTGAGGACACTTTCGAAGAACAATATGCAATAAAATTGTGTTTTAATCTTGGGAAAAATGCCACAGAAACGTATGGAATGCTTCAGACTGCTTTTGGACCATCTTGCATGAATCTAGTGTCAGTTTTTGAGTGGCATAACTGATTCAAAGAAGGCAGGAAGAGATGGTGAGAGGTGTGGAAGGAATAAGGAAGTCAGAACACTAGAGTTGATTGGCCAAATTAAGAATTTCAAGGATAAGGACGGTCATGCGTCTATAGAGACAGTTTGATGTCAGTGTGGGAACTGTGACACAATTATTCATGAGGAACTGAAGATGCAGAAGATTTATGCAAATGCACCAGTTCACAACTGCATCCTTGTCACAGACTATTTGATCAAAATGGGCATCAAGACAGTTACTCACTCTTCCTATAGTCCAGACTTTGCTCTTTGTGACTTCTGGTTATTCCCTAAACTCAAGGAAAACCTTAAATGCTGTCGTTATGAGATAAATGACAGAGGCTGTGACGATGGTCATTGACAAACTCACACAAGAGGACTTCCCTGAGGCAATGAGCAGGTAGTACAAGTCTAAATTGTATAATTTGTGTTTGATTTATTTCTTAAAAAAAAAGAATAGAATATTTTAAACAATTTTAAAAAAAATAGAATATTTTAAACAATTTAATAAAAAATAGAATATTTTAAACAATTAAAAAAAAATAGAATATTTTAAACAATTTAATAAAAAATAGAATATTTTAAACAATTTAAAAAAAATAGAATATTTTAAACAATTTAAAAAAAAATAGAATATTTTAAACAATTTAATAAAAAAATAGAATATTTTAAACAATTTAAAAAAAATAGAATATTTTAAACAATTTAATAAAAAAATAGAATATTTTAAACAATTTAAAAAAAAAATAGAATATTTTAAACAATTAAAAAAAAATAGAATATTTTAAACAATTTAAAAAAAATAAAATATTTTAAAAAATTTAAAGATAAAATCGATTTGAGAAGTAACAAACGCAACAAATCTGTTGCCAGGGACGCTGGGAAAGATGGTGGGATCCTTCTACCGCTCCATAAGATATCACACTACTGATGCAATTCTCTATCTGTATAAAAGCCAGGTACGTCCAAGGATGGAGTACTGCTGCCACATCTGGGTAGGAGCTGCTAAAAACAGCCTATCCTGCCTTGACAGAGTACAAAATAGACTTTGTGGCTTTTCTCTATCCTGCAGCCTCTCTCCCACAGAAGAGACATTGCGAGCCTGTCTTTGTTTTATCGTTATTTCCATGGCAAGTGCTCGTCTGAGCTCCCCCCCTCCCCCCCTCACCAATCTTTCACGAGAAACACCCGTCTGGCTGAAACTCCTGTCAATAATTTTCCCCACTCTTTATCTGTGCCTAAATCCAAACGTAGATTCCATGAGCAACGCTTCTTTCTTAGAACTGCACGCCAGTGGCACTCTCTGCCGCTTGCCTGTTTCCCACCTGAATACAACTTGGACGTCTTCAAGTCCAACATAAATAAACTCCTGACAAACCGCCCCCTTAAGTAAGACATTCTATCAAAACCCCCAATACTAATGATTACTACAATACTATCTCATTGATTACTGTACACGCAATAACCCTTATCCATGAGTGGCCTCCGGGCTTTGATAAGTGGTGAACCCCATGTAAAAAAAAAAAAACTCCAAAAAAACAAAAACAAAAAAAATTTGATTATTAAAGCACGATTCGTTCATGTATAAACTATTGCTGCCACTGAATTCTAATAAAATCTTTTCATGATGAAGACGAAATATAGTTATTTAGATTGTATTTGTTATGAATGGTTTTTTTAGAGGGTTACATTTAAGTGTTCCAATTTATAAAACAAGGGTGATTCTTTAACAAAAGTATCAAAGAAACCAGGGCTGTAACCCTTAATATATCCAAGGGCTGTTAATGAAAATTAAATTGTACGATATAACTGGACGTATACTAAATATAATGAGATCCTGCTCAAATAATAGAAGTATACAGGTTATCATTGATGGACGTACATCCAAGCAGCATAACATTAATATGGGAGTGCCCCAGGGTTTGATCCTTGGACCATTATTATTCCTGATATTCATAAACGACCTCTCTGATAATATTGTGTCCGAGATGGGTATATTTGCTGATGATACAACACTCCATAATATGCATGAGGGAAGAACAGATGTACATAAATCTAAGACAATGGCAGAATCGTGGAATTGGACCGCAAATGGATGGTAACATTTAATGCTAGTAAAACTAAGCTGCTCTCCTTTAACAAATTACAAGACGGCTCTCCAACCCCCTATATCCATGACAAACAGCACCCTATCTGAGAATTCTACCTTCAAACTCCTCAGCCTAATTTACAAATATTTTAATGGAATGTGTTCTGATGAACTCGTTTCACTTGTACCCCCTCGACGTACATATTTCTGACAAACCCACTTAGTAATAAGATCTCACCCCTTCACGCTTGATGTCCCTAAATGCCAGAAAGATTTCTATTCTAATAGTTTCTTCCCTCGAACAGCTAGACTTTGGAATTCCCTTCCTGCTGCCTGCTTCCCTGGCTGTACTGATATGCAGAAGTTTAAATGTAGCATAAACAAATATCTTGTTAATCTTTCCTAGACATGGCCGCAAATAGGAGCCCCTTACGTCCGAGTGGTGATATGCTTTCTAAAGGGTGAATATGATTAAAAAAAAAAAAAAAGAAAAAGTCAGAGTCGATAATTTAAGAGCCATAAATTATTCATCGATCTGACTTCTCCACTCAATTACACAAATCATATTTCATTAAAAATTATTAATAAATGTTCATTTATTTTAGAAAGTTCAATAAAAATAGGTTAAGAATAATGCAATGATTAAGTTGGTTTTAGATGAGCAAACGATAATGAAAGGGTTACTGAGTTGTGCCTGTGTGTTCATTAATATCTGAGTGCGTGTGCTTATGACTGTGTGCGATTGAGTTAAGATGACAACAGCAGCCAAAGGCCTGAGAGAAAGGTGGAGGAGAGCCGAGGCAATGTCAATCTGGATCTGTTGTGAATTTTGACTCAACCAGTTTATTGGAGAAAAATCTGGCTCTACATGGGATCAATGTAACCTCGGAAAGGCTCTTTCAAATAAACTCAGAAAATACTCTGATTGGTCCAAATCGGCCACCACAGCCTTTTAAATTATAATTGAAAATGATTCTTCCAACCCATTCTTTATAATTCAACTTCAGTCCGATAGGTTTCCATGAGGCTTGTCATCCCAGTCTGTGGCTATTATAAAAATGGCACTTGCTAGCATCTATCTCATGCTGTTCTTGTGTCTTCATTCAAAGATTCCCAACAAAGTTAAAGGGGGGGTTGCTGAAATATTTTCAATATAATGTGAGGGTAGATATTTACTGGCTGCCCATCCCAGCAAGGTTGGAAGGTGAGGATGTCAAGTCAGCGCCGGTAAAGGTGAGGCACTCTGGCCTATCAAAAATTGCCTGAGCATCTTTATCTACTCCCTGTATGGTAACCCTATCAGAAGAAGGTTAATAGGTGCTACACCTTGCTCAAGATTGACGTGGAACTGTGCAATGTTCATCTCAAGGTATTATACACATTCATATACTTGGTCACCCATCTGGTACTGGCCAGGCTGAATATTGCTTAACGATTTAACGTGAACTGGAGCATCAAGTTGATTATGATTGTTTGGTTTATCAACTTGTATTTCAGTTATCTCTACAACATATTTTAAGATTTTATTCAAACTTTTCCTTTCACGCTGACGCATTCAGTCTTTTCAGATTTCCGGTTAAGCAACGTTCAGCCTCGTCAGTACTTTGATGGAAATAGTTGGTGTCGTAAGTGGAGATGACTACAAGATCACTTTTTCTTATATTCTTCAGAAAGCTATGAATTTGCCTCTCCTTCTTAAGTATACAGGAAATGGAAGTGGACAACCAGTCTAGGAGAAGGAAAACTTTGAAATACTACTAGCCTTTCCCTGCTTATCACTGGTTAAGTAACATTCAGTATTATCACTGGTTAAGTAACATTCAGTATTATCGCTGGTTAAGTAACATTCAGCTTAATCAATACTTAGATAGGTGACCATCTCAGCTGGTGCACCAATCACTAATCGAGAATTTCTAACCTAATTTGTCCCACACTGTTGCATCTCTTTTCTTGTTGTACAAGAACTTCTACGGAATGTGCTCCAAAAAGCTTACTGCACTTGTATCATCTCAACGAAAATACCACCAACTCACCAGACTAGCAGCAAAATCCCACCCCTTCACTGTAGAGCTCCTTAGATGCCAGAAGATTTTCTTTGCAAATAGCTTCTTTCCTCACACTTATTTCCTTTATAATTCTTTCCCTGATTCCATTGAGCGGATTTGTTTGGTGAATTTCAACAAACAGATCATTCAACGGTTCAAACCTAAAACAAATTTCGCATAAATATTCTGATACACACGTATACTTTAGGAT
>NC_136489.1:3010678-3270678 GCF_053919585.1 Euprymna scolopes
AAAAAAACGTGACATCTTTGCTGTTACGACCACCGCCAAACCGGAAGTGACGTAGGTTTAAATTAAGGCGAGACAATCGAAAAGAGGGGATGACTTTCGAAAATATCGGTGAAAAAAGCGACCCCCCCTGTAGAAAAGTGCCCAGTTGAGGGTGAAGAAATTAATGTTTTTAGCCAATTTTTCGATATTTGTCGTCTGAAGGGTCGAGCTTCAAAACGATACCAATCTTGTGCAAATCCGTCGCCTCTGTCTAAAGTTTTAGGCATACATACAAACATACATACATACATACATACATTTATATATTGGTAGCTCAAATTTTCGACTAAAACCGATTAAAAAGCTTGCCCTATCTCTGAATACCCTTTATATAAAATTGAAAATGTTTAGACCAGAAATTATCTGAGTAATTTGGTAGAGATCGCAGAGGTCAAATTCTTTTTAACTTTGACTCCTATTATGACGCCTTAAAATTTATTGTTTATTAAGTTAGATCCATGTCCAAGGAACCTACCTCTAAAATTTCAAGTGTTTAGACCCAAAATTGGGGGAAGAGTTTGGTAGAGTTTTCAAAGGTGAAATCGTTAAACGTTGACCCCTTAACAGCCAAATTTCTGGCCGAAACCGGATTACAAAGATTTTCCAAAATCTCCATACCCCCTATATCAAATTTCGAGTTTGTAGACTGAAAATTGACAGAGTTATTGTGTAGGGAAATGTACACAGTCAGACAGACAGACAGACAGACAGACAGACAGACACACACACACACACACACACACACACTTTCACTTTTATAGATATATAGATAGATAGATTTGCTGTTGTTCTTCTTCTACCACCACGACCACGATGAGTAATTCATATTGAGTTCCTTTAACGATATACAATATTAATCTTAACCTTGAAATGTTTATTCTTTCAAATGTCACCCCCACCCCACATCCCTGATGTAACGGACACTTAAAAGCAAATGCAGACAAAGTGGATCTCTTTGATCATCTCAAGTAGATATTGTGTCAAACATTCGTCGTAATGGCCGCTGCTTTGTTTTTAGTTTAAAAGCAAATGTCCATCTGCATGGAACACTTCTCGCTTAAGTGTTGATCTTGTATAGCAGAGTCTTAGATCAATATCAAGACCCATGCAACAACAATGTATACATCGAATCACTTCCGAGTGCATAGGCTTTCATCACAGTAACTTTCTGTCAACGATTATTATAAGAAACGTTTCCAAGCATCGATCTTCATCATGCAAAATCCTTGATTTAACATTCACAGTAAATATTAATTGGAGCAAATACATAGAGGACATTGCCATGACTGCTATAAAATTACAAGAAAACTTCTCAACCACTAATTGCCATGGCTAATGATACATTACCTGAAAGTACTTCGTTCAAACTCTTCAGCTTAATGTTCACGGGGAACATGAGTTGGAACAGATGCAACCTGCTGGAAAAAAGATGAACTCAATCTACCATACTTGGAAATTACTTATGCCTAATATTATCTTGTACCTCTTCAAGACCACTATTCACCCATGTATGGAATATTGTTGCCACATTTGGGCTGGTCCATCTGCCAATAGTTTCTCACTCTTGGACAGGTTTCAAAAGAGAGTCGCCAACCTAATAGGTCCCACACTGTTAGTTTTACAAGTATTTTAATGGCAGGTGCCCCGACGAACTGCAAGCCCTTGTACCCCCTCTACCTAAATACTGCTGACAAACCCAACAAGCAGCAAAATCCCACCACTTCACAGTAAAGATCTTCAGATACCAGAAAGCTTTCTACTCTAATAGTTTCTTCCCTAGGACTGCTAGATTTTAGAATTCCCTTCCACGTTCCTGCTTCCCTGACTGTACTGACATGCAGAAGTTCAAATGTAATGTAAACAAATATTTTGCTGCTCAACTCCCTATATAATATCTCTGCAAATTATGTCCCAGATAGTAGCCCCCTACATCCAAGTGGTACTGTGCTGTGTTTGAGGTGAAAATGCAAAAAAAAAAAAAAAAAAGAAAGAAAAAAAAAAAAAAAAATTCCCACACCTCTGCCTGCATCCCTCTTCCTGTTCTATAAGTATTTTAATGGTGAATGCTCTGACGAACTACAAGCACTTGTACCCCCTCGACGTAAATATCCCCGACAAACCCAACAAGCTGAAAAATCCCACCCATACACAGTAGATATCGCTAGATGTAAGAGAGCCTTCTATTCCAATAGTTTCTTCCCCAGAACTGCTAGGATTTTGTTTCCCCAACTGTACTGGCATGTAAAAGTTCAAGTATAATGTGAACAGACATCTTGCTGCTCAACTCCCTACATAGTATCCCTGCAACTTATATCCCCAATAGTAGCCCCCTACATCAAAGTATTACTGTGCCTTGTTTGGGGTGAAAATTGAATTAAAAAAAAATACCTTCCATTATTCTATCTCTCAACAACATCACCATGTGCCCATGCATTGAGTACTGCTGTCACATTTCGGCTGGTGCACCAACCACAACATCTCCTTCTTGGATAAAGTCAACAAAAGAGCCTCTAATCTAACAGGTCTCACATTACCGTACCGAAGCAGCACTCATTCTAAGTGGGGTAAACTGGTTTCCTCCAAAGGAGAAAGTTTTATATTATGAAATTCATAAGTGATCCTCAGTCGCATGTGTATCTCCCCTCAGGGGGATGATAACGTTAAGCTTTTGCAGTTTTTGCAGGGAGGTGTCAACGTCTTCCTACATACAACACCTGGTATTTCCAAATGGTCACCCCTCTGGTACTAACCAGGCTTAATGTTGCTCAACTGAGGTGATCTAATGAGAACTAGTGTGTCAATGGAATTATACCGTCACATTATCAAACGAACTCCAGCTGTGCTTCATGACCACAGTGTTGCATTCTATGAGCTTAACATGTACTCCAATGAATGTGCTGCGGCTGGTGCCCTCTCTATGTAAATACCCGTGGGAGCAATTCTGTTTTAATTATTCTAATTATCTGTAATTCAATTTCTCTATTATTATATGAAAGTAAATTTGTCAGTGTGTGTGTGCATGCATGCGTGCGTGCATGTGTTCATGTGATTTTTTTCCTATGGACTCCGAAATTGATGGGCCGATTTTTATGAAATTTCACACAAATGTACTTTAGGTATCTGGTAGTGTTCTTAGATAGGTTTTGTATTGGAATTTCTTCAACAAATATCGATAATCGATAATCGATAATCGAAAAATCTGATGAAAGACGGAAGAGGCAATTTTGACCAAAGTTAACACCTTACACAGCCTAACACGACAAGTACATTTGAGAAGTTTTATTACCACAAAAGCAGAAAGACCCAGCATATAAAAACAACAGTAAGTTTTTTTATATGAAAAGTTCCAAATGAATGTTTCTGTTTAAAGCACAATTGAACCATGATACTTGACTTTTTTATTTTAAACTTAAGTTCAAGCCATGATCATCACACAAGCAAAACGGCCAGATATATAAAAATCAACAGTAGGTTCTTTGATATGACAGGGGCACATTCGAAATGAATGTTTAGGGCACAATTGGAGCATGATACTTGACTTTTTGCTTTTTAAACTTTGATTCAAGCCATTAAAATAATTTTATAAAATCAACATTAAATTCTCTACAGTGCAATGTAGACGGCAATGTATTATGGACTAAGTCACTGTGAGGAGACATGTGAAGTTTCCTCCTGGTACACCATGATGGGTCCCCAACTAGAGCATGCAATAACATCGCTTTCATTGAAAAATGGTCGATTTTATTGATTTTGACGACAATAAGAATATGAGAGCCTGAAATATTCATTGATCATCATCCAATCCCGGGCAACGTCGGGTCTCTCTGTTAGTAATTAACTAAGCAAGTCACACATCTCTCACTTTTTGTTGATTTAATCACTCCCTAATATTTAAATGTTTCTGTGGAAGAAAGATTTTTTAGCAATGCTAGCTAATTTACATATGTGTCTGTGCATGCCACAAACGCACATATAAATTAGATGGCAAAATAAAAATAATTGATGGTAAGGAAAAAATTGCTAAGATAGGATGTTGAATTTTTTAACAGGTTATTTTATAGTCCAGATGTAAATGGGAAAGGAGCAGTTCTTTCTTTTTTTTTTTTTTTTTTCAGGAGCAGGAGCTGCTTCTAAACAAGTGGAGTGAGTAAAGCTTTACCAAGGAATCATCCAATATTTTTTTAGTTCACATATCACCATGCATTCCACCTCACAAAATAATAATGATGTCGCTTCTCTTTATTTTTGGTAGATCATCATATGGGGCAGGAATATTCAAATGTTGTCAGAAACTTGCGACGACATAATTGCTCTTGGAGTTGAGTGCATCTATATGGCATGTGATGTCAGCGATAAGGCCAAGATTGACGAACAGGTAAATAAACATCTTTAATTGTTTTATTTTTAATCGTTAGAGTTGTTTGCTAATATAAATGTAAAGCAAAGTTCAATTCTCAGTTGAGTCATTTGAAAGACTAAAATAGTATCTAATGCCTGATAGTTTAACACTCGGCATTATAATAAATGCCGTCATCCTCGATATTTCATTGTAGTAACCTATGAAAAGGGAGATTCCGTATTGCCCTTGTCGACAACAATCAAGTTATATATATATATATATATATATATATATATATATATATATATATATATATATATATATATATATATATGAACTTTGTCTGTGTGTAACTGGACTGATTTTGTTTTAATTTCATACGAAGGTATACTATGTGTGTCTGGGAGTTTTCCTGCATAGGATTTCTATCGGAATGCATCTGATAAGTATTGAAAATCGATAAACGAAAAAAGCAGATCAAAGAAAGAACAGCCTGATTTTGACCAAAGTTAACACTTTTATACAACTTACTATCATAAGTGCATTTGAGAAATTTTATCACCGCACAAGCAGAAAGGCCCAGTCTATAAAATCAAGTGTAGATTCTTTTATAAAACAGTGTTTCTGTTTAGAGCACAATTGAACTATGACACATGACTTTTGCATTTTAAACTTCAAGTGAAGCCATTATTATTGATTTATAAAATCAACAGTAGATTCTCTACAGTGCAATGTAAACTCCAATGTATTATGGACTAAGTCACTGTGGGGAGGCATGTGAAGTTTCCTTCTGATACATTGTTGGGAAAGTCCCTAACTAGAGCAGGCAATCAATCAATTTGATTTTAAAAATGGTCGATTTCACCGATTTCGATGACAATAAAAGTGTGAGAAGGATGGAACATTTGTTGATCCTCATTCAATCCTGGACAACGTCGGGTTTCCCTGCTAGTATATATATATAATTTTTTTTTCTTTAGATATGAGCACACAAATGTATATTTGTGTTGCAATATCAGGTTGTCTCATGTAAAATGCACTAAATGTTGATGCTATTGTTTTTGTTTTTTGATTTCCATTTGCAAAACTCAAGCATGTTCTCCAAAGTTAAAACAAAACCAAGAATTTTCTTCTATAAAAGAATTAAATCAAACATCTTGAATAAAGAATTGAGGATTTATAGCACTTGAAGCATAATATTTTTAATATATAGCACTTGAAGCATAATATTTTTAATATATAGCACTTGAAGCATAATATTTTTAATATATAGCACTTGAAGCATAATATTTTTAATATATAGCACTTGAAGCATAATATTTTTAATATATAGCACTTGAAGCATAATATTTTTAATATATAGCACTTGAAGCATAATATTTTTAATATATAGCACTTGAAGCATAATATTTTTAATATATAGCACTTGAAGCATAATATTTTTAATATATAGCACTTGAAGCATAATATTTTTAATATATAGCACTTGAAGCATAATATTTTTAATATATAGCACTTGAAGCATAATATTTTTAATATATAGCACTTGAAGCATAATATTTTTAATATATAGCACTTGAAGCATAATATTTTTAATATATAGCACTTGAAGCATAATATTTTTAATATATAGCACTTGAAGCATAATATTTTTAATATATAGCACTTGAAGCATAATATTTTTAATATATAGCACTTGAAGCATAATATTTTTAATATATAGCACTTGAAGCATAATATTTTTAATATATAGCACTTGAAGCATAATATTTTTAATATATAGCACTTGAAGCATAATATTTTTAATATATAGCACTTGAAGCATAATATTTTTAATATATAGCACTTGAAGCATAATATTTTTAATATATAGCACTTGAAGCATAATATTTTTAATATATAGCACTTGAAGCATAATATTTTTAATATATAGCACTTGAAGCATAATATTTTTAATATATAGCACTTGAAGCATAATATTTTTAATATATAGCACTTGAAGCATAATATTTTTAATATATAGCACTTGAAGCATAATATTTTTAATATATAGCACTTGAAGCATAATATTTTTAATATATAGCACTTGAAGCATAATATTTTTAATATATAGCACTTGAAGCATAATATTTTTAATATATAGCACTTGAAGCATAATATTTTTAATATATAGCACTTGAAGCATAATATTTTTAATATATAGCACTTGAAGCATAATATTTTTAATATATAGCACTTGAAGCATAATATTTTTAATATATAGCACTTGAAGCATAATATTTTTAATATATAGCACTTGAAGCATAATATTTTTAATATATAGCACTTGAAGCATGATATTTTTAATATATAGCACTTGAAGCATAATATTTTTAATATATAGCACTTTAAGCATAATATTTTTAATATATAGCACTTGAAGCATAATATTTTTAATATATAGCACTTGAAGCATAATATTTTTAATATATAGCACTTGAAGCATATTTTTAATATATAGCACTTGAAGCATAATATTTTTAATATATAGCACTTGAAGCATGATATTTTTAATATATAGCACTTGAAGCATAATATTTTTAATATATAGCACTTGAAGCATAATATTTTTAATATATAGCACTTGAAGCATAATATTTTTAATATATAGCACTTGAAGCATAATATTTTTAATATATAGCACTTGAAGCATAATATTTTTAATATATAGCACTTGAAGCATAATATTTTTAATATATAGCACTTGAAGCATAATATTTTTAATATATAGCACTTGAAGCATAATATTTTTAATATATAGCACTTGAAGCATAATATTTTTAATATATAGCACTTGAAGCATAATATTTTTAATATATAGCACTTGAAGCATGATATTTTTAATATATAGCACTTGAAGCATAATAGTTTTAATATATAGCACTTGAAGCATAATATTTTTAATATATAGCACTTGAAGCATAATATTTTTAATATATAGCACTTGAAGCATAATATTTTTAATATATAGCACTTGAAGCATAATATTTTTAATATATAGCACTTGAAGCATGATATTTTTAATATATAGCACTTGAAGCATAATATTTTTAATATATAGCACTTGAAGCATAATATTTTTAATATATAGCACTTGAAGCATAATATTTTTAATATATAGCACTTGAAGCATAATATTTTTAATATATAGCACTTGAAGCATAATATTTTTAATATATAGCACTTGAAGCATAATATTTTTAATATATAGCACTTGAAGCATAATATTTTTAATATATAGCACTTGAAGCATAATATTTTTAATATATAGCACTTGAAGCATAATATTTTTAATATATAGCACTTGAAGCATAATATTTTTAATATATAGCACTTGAAGCATAATATTTTTAATATATAGCACTTGAAGCATAATATTTTTAATATATAGCACTTGAAGCATAATATTTTTAATATATAGCACTTGAAGCATAATATTTTTAATATATAGCACTTGAAGCATAATATTTTTAATATATAGCACTTGAAGCATAATATTTTTAATATATAGCACTTGAAGCATAATATTTTTAATATATAGCACTTGAAGCATAATATTTTTAATATATAGCACTTGAAGCATAATATTTTTAATATATAGCACTTGAAGCATAATATTTTTAATATATAGCACTTGAAGCATGATATTTTTAATATATAGCACCTGAAGCATGATATTTTTAATATATAGCACTTGAAGCATAATATTTTTAATATATAGCACTTGAAGCATAATATTTTTAATATATAGCACTTGAAGCATAATATTTTTAATATATAGCACTTGAAGCATAATATTTTTAATATATAGCACTTGAAGCATAATATTTTTAATATATAGCACTTGAAGCATAATATTTTTAATATATAGCACTTGAAGCATAATATTTTTAATATATAGCACTTGAAGCATAATATTTTTAATATATAGCACTTGAAGCATAATATTTTTAATATATAGCACTTGAAGCATAATATTTTTAATATATAGCACTTGAAGCATAATATTTTTAATATATAGCACTTGAAGCATAATATTTTTAATATATAGCACTTGAAGCATAATATTTTTAATATATAGCACTTGAAGCATAATATTTTTAATATATAGCACTTGAAGCATAATATTTTTAATATATAGTACTTGAAGCATAATATTTTTAATATATAGCACTTGAAGCATAATATTTTTAATATATAGCACTTGAAGCATAATATTTTTAATATATAGCACTTGAAGCATAATATTTTTAATATATAGCACTTGAAGCATAATATTTTTACCGAAATGATTGAACCCCAAAACGGTTGATATGCCATAAAACAAAACAACCAAACCAAACACCATGAACTTTTTGAACAGGCTTCCTCCAAAGGAGAAAGTTTTATATTATGAAATTCATAAATGATCCTCAGCACGCATGTGTATCTCCCTTCAGGAGAGATGATGGCGTTAAGCTTTTGCAGGGAGGTGTCAACGTCTTCTTACATACAGTACATGGTATTCCCAAATGGTCACCCATCTGGTACTGACCAGGCTAGACGTTGCTCAACTGAGGTGATCTAATGAGAACTAGTGTGCCAATGGAATTATACCGTCACATTATCAAACGAACTCCAGCTTTGAAGCATAAAAACTTTCATCAAAATGACCAGATTTGACATTAAATAACGTAGAAAAGGGTTGATATGCCGTAAAGCAACCAAAACAGAAGTGCAAACATGACTCTGGATTATTATTACAGTTTTACTTGACACAATTTTTTGTATCCATGATAAGACATCATCTGCTCTAAAATAATTTATTTTTACTTATTAATAGCACATGAGGATTGAGGACATGCGTTGCATGGAGGGAAATAATATATGAATGATATAGTGGATGTGTAATGGTGAGCCTTAAAAAAGACTTAGTTTTAATGACCTTAGACGAGGATTAAATCTGGATAATATGGAAAGATGTGTGCAAAAGAGTAAACTTTTATTGTGATAGAACACGTATGAGCACATGGGAAAATATAAGCAGCAGCTGTAAGATAGCTAGCTTGCGAGGATATTAGCAGCAGCAGCCAAAAAATGCACGTATGTTAATTAGGAAGTGTGCGCGAGCGGGCACAACAAAAACAAAGACAGAAGAAAAAGTGCAGTTGAAAAATATCGACATGCAAAGTCGAAGGCAAGAAATGTCTATCTACGGCTGGCGTGTAGGGAAGCAGAAAGAAAAATGCGTGCAAGGTGAGATGGACATGTGGTCCTGCGGTGACAACAAGAGACTCATTAAGTTGGTGTCGAAATGGGGAGAAAGAAAAACTGTAATAAACGACTTGTGGTAAAATAGAAAGTCAGATTTATTTATTTTTGTTTTCTTTATTTTTGTATTTTTGTTTCAATGGTGCCGGACCACATGAGGGTCCGGGAGAGGTTTGAACCGTAACAAACATGGTTTGAGCGTAAACAATTACATTACATTATGGCATGGTCATGTTGAAAGAATGGATGAGGATTCTTGGTTTAACAGTTGTAGAACAGTTGAGGTAGAAAGGTCAGTTCACAAGAGAAGGCTGAAGAAAATGTGGAAGAATTTGACAAAAATGGAACTAAGGGAAAGAGGGATAAAGACTTGGCCAGAAATAGCTTATTTTTGTAGTTACTTTTTAAAGCTGCGTAATGCATGTGAATATGTAAAACCAATCATAATAATGGTGCTTATGATGATGATGATGACGATGATGATGATGATGATATCAACGCAATAATAAAATCATTACGAATGCTAATGATGATGCTTAAATAGAATTCATTAACCCCCCCTTCCTTGCACACATTAATATAAACATCATAATATTTAAAATCGTATTTCGTCAACAATCCAAATGAACTCTTTATGTCATCTTTATTGCAATTTTAACAGGTACTTTTGGAACCTATGACTAATGTAAATTAAGTACTTGTCTGGAGTCAACTCTCCTATTATTTCTATATCTGAAGCTGAAACTATACTGTTTCTAGTATGTTCTGTTGTCATGATACCATCCTCCCAAGTATTACCTCCTCCTTTGTGGCCCAGGGCCGTCTCTATGTGGGATATTTGTTTGAGGCCATTGTGGCTCTCTCCAGCATTTTTTTATTTATTTTTTTTTTTATTCAATTTTCACCCCAAACAAGGCACAGTGCCACTTTGAAGCAGGGGGCTACTATTAGGGACTTAATTAGCGGGGTCATTATGAAGGGAGAAGAGTAGAAAGATGTTTGTTAACATTACACTTGAACTTCTGCATATCGTTGCAGTTGGGAAAGCAGAATCCCGGAAAGGAGTTCCAAAGACCCGCAGTTCTGGGGAAGAAACTATTGGAGTAAAAGGCTTTCTTGCACCTAGGGATCTCCACTGTAAAGGGATGAGACTTAGTAGCTTGTCGGGTTTGTCGGGGGTAGTTACGTCGGGGAGGTACAAGTGTTTGCAGTTCGTCAGAGCATTCACCATTAAAGTATTTGTAGAACAGGCAGAGGGATGCAACATCTCGTCGATGGGACAGAGGCTGAAGCCTAGATGACAGTTCAGGACCTATCAGGTTGGCGACTCTTTTTTGAACCCTGTCCAGGAGCGAGAGACAAGCAGCAGATGCACCAGCCCAGATGTGACAACAGTACTCCATACATGGGCGAATGGTTGCCTTATAGAGGTATAGGATACTGGCAGGCGTAAGTAGTTTTCTAGCACGGTAGAGGGAGCCAACCTTCCTTGCAGCAGCCTTGGCAATGCTCTCAATGTATCTATTCCAGTTCATATTCCCTGTAAACGTTAGGCCGAGGAGTTTAAAAGAAGTACTTTCAGGCAATGTGTTCTTGGCCATTGCTATTGGTGGTAGAGAAGGTTTCTTGTAGTTATTGAAGGAAACAAGCTTAGTCTTAGCAGCATTGAATGAGACCAACCATTTTTGTCCCCATTCCACTACGGATTGGAGGTCATCCTCTAGTGTTTCTGCCATTTTCTTGGATATGTGTTCATTTGTTTTCCCCTCATATCTGTTATAGAGAGTGGTGTCATCGGCAAATATACCCATCTCCGAAACAATATTATCAGGGAGGTCGTTTATGAATATCAGGAACAATAGAGGTCCAAGGATAGACCCCTGAGGCACTCCCGCATTTATGTCATATTGTTTGGATGTACGTCCATCGAGGACAACTTTGATTTTTCTATTACTTAAGAAGGATTTAATTACGTTATGAATTCTTCCAGTGATTCCATATGATCTAATTTTCCTTAGAAGACCATCGTGCCATACCCTGTCAAAAGCCTTAGATATATCAAGGGCCACCGCTCTACCCTCCCCTGTTTTATCCAATGAACGGTATATACGTTCAGAAACTACAGTTAAGATATCTGCTGTTGAACGGGCTTGCCTGAATCCATATTTAGCAGCTGTTAGGTGCTGGACTAGGACTTGATTAACTAAGGACTCAAATATTTTGGCGAAAAGCGGGAGGAGGCTAATGGGGCGATAATTTAGTGGGTCAGTTCTTTCACCAGAATTCTTGAAGACTGGTACCACAGAGGCAGTTTTCCAGCAGTCGGGAAAACAAGATTTGTTAAGGCATTTATTGTAAAGTTTGGACAGAACTGGAGCAACCTCGGCAGACCATTTTTTTAATAGCACAGCCGGGATGAGATCTGGTCCACATGCTTTTGAGGTGTCTAGGTTTTTTATAATAGCATGTACCTGAGAAGGGGTGATTTTCAAATCGTCAAGTGTTGCGTCTGTTCGCAGAGGAAAATCAGGGAGTGAGTGGTGTACCGAGTTCAGTGTGGAGTTTGAGGCAAACCGACTGGCAAGCAGATTAGCCTTGTCAGTTGCCGTGCAAGCAACCTCATGATTGTTTGTTAGTGGGGGAATAATTGACTGTCCATTATTAACTACGCTGTTGTAGATTTTCCAAAAATACCGGGTTCCTAATTTCTGTGCTTCGATGCGCTTTCTGGTGGTTTCAGAGTAATCTGACTTAGCTGTGTCTATCACTCTCTTACAATTATTTCTAGCTTCTATAAACTTCTGTTTATTTGAGCTGGACTTATGTCGGTTGAATCTGCGGAACGCATGCTGCCTTTGACAAATGGCAGCTGCACAAGCAGAAGTAAACCATTGGGGGGAGTGGGGCTTGCTATAGTATTTCCGTGCGGGAACATGTGCTTCAGTAGCAGTTTTGAACCATTCAGTTGTCTCATTTGCACACTGTTCCACTGGAAGAGTAAAGATATTTTGCCATGGGGCATCTCTGATGAGCTCCCTGATGGCTTCCCAATCAGCCTTTTTGTAATACCTCGTTGTTTTGAGTAGTGGGTCTTCAGTTTTGGGGCGAGAATTTAGGCTGATTTCTACCATTATCACAGCGTGATCAGCATTCCCGAGTGGGCTGTGGGCATTTGTTGTACAGTCATTGGGAACCGTTGTCAGAAAGAGATCTAGAAGTGAGACATGTTGATCGTGCTGGTCTGGGAAACGTGTCGGAAATGTAACCAACTGAGATAGGGAATGGGATATAGAGAAGCATGAGATAGGGAATGAGATATAGAGAAGCATGAGATACGGAATGGGATATAGAGAAGCATGAGATAGGGAATGAGATATAGAGAAGCATGACAGTGCAAGCTGGAATTTTATGCCCGGTTTGTTTTTATTTTTTTTCTACATCTACATTTTTTGACTCGTTTTTAAAGGACATGCACATTTTTGCAATTTATGACTATAATAAATTGCGGTTTCATTTAATGCCATAACTAGAAAATTCTAGCATTGCTACAAATATAATTTGATGATTTCTTTCTGTTCTCTGATGAGAAGAGTAGCATTCTTTGAAACTCCGCGGAATAAGGACTTTGTAAATTGTTTTTTGGAGTATTCAGCCGAACAAGAAATTTTGATTGTAAATTTCAACTTACAGTTTTAAGTTTTTTTCTCTTATAAAAAGCTCTACTCTCTATTGTGTGTTGAGCTTTTTTATTTGGCTTAAAATATCTGTATATAAATACTGGTATTTATTTTCCATTGAAGTTTACCATTGCTTATATCAGGTAAACAATATATATATATAAATGAGATAAGTTTATTCTAAACTTATATATATAATTATTTCTTATAATAATTAAATACCTACAGACACTAGTGTTTCTTCCTTTCAGGAATCTTCAGTACAGGGTGTCACGATTGATACCAGTCGATAGATTCAAACCCAGCGGCACTAGCCATCTCTGGCTTGATTAGCAAGGACCGTATCCAATCGATTACAATTAACCACGTGAAATAATGCTGAAATTTAAACATTTTATTTTTAAATGTTTTTATGCCAGTGAAAGTGATCTAATCATTATATGATGATCTATGCATTAGAGCTAAATTGACCGACTTAATTCAACTGAAAGTGCTCAACGATAAGAAACGAATTTTTTAAAGGGGCTAACATAATAACATATATATATATATATATATATATATATATATATATATAACTACTTAATTTACTCACATAAATTTAATATACGAAAGTATAGATTTATGCGTAAACTAAGTATTTACTTCAAAAGTGCTCAATACGTAGGTAGAGCTAGTTAGTAATTTATAAAATCGACATATATATTTTATAAATTACTATATATATATATTTTTTGAAGTTTTACATTTGGATTTTACCGTCACTGGATGTTTTATCTTCCACCAGACTATCCATTCATGTGTAATCACCTTTTTCTTTACCATATTCCCTCTGCTTCACTTTTTTTGTTTTCAAATAAGATCTTTGACTTACTTGTTGTTTCATCAAATACTTCTGCATGCAAAATCCGATCCCGCATTTTGCTTATTCCTACCCTCTGATTAGAAGGAAAGTGTTTTTTCGAAACTCCGCGGATTAAGGACTATCCATTTATCTAGTTTTTTTCCTTTTCAGATTAAATATGTTTTTAACTCATTTCAAAGTGATTTTTAACATATTTTATTAACTGTTTGCTCATATATATATATATATATATATATATATAATACAATTATATACATCTTCACACTATAAAAAAATATTTACAAAATTATCTAATTCTAATTTTCAGTCAGAGATCGTTCAATCTGAACATGGCCCAGTAACGATACTCATTAACAATGCAGGAGTCGTTTTCCCTGGAAGACTGCTTGAACTTAAGGATGAAAATATAGAGAAGATCTTTACAGTCAATCTTTTGGCTCAGTTTCGGGTAAGAATAATAGTTTTCTTTTGAAGAAATTGTTGTATTTACCGCTTCTCTAATGAGAAGTCTAATGCTTTGTAAGTGACAATCACGTAAAACACAAGGTGGAACGATAAAATTATCGCACTAGAAATGAATACATGATTCCATTTTCATTTTGATGAAAACTGGTTTTCATTTTTTGTTACTGACAATCTTCTAGTTGGCTAATTGTGTACAAATCCCAAGAGTGATAGGAGTCGTCTATCATGTCTAAAAGTGATACAATGTTCAACGAGCAAGATTGGAGATACGCCGCTGTACAACTCATGCTCTCTACCGGTCAAAGTTATGACAACGGGACCATTGCCAGCATCCTTACAATGCATCGCTGGATTGCCACAAATAACAGGGACGTCCCCAGGGTGGTGAAAACAAAGTTTCCAACCAAGGTTATAGTCTTTAATGTGATTTTAAATGAGGGCCACATCATGCTATCTCATATCTTCAAAGTCGGCTTGAAAGTCAACAGCAAAGAAAACTACTTATGCCTGACAGTATCCTATACCTCTATAAGGCCACCATTCGCCCATGTGTAGAGTACTGTTGTCACATCTGGGCTGGTGCATCTGCTGTTTGTCTCTCGCTCCTGGACAGGGTTCAAAAGAGAGTCGCCAACCTGATAGGTCCTGAACTGTCATCTAGGCTTCAGCCTCTGTCCCATCGACGAGATGTTGCATCTCTCTGCCTGTTCTACAAATACTTTAATGGTGAATGCTCTGACGAACTGCAAACACTTGTACCTCCCCGACGTAACTACCCCCGACAAACCCGACAAGCTACTAAGTCTCATCCCTTTACAGTAGAGATCCCTAGGTGCAAGAAATCCGTTTACTCCAATAGTTTCTTCCCCAGAATTGCGGGTCTTTGGAACTCGCTTCCGGGATTCTGCTTTCCCAACTGCACTGATATGCAGAAGTTCAAGTGTAATGTTAAAAATACATATTTCTACTCATCTCCCTTCATAATGACCCTGCTAATTTAGTTCCTGATAGTAGCCCCCTGCTTCAAAGTGGCACTGTGCCTTGTTTGGGGTGAAAATTGAATAAAAAAAAAAAAGTGTACCATAAGTGTGCTGAAGAGTGTGGTGATTCCCTAGTGCAATTAGATGGGCAATCTGGGTGTGGCAGCAGGACTCGGTGCTGGCCCACAAGTTCAAAGAGACCCAGGCTTGACTTTAGAAGGAGTGTTACAAGATTGTACCCTTCTCTTACTGACCCTCCTCTTCCTCCTCTCTGAATCTGCTGGTTGACTTCGTTTAGTCACATGTCAAGAACATCACCAACATGACCTCCCACAACACCAAAGTCAGTCTGATTGCTGACATTCGCCGAGCTCCTGTCGACTCTTGTGGTAAAGGCATGCTCCCAGTTCTGAACCCATATTGAGGTGTTGATTGAGGCTGAAGGCGGCTACATTAAATAGATGTCAGTTCTATTACATAATCAAGTTACCTGAATTGATTTTTTTAATAAAAGTTTTAGAATAAAGCTTTGTTTCTTAAGGGCGACAACTTTATCATTTCACCTTGTAAATGCTTGTTATCCAAGGCAACCACACAATCCTAACAGCATAATTAAATAATACCGTGTATGTCCTGCTTCTCCTGTGCTTGAAACATATTGTCTACAATCGTCTCCATGGTGATATAGAGGGGGGGGGGAATATAAGTCTCTGTAGTTTTCTTCTTCGTCTCCTTTGGCCTTCCCTGACACCTCAGCACAGTACAAATGCATGACTCGTCTTCTTCAAAATGAACTTACACGTTTTCCAAACGGCTTGCCTTTTATGCAGGCCAGTGCCATCTAATTTACATACGAACGGTGAGAATTCACATTACTTCTGTATGATCATTGAGCATAAAATCAATTGCACATTGCAATTTTGGTTTTTCTATTATTAACTGGACTTTACAAAATGAGCAGACATGTGGCCAGTTCTAAGGTAAGTCATTTTTGCAATAATTACAATTTTTTGTACATTCTTACAACTACTAAAACATAAAAAGAAGAATACTTTTGATTTGGAGAAAGATTATTTAATGATAAGCTGTGGATATCGATGTACAATCCTACAACTCATTACTATATGATGGTGATGCTGAAACTGTCCTTTGTCAGCAAATATCGCCATCTCAAGAGATAATTTCATCAGGGAGATCATTTATGAATATCATAATATCATAATAAAGGTTTACTCGCATTTATATCATATTGTTTTGATGTACGGTCGTCGAGGACAACCTGGATTTTTCTCTTATTTAAGAAGGATTTAATTATGTTAAGTATTCGTCCATAATATATGATCTGATTTTCCTGAGAACTGCAGTAGAACGAGCTTGTTTAAATCCATAATGATCGTCGGACAGAAGTTCAGCAAGTGTAAGGTGGGAGACTAGAGCTTGATTAATTATGGACTCAAATATTTTGGCGAAAAGAGGGAGGAGGCTAATAGAGTGTAAATTTAATGGGTCAGTTCTTTCGCCATAATTCTTGTAAACTGGTGCCATAGAAGCAGTTTTCCTATCAGGAAAGCAAGATTTGTAAATTTTCTAACATGTGAGCTAAATTTTGGTTCAGAAATAGTAAATTTATAAACGAAAATAATCTTCAACTCAAACTTTTAAAATAATTGTTTTGTTCTGCCAAGATTTTCATGTTGTCGTTTAAAAAATGGAGACTCTTATTGGTGGGGGAGTGAGTCTGTTTGTCTACAAATTTACCATTTTTTTTTTTTTCAGACACTGCGTGCTTTCTTGCCATCAATGCAAGAAAATCGGCATGGTCACATTGTAACAATTGGCTCTTGTCTCGGTCTCATGGGAATCAACCAAACGTGTGCCTACGCAAGTTCCAAATTTGGTTTGACAGCTTACGCAGAATCATTGGCATACATGATTGATAAAAATTATCCGGGAATAAATACGACCGTCATCTACCCTTTTCAGATCAATAATAAAATGTTTGCCGGATGTTCTAGCAGGTAAGTTATTCATGCTGAGATGCTTTGATGCAGATGTTGAGGGGTGGGCAATATCCAAGCAAAGAATAACTGTACAAAATTAATTTAGTTTATTCAACGAAACATTGTTAAAACAATGAAAATAAAATGTTAATAAAAACAGATTTCAAGAAATACAAGAACGTTCTGAAGAAAGTAAGGTGTTTGTCTGCAAGGAGGAATTAAATACTTATGTCTGTTTTGGCTGGTGCCATGTCCATTTACGTGTGTGTAAATAAATAGGCATTAAGATATGTATGTGTATTGACGTGATTGCTTTGTTAGTTAAGATCCATAGTGCAGTGGTTAGAGTAGAGTACTTTGAAAAATACAGTTATAAAAGTGACCTTCTTTTGAAGGTTCAATCCTCAGTGCAGGCGATCGAAAATACAATTGCGAATTACTTAGGACCTCTATTCAGTCATGGCTAAATGGAATGAGAGCATGCTATTCCATGAAGTAAATAAAGGGCTCAGTTCTAAATTCCGTGCAGATTCCTTAGTTCGACACACAGATTCCGAAGTTTGACAAGATATGCCTGAAGAAGGTCATGATTATATCGATCGAAATGTTGTGAAAATAATAATAAAGATGAGGACAGTAGTCCAAAGAATCCAAATAATACGAATAACTAATCCTCATCTCAAAAATTCAGAAACGTAATAGAATATCAAATATTTTTCAATAGCACTATATATATATATATATATATATATATATATATATATATATGTTTTATTGTTTTTATTACCGTTTTATCTGTTTAGTAACACATGTTTCGGTTTCTGAACCATATCTACAATCCAGCAACCTCGTCAGACCTTACAGAAACCTGTTTCTGTAAGGTCTGACGCGGTTGCTGGGTCGTAGATATAGTCCGGCAACTGAAACATGTGTAACTAAACAGATAAAACGGTAATAAAAAATAAAACACATATTTGCTCTGCAATAGTATTGAGCACTCTCTTCAGGTTTTGACTAATTACCATTTTTGCTCTCTCTCTCTCTCTCTCTCTCTATATATATATATATATATATATATATATATATTCAATAATTCAGATTATTTGGATTATTCTCATATTTTTTTTTACAACGTTTTTCAGATGCATCTTTTTGAACTCTGGAATCTTAATGTCAAACTTGGAAACAAATACAGAATTTCAAACAGAACCCTTTATTTAATTCATTGTAGTGTATTTTTCTTGTTCTGGCAGCCACAAGCGGTTACAAGTATGAAGTAATTTTTCATTTATTCTTAGTTATTATTGCCTATAGTGATGATTAAATCTTCTAACCCTTAAAACCTGCCATCTAGAACAGATTCATATTCAATGCATGTATCTGTGGCTCAATGAAGGTTCGACGTGACATTGGCTGAAACGCTGTATAAAAAATAACCAGCGTAAAATAATAGTTGGAATAATTCAATCGTTATAAATCGTTATCTACAACAAACGAAACATGCATTATTGTAGCTTTGTTTTTTTTTGTTTTTTGTTTTTTTTTAATGAAGTTTTTGAGGAAACATAAATCTTATCCTTTAAAATGTGTTTAACTGTGAGCGAAATAACGTATTTGCTCGGATTTCTATGTTTGGTACATGTTTGTGTACATCATCATCGTTTGACCAATCATCACAAAATTTGTCAACATATCGGCCATGACGTTTCTGGATTTTTGAAATGAGGATTGGTTATTTGTATTGTTTGGATTCAACGGATTACTGTTCTCATCTTGAGTTCACACGTTTCGGTTGATGTAACCTCCGACCTTCTTCAGGTGCATCTTGTCGAACTCAGGAATGTTTCTGTTGAATTTGAGAATTTGGACAAAATTTTGAATGGAATCTGTGGCACAGTGGTTAGAGTACTTGGTAAAATCAATTGTGAAAGTGATAGACTCCTGAAGGTTGAAGGTTCAATTCTCAGTGTTGGCAACCGAAAAATACAATATTGAATTGCTTAAGACCTCTATCCAGTCATGGTTGACAGAATGTTACCCCCATGAAACAAATAAAGGTTTCCGTTCAAAAGTAACACTCAAGATGAGAAGAGTAGGGTGAAAAATCCAAATAAAATGCATATTGGTCATTGATGCAACTTAAAACTTATTTAATTTTCAAAAGTCACGAAAATGTAAATCTTACACTTGTGGCAATAACTTTCTCTTTACTTCCGTATTATCAACGATATATATTAACTATTTGACCAATGAGGTCTTACATGTTATATGACCTTACCTCTTGACGTTGAAAAGTTCAGACATGATCAAAATTTTCACAGAATTTCAACTTCCGATTTTTACAAATTAAATGCATGGCTCTAAAGCTCTTTGATAACAATAACCGCCATACATCATGAAATAACGCCCAGATAAGACTCTGGCCCATCCTTACATTGTCAGGTTGAGGTATACAGTCTCACTCAAGTTCTTATATTAAATATGATAATTAATATGCTAAATTATTTATAGTTTTTCATGTAAAAAGAATATGGGATAAACATCACAAGATTTTTATATTTCTTCTTGCCTCCATGGGCACCTCAGCAAAAGTTTTTTTTTCAAAAATCAAGATTGGATATTCGTAAGTTGTGTTCATTCAGTCTGCATATTTAGCAATGGAAATTTTATTTCAAAGTTTAGTGTGACAGATCAATCGACAGATAGACTGACAGACAGAACCTCTAATAAAGAATCATGGATGCATCTATAAGAAATGATGTTGCATTCGACTTATATATACATTCAACGTACATGCATTAATGATGTGTGTGTACATGGGAGAATAGAAAGTGAATCCCGAATTTCCTTTTGGTATTTGTATAATTTTCACTTCTCTTATATTGTTTTTTAATTCTCACATTCTATGAGCGATCTTTCTGACAAAGGGTGAAGAATTGCTGTTTTCTGGGCCAGAATTTATCCATATAACACTTATCACTGCCAAGTTTTTTTTTTTTTATCCTTAACACTATATGACCTGATTGAACTAATTTGATCAGTCGTAAATAAATGAATATAACGGCATAAATAAAGTGAAAATTGATTCAAACACACCTTGTACGTATTAGTTCAGTATCTGTGTAGATGCCAAATACCTCTAGATTGCAACTGTCTATTGCTTACATTCAGTATACTGTCATCTGTCTCAGAGAGGAGGATTTCACAAAAACACTTTTTCAAGCATTATGGATAATAATCAAGGTAAGTTTATGAAATGCAAAAATTCTCAGTGATAGTTTAATTATATTTAACTTCATAATTTTTCAAGTTTGAAGACAATCATAGTATCATTACCTTTAAACTAACTAAAATTAACAATAAATATTTTTTAATCATCTACATCATGATTCAGGTCATAAAGGGTTAAGTAGTATTTTTTTAGCTCATTTCATCAAGTGATTTCATGCCGTTAGGATCTATTTTTATAAGAAGCAGCAGCAGCAGCATTGATGCATATGATATTAATGATAAATTGATTTATTTGCTTATTTCATGTGTCTACTAATGTGTAAGCTATAAGCTGTTGAAGTACTAACAGCCACTGTGTAAGCTGTAAGACATGTATGTGCTTATTTCATGTGTATGTATATATGTGTAAGCTTTATGTTTACTCTTCGAATCTAATCAGGAGCAGCACTCGATTCAAGTTTTGGCATGAATGTGACTTTTTTTCTCATTTGAAATTCCAGCAATAAAATTGATTACCTCCAAACGTGTTTTACATTTTTCCTTCACTTGATTTAAAGTTCACATTTTTTTCCCATGAATTAATCTTTTAGAAGTAACTTTAATGCCGGTCCAACTTCAACAACTTTATAAGGAGTTTAACAAATTCACATGACATTTTAACAACTAAATCACAGTTAAACATACAAGTTATATACAAGTGTGACCGACAGATCCTCTTATAAAAAAATAGCATGGCTACGTGGCATTGCCCAGGAAGCATAAACAGCAATATAGAAGAGTAAAAAAGTGTGTCAAATCTTTCTTTAAAATTTTCCTCTTTGTACCCCCTATCTCCCCCTCCTTTCTTTCATTCTCCCCTTCCCTTTCCACTGTCTTATTTTAATGTATTAAAAATAATAAAAACTAGCGGGACCTGTGGAAATTCCACAGCGGCATCTTTTATATGCAATATATTGCTGCTGGGCATTCTGTGGACGTTCAGCGTGAATGGAGACCCACGTTATTATGTAGCTCTTTTGTTAAAACTGTAAAATTATTTATCTAAGTAATCTGGTTAATGTAGTGTCAGACTATATCTAGTTATTTTGGTCCATTTCCCATATCCTTATAGGAGCCTGTTACATATTTCCATTTGTATGGATGTCCGGCGCAAATGGAAACCCCACAATATCATTATACCATCTTTAGACAGAACAGATACTACCCTTGGATCCTAGCCAGAAAACCAAGAAGGTATATTTTAGTTTCGCATACAGCCTAAAAGCTATATAAATTTTTTTTAATTTTAATTTATTTTTTTACATTGTATCTTTGGTGATCAGGAGATCCTATTTATTAATAGGAGCATCGGATCAAAGTGGATGAACATTTTTTTATTTAAAAAATTTTTTTATTACATTTTCACCCCAAGCAAGGTCCATTGCTACTTTGATGTAGGGGGTTACTAACAGTGGCATAAGCTACAGGGGTACTATGTAGGGAGTTGGGCAACAAAATGTTGGTTCACATTACACTTGAACTTCTGCATGTCAGTACAGTTGGGGAAGCAGGGACTCTGAAGGGAATTCCAAAGTCTATCGGTTCTGGGGAAGAAACTACTGGAATAGAAGGCTCTCTTACATCTAGGGATCTCTACTGTGAAGGGGTGGGATTTAACTACTTGTCAGGTTTGTCAGGAGTATGTACGTCGAAGGGGTACAAGTGCTTGTAGTTTGTCAGAGCATTCACCATTAAAGTACTTGTAGAACAGGCAGAGGGATGCAACATTTCGTCGATGGGACAGAAGCTGAAGCATAGATGAGAGTTCAGGACCTATCAGATTGGCGACTCTTTTTTGAACCTTGTCTAGAAGCGAGAGACTAATAGCAGATGCACCAGCCCAAATATGACAACAATACTCCATACATGGGCGAATGGTGGCCTTATAGAGGTTTAGGATACTTTCGGGCGTTAGTAGCTTTCTAGCATAGTAGAGAGAACCTACCTTTTTTGCAGCAGTCCTAGCAATGATCTTAATGCAATTGTTTCAACTCATGTTTCCTGTGAACGTTAGGCCGAGGAATTTAAAAGAAGTACTTTCAGATAAAGAGTCTTTGGCCATTAATGTTCGTAGTATGTTATCACTTTTGATCCTCCTTTTTAATAAATAGGATCTCCTGATCGAATAATTCATAATCTGGAAACTGTGATGCACATATGTTAAAGATTCTGTGGTACTAATATATAGATTGAAGAATTTCACCTGAACTTTCAGTTTTAAAGTCATTGCTCCTGGACAACGCCAAGTTTATTGTTTCCCCCCTCACCCTCCCATAGTAAACACACATTTTTGTATTGATGTATCAAAAATAATACTTGAAATGTAAGAAAAAATAATGAACCTCACATTTCAAAAATTAAGTATACAAATTTTGTAAATCTTATCGTAACTGTAAATTTTCATTTCAGGTTTCCTTGGATGTTCCCGCCGGTCGATGAGAAGGACACAGCTGTAAAAACAGTGAACGCCATTTTGACAAACACGCTTTCATTAATCATACCCAGACATATTTGTATTGTCTACGCTTTGCATACGTGAGATCCTGTTTTCTTTATTATTCAACATTGATATCATAATATTCAAACTAAAATGAAATAAGCATCATCAGGTGCCGATTGCGAATCCACGTGACTCAGTTTTCATCATTCCTTCCAATCCAGGGCAAGTTGGTTGATGGACGCCCAACTGTTGAAACATGTCCAATCAAAAACATTGTCTCTCCACCTTTTACCTTGGCTTTCCTCTGCTCCATTTGTCTTCTAACATACCGTCAAAGCATAACTTTGACAGGCCAGTGGTTCGTTGTTTCACATGGCCAAAAGGTTTAAGGATTTTACTTTTGATTTTAGGGGGCCAGGGAAGTAGTTTGATTGAGGATGGATATCTTGTTTTCTCCAATCAGGCGATGTCACGTAATGAAATGTATTACATAATTTTAAAACACCTCAATGCGATTGCCTAGTTGTCAAGGTCATGTGATACAATCAAGGTCATATAAAATTATTGAGAAGACGTAAATTAAATAAACTTTTACTTTAACAGTTAGCGGCACCCTTTTTGATTTTAGAATGATGCTGTGTTTTTGGAAATAAGCATACATGTGCATTATCCGGATTATTCCGACTACAGTTTTCATCTTGAGTGTTATTCTCACAACGTTTCGGTCGATGTAATCTCCGACTTTCTTCAGGTGTATCTTGAACTCAGGAATGTTTCTGTCAAACACAAGAATCTGCATGGAATTTCAAATGGACCTTTTATCTAATCAACAAAAATAGAAAATGGATCTTGAATTTACTTTCGACCATCGCATAACTCTCGCTTCCCTTATTTTGTCCTTTAGTCCTCACATTCCACGAGCGATGTTTCGGATAAAGGAGGAAGAATTACTGTTTTCTGAGTCAGAATCTATTCCATCTAACACTTATCATCGGCAAGTTTTTTTTACCTTGATTTACTTTTTTTTTTCTGCTCCTTACATCAAGTAGCTTCATGGCTTGTCTAGAGCGATTTCCATAAAAAGTATCCATGGAAGTTGCATGCTCTTGTTTCCTCAACCATGACTGCAGAGAAGTCCTAAATATTTTGCAATTGTATTTTGAGTGTTACACACACTGAAGATTGAACGTTTAACTCCAAAAGAATGAATTTTACTAAGTAAACACGGATCGTGACTGAAACGTTGTGAAAATGATATGAGAACAGTAGTCTGAAGAATCCAAGCAATACAAATCCTCATCTCAAAAAATCAGAAACATAAACACATATATTGTTGAAATGATGAAAAAAATGTGTAAGTCTAGGTGATTCCCATGTTATGAGAATCACTCATTACTGTGTTTTGTTGCTCTACTGTCATGAGAAATGGATCAGGGGCATTACTTATTGAACGCCCAATGCATGTATGTATATATATATATATATATATATATATATGAAATTATATATATATATATATATATATATGAAATTATATATATATATAATTTCATCTTAAAACATTTATTATTAGACTAAATATAAGTTAACGTTAGTTGCTCTAAAGCTTTCTTCCTATATACTTTACTGACACAAACTAAATGCTAAAATATACCTTAATTCTGGGATTGAGTTGTGTTTGAAAAAAATCGTTTTTAATTGTTCTAATTAGGTTATAATTATGTGACCAATTCATCCATTTTTCCCTTAGCTATCTCTGTCTTTCTCTAAATATTCTCAAATATTTCCTTATGTCTCTGTATTTAGAGAAAGAGTAACTCTCTTTTTTTGGCATAGTTTCTAATTTACATACATGTGTCTGTGCACATCACAAACATATACATTAGATGATAAAATAATAAGTGGCTTTATTTCTATATATAAGAATAAAGATATTTTTATATAATAATAATAACTAACAGAACTCGTGGGAATTCCACGGTAGTTGAAAATTTTAAAAACATATTATAAATAAAATGAATAAAAAATAAAATAAATAACGAATTTAAAACATTTTTTTAGTAATTCTTCTTAAAACCTTTTGAAGCTAAAAAGAATTAATTTTAAAAATTTACATTTTTTCCAATAAAAATTCAACACAACATTGTTTTATTTTTTCTGAATAATTTTTTAATATAAATTATAAAGGAACAGATGTCAATTCACTTGCACAGTTTTTTTTTAATTAAAAAAAAAAATCTATAATAAAAAACAAACTTACAGTCTGAACATAACTTTTTTTGTTAAATTATAAAATAAAATCGCCAATTTGAAACCGTAAACAGACAGCCATGTTATTTTTTGTTTCAAAAGTTTTTGGAGAAGAAATTGTTTTAATGATTTTTAACTGATAAAGAGCGACTATAAAGGGGGTAATTCTTTTCTCATTAATTAATGATGGTGATGGTTTTTTGTGACACCGGATGTTAGAGGATAATAATAAACAAAGAGAAATCAATGGTAAATGGCTGTTGCGATAATATAAACAAATTTGCAAAGGTTATTAGAAGAAGTGATAAGTACTGGAATTCTGGGGAGACTTGTTGTCACTCATGACTCCAGGGAGCACTACAGGTTGTTTTCAAAGAGAGTTCTTTGGTCGGTGTGAAAAATTTTAGTGAGTAAAAATAATGATTTTTTTTATTATTATTTAAGAAATTCAATTTTTTTAAATTCACCCGAGCGTTTGAGTTGAGAGATTATTAGGAACTTTACTTTTTTCTTTAAACCCATTTTGGTTTAGATACCTTTTTTTTTTTTATTTTTTTTTTTAAACCCATTTTGGTTTAGATACCTTTTTTCTTTTTTTTTTTTTTTTAACCCATTTTGGTTTAGATACCTTTTTTTTTTTTTTCTTTTTTTTTTTAAACCCATTTTGGTTTAGATACCTTTTTTTTTTTTTTTTTTTTTTTAACCCATTTTGGTTTAGATACCTTTTTTTCATTTTTTCTTTTTTTTTTTTTCTTTTTTTTTAACCCATTTTGGTTTAGATACCTTTTTCTTTTTTTTTTTTTTTTTTTTTTAAACCCATTTTGGTTTAGATACCTTTTTTTTTTTTTTTTTTTTTTTTAACCAATTTTGGTTTAGATACCTTTTTTTCTTTTTTTCTTTTTTTTTTTTTAATTTTTTTTTAACCCATTTTGGTTTAGATACCTTTTTCTTTTTTTTTTTTTTTTTTTTTTTAAACCCATTTTGGTTTAGATACCTTTTTTTTTTTTTTTTTTTTTTTTAAACCCATTTTGGTTTAGATACCTTTTTTTCTTTTTTTTTTTTTTTTTTTTTAACCCATTTTGGTTTAGATTAATTTTTTTTTTTTTTTAATTTTTTTTTTTAAACCCATTTTGGTTTAGATACTCTTTTTCTGGAAAGAGTTCACTTTTAGGGGCCCCTTTTCTCAAAAGGAGGCTAACAATCAGTTGCTTTGGATTAACAATGAACCTCTCCCTCCAAAAAAAGCCCTTTCTAATGCACATACATTATTATTCATTTGGGCCGCGAACACTATACAACTTTGAATATTTGGTCAGAGTTTATTTCTAGGCAAAAATATGCCAGGTTGTCTTGACAAACCACTGTACAGAGAGACTTAGTACACTTGAGGATAGTGTCCAGTAGACACTTAACTTATTACAGACACTTACACCTCAATTGCTGGCTTCTAAAATCCAATGCAAACATGAATCATATAAATCATTCACAGCCATGAACATCACAACATTGTATTAAGGATTTATCAACCGATATAAATAAAACAGTAGATGTATGTATGTATGTGGGTGTGTCTGAAAACATTTAACCGATAAACTCTTAAACTACTGATTACATAACACTGAAGTTAACAAGAAATATTAATCATACAACAAGGATTGTTTATAACAAGTAAAATCTTTGCTTGAATGAATAACACATACAGAAATATGTCAACAAGTTGAAATGCAAAATGTCCATTTCAACTTGCTGACGTTTGTATTAGTTTTGTGCAAATTCATTCAGTGCTTGAAATGGTTTAATTTTAAATCTTTATTATTTATCTGTTGATAGCTCCAACAGTAGGGAATGCGGCTGGAGTGCTAAATGTTTTGGTTTCGATTCTAGCAAGTCATTTTTTTTAACTTTTGAATTTAGTACTGTATATATATATTATTATTATTCAATAAAAAATTAGCTCTGTTATAATGAATTCGATATCTGTATGAATTAAAATATTTTTTAACATTTTTTACACTAGTATTTAATGTAACGTTGAGGAAAATATGTGTGCTGTGTTAAAATAATGGTTTATTACGCATGAATTTGTGCAAAAATAATAATCGTTCTTCAAAATTATTATCATTCTCAACAAAGTTTTTTCGAAGACCTGCCAGCTTTCACATTTGGTCAAGTTACAAATCCTTTGGCTTTGAATTGACAAATCCTTCACAGGTTTCTTCAATTTTGTTGCATGACTTCAATCCGAGCTCTTCATAAAGTGTTGCATGATTGGAATGCAAAGTCTGCAGATGGAGCAACATCTGAGCGATATGCTGGATGTCTTAAAGATTCCATGTTATCAATTCTTCAGTGTTGTTGCTGATTTTTTTCTGACAGTGTTTTTGCATCTTTGCATAATATTGCACACAAACATTTGCATCAACTTAGTGTTTTGTACCCGACAACCATTACTACATATTCTACCGTTTTGAAAATGTCTAAAATATTTCTTTCCACCTTTTTCATGTTTGCATATTTACATTTTTAGGTTCTTACCACAGGAAGTGGATTTTCTTATTGGTGAATTTTGTGGAATGCCGACAGCAATGGAAAATTTCCAAGGACACAGTATCCATCCAAAACTTGAAGAATTACATGTCCCAATCAAAGAATATGAACATTCACAATGAAACATTATCAGAGCCATGGAATTGGAACGGCCTGAGAAAGAATCAAGTTGGATTAACATGAACGTTTCAATCTTGACCGACATTCATGGGAAATGGATTCGTATGAATGCAATGGTCAATGTTTAAAACAGAAATGCTAAAATAATGATGTAAAGATATACAATAAATAAAAATGATGTAAAGATATACACATTGTCAGTTTGTAAATAAGAAATGATTTATATAGACATGGACATATGTACATGCGTAACATATTAGGGACCTCTTTTTTTAAATTTTTATTTTCATTTCACCCCTTCAGGGCCACTTTGTTGTGAAGGGTTACTATTTGGGACCAGATTTGCAGGGATACTATTTATGGAGTTTGGTAGCAGGATATCTGTTCACATTACACTTGAATTTCGGCATGTCAGTACAGTTAAGGAAGCAAGGGCATGGGAGGGAATTCCAAATGCAGCAGTTTGAGGGAAAAAGTCATTCGAGTAGAATGCTTTACGGCATCTACGGATCTCTACAGCGTAGGAGTGGGATTTTGTTGCTTGTTAGGTTTGTTAAGAGTATTGTTGTCGAAGGGATACTAGCTCGTCATAGCATTTGCCATTGAAATACTTGTAAAACAAGCATAAGGATGTCACGTTTCAGCAATGGGACAGAGCAAGAGGAGATATGGATTTTTAGCAACTTCCTCAAATCATTATGAAACCTATGTATTTGAATAGCTCAGATTCTGAGGTTGCAAAAATGGGCTCATTTGTCTTCTAACTCCAATTATTTCTCAAGATATTCTGTTTGCGAATTTCGAATTTTTGTGAAATTGCAACAACAGTCACCTTACCAAGAAGTAAATTTGGGTGCACCTGAAGAATTGGTCAAAATTTCTTCCAGGAACCCCTAAATATGTCCTATAACGCCCTTAGATAATGCCAGAGTCCCTGAATTTACTTCATTATAAAAAATGAAACATATAAACAAGTTTTTGACCTATTTTTTTTTTTTTTTAATCTTTTCACAAAATTTACTATAAAAATGAGCATTTTTTTTTACATAAAAAAGCCCAAAATTTTCCCCCAGCTGGTATATTTTAATGAAAGATTGCAAAAAAGTCCAGAGATGAAATTTCTCATGTTTCACAAACAAGAATCTAAACATAGAAAGCTATCATAATTCAATTGGGTGAAAAAAAAATCAATTTCGGGAACCATTTTAATTCTAACATACTGAAAAAATTTAAACTTGCCTATTTTTCCGTAATTTTGGACAACCCACCATGACCATTTAAACTATAAATCCAAATAATTCTTGTCATTCTTACTCAAATTTCATCATCCAGACCACTTTTCCGGCGGTTTTTGGATGCAGAATCCAAATCTAGCATCAGAAAACCATGAAACTGCACTGTTTTCTAAAAAACCCTGTTTTTTTTACCCTTTTTTTAAAGCTATTTTCAGTTAAATATTGGCTGTAAATCAGAAAAAATTATTTTTTTCCAAATTTATCCATAATTGAAGATTTCCATTTTTCTCATTTTCAGTATCTCACATTTTCTTTCTGATACACAATCATAATGAATGACGTGATAAACATTGCTCTCATTGAGATTTTCAAGAACTGCAAGACATCTTGATTCGACAAAGAGCCAGACTTCGATGAAGTTGTGAAACAGGTCTCATCCAAGCTAGAGGTCCCACCTAGTGATAAATTTCTATCTGACATTAAAGTTTTGTTCAAAGACTTTCAGCAGCAACAAAACAAGAATTGTTCAGTGCTCAGTTCATCTTTTCATCATTTGATGAGAAGGTAGTGCTTCAACGTCACACGAATGTACCGAAAGCAAAGCATCCTCTGGAGCAAATCAGTGACCATCTACAACGCCGATGACTGAGCGACTATATGGATTTGACCAAAGCTGCTGCTCAAGCCCAGAACACTTCCCCCACCAAAATGTTTGCTTTTGATCTGAAGAACAAAAACCTTCAAAACAAAGAGGTTGCTAAAGTGGAATACTCTATCCTATGCAACAAGTCCATCTCAGACCGACACGTTTCATTGAAGGTTGCATCTGCCATCTGTGAGAGTGGCAAAATGACCAACAGATTTACACAGACATTCGTTTACTCCTGAAAGATGTTGGATCTGATGTTCTTCCATTGTACAACAAACTGTTGAAATTTAAGAAGGAGCGGAGGCGAACAGTACAAAACTTGCAATTCTGTACAGTCGTGTGATGTAGCATTACCTCCAGTGCTTGCAACTTGCGTCTGCCCAATTGTTAGCATCACTTCAGTTGCCTGCATTCCACAACCTCAACAAGATCCAATCGAAAACTGCTCACCCAAAGAATCAATAGTAGTGAATTAAGAACCAAGATTGATTAACTGGTATTGCACATGGCTGTCATTTTAACCATCATTAACTCAGATAGAAAAGTGAAAATTGATGAGTTCAAAGAATTTTGTCATGCTAGCTACCTCCATGTTGGTTCAATTCCATGGATTGATATCACTCCAAATGCTCATGTTGTTTCAGGGCACAGTGCTGAGTTAATTGCAGAAAATGACGACATTGGTCTGCTCAACTATACAGAATCTGGCATTGAGGCAAATAAGTTCCTATGTCAGTATCGGATAAACAAGTCTCAAAAGACAAACCAATTTGACAAACAGATTGTATTAACAGACTCTGGGACAAAAATGATCACATTGTTATGAAGACAAGAGAACATTTAAACTGCAGACATTGCAAGTGATTACGTCACAACATTAGAAGTTGTGAGCAGCTTAAAACAACAATTCATGGTTGCAACAGTGAATATGAGTGTTTGTTGTGCTTTTTCATGATGATGATGATGATGAGTTATCTGATACATTAAATTAATAAACTAGTTTTTCGTTGTGTAACCTTTTAGTAATGTATTTTCTCATTCTAACTGAATATTTGAAAAGCTTGTTTCATGCAGTATCAAATAGACATCTCATTTGTCTTCTTAGCTTCAATAGTTTTAAAGATACAGGCATTTAAAGTTTGTCCATAACTGCCTAAATTTTGTCTGCCAGAAAATTTATGATTTTGGATCCTTGGATTCTTAAAAAGAACGATTTTTATGTAGAATATAAACTTTCCAACATCCTACCATGGTATACCACCCTATTTGATGTCAAAAATGAACTCAAAGAGCTAAAACAAAAAAAAAAAAGAAGCATAACCACTTACATTATAGGTATACATAGGTAAATGTTTGCTTGACCCCCCCCTCTAATTAAGCCCACTGTGCAGAGGTTGGAGTTTAGTTAATAGTTCAGAACCCTGTCACAGAGCGAGAGACTAGTGGTTGATGCACCAGCCCAAATGTAACAACAATATTCCATGCATGTAGAGGTACAGAATATTCTCAGGTGTGAGCAGCCTTTTATCACGGTAGAGCGAGCCCACCTTCATTGCAGTAGCCTTAGTAATTGCCACAACTATAATGATTGAGTCAGCTAATGTAAATTTTGATTGGGGTCACACTGAGTGCATGCAAAGCAGAAATGTTGCCAGGGTTGAGTCAACTACGGCTGACATGTAAAATTAAAACTAAATGGTCTAGACAAAAGCGAATGATATAACGAATGACGTCACGTTTTTCAAGTTGGGAGAAACAAAGATTTTCAAAAAATTCAGTCTGTTGAAGTCAATCATGAGATATCGAATATGGTGAGTCGATCATGGATTGTGCGAGACGACCAATAATATAGAAAACATTCATTAATCACTAATTACAAAATGTTAACTCAATATCGCTGTCCTTGTGTCTCTCATTTCAGTTAAGATTTATAAACAAAGCTTCTTTCCCAGAACTGCCTGCCTGTGGAACTGCCTGTCCTGCTTCACAGTTGAATACAACATGGCAGCCTTCAAATCCAATGTAAACAAATTCTTGTTGAGCTGTCCTTATAAATAATCAAATTCTACTCAATTTACACCATTAACGATTACTACACCACTATTTTACATTCATTAACCCTTATCCTCTAATGGTCTTTGGGCCTTCATAAGTGATGACACCCCCCTCCCCCAAATAAATCAATAATAAAGAATTTAAGTAAATAATTAGCTAAGAGAACCTTATACCTTTTCATTTAGTCACTTGTGATAAATGATGACTCATTGTATAAAACCCCTCACAAAACAATGACCCCCCCCCATCCACTAATGCAGGTGAAATTTTTTATAATGTCATAAATGATGAAGTAAGAAAAGGATGATTCATTAAAATAGAGAATACAGATGATCCGTAATCCTTTCTAAGAATTTTTCAGCTGTACAACACATTACTATGGGGTTACTTCTTTGCAGACTACAACATGGTCATTTTCAAATCCAATCTCAGACACAACTCGTGTATATTCAGTTTTCTCAAAAACATTTTCTAGAAAAACCCAACACCAAGTATTTACTGGAAAAAATATGAGAAAAAGCAATAAAAAAAATATATTTTTTTTCAAATAACAGTCAAATCTATCCTGTTTGAATTCACCCCTGGAGGAAATCGTAATTTTCTTAATTATATTTTCTAAATTCCTTTTCAAGATTTTTTCCAGAGGACCGTTATCAATTACCTACCAGAAAATAAAAATTAATGTTTTCCAGAAGTCAATCAACTTCCCCTATGAATAACCCTCACAGATTAAAAGATGGCTGATGAAGACCAGAAAGCCGTTTATAATTATACAGAATTCTTTTGGTTAGAGTCACTCTCCTAACTTGAAACCTAAAATACCATATAAATCTGAACTTCTGTTAACTCGATATATAATAAAATGACTGCAGAAATTCCCCTCTGGCCCAAAATATTGTAGGTTTGCAACAACAGATGCCACACAATAATTCAAGACACTTTGGCTAATAACCACTATTCTCATGTAGCTTTCGAACACCAATTTAGACACATTCAGTTGTAAAAATAAAATGCTACATTGCATCCTATGAGCAACACCATCACAATATCTACAGACGAAGGAGTCCCTATTTTCCTCTCTAAATATTTAGTCCTACCATTGCTACCAGTTGCCACCCAACAAATTTTACACATACCACAGATTCTGTGATTTCACTGATCGTAACTGGCTAATACATACATAGTCCTAACGTAATCTTTCTAGTTTCCAAGCATAAATAATAAAGGCTCCCTCTCCGAAGTCCATTCATTCTGATTGGCTGATCTTCAAAAATTCTCATATTCCGTAATCTAATTCTTCCCTTTATAAATGAATGCTTATTAACATTAAAATATGGTGTCACTAATAAACATATTGCATCTTCGTCAAAACAGCAAATAAATTGAACAGCCCCTGCGATGGACTTTACAAATCAACACATTTCATATATATTTATACATTGAAGAATTTAGCTCCAATATTTGCGTTGTGTAGATTAAATTTCCCCAGGAAAAAAAAAAATTTTTAATTAAAAATATACAGAAGTTTATCACTTTATTTTTTCCATGTGAATTGACAACATTTATAGGTAAAAAATAGGAAAGTTTATTGAACGAAAAAAACACAAACTTATTTTTTGCCAACTATCTTATTTCAACAGCATACTGCTTTCAATAAAATTCAGTAATTTCTTTTTCAGTACAAACTGTAATTGCAACATGGGATTAGTTGGAAGCTAAACTCTTCAATATAGACAAAATGTGTCGGTTTAAAATATCACATTCCTACACAAGCACTCAAAATATAACTATAACGACGTGTGATTTACTCTGGACTAAATTGAAAAGATTAGCTCCCAAATATTTGCGTTTTTTTTATTATTATTTAACAAAAAATATTTTTAAATAAAAAAAAAAACCAGAAGTTCGTTGAATAAAACAAAACGAACTTATTTTTGTCGACAATTACATTTCCACAATATATTTCTTTTAATAAATATTCTGGATTAAACTGAACAGGTTAGCTCCTCCCAAATATTTGTGTTCTTCAAATTCTTATGCTGCAACAAAATATATAAGTTTATCGAACGAAATAAAACAAATTCATTTTTGGCTAACTATTCTATTTCCGTAATATAGTTCTTTTAATAAAATTCTGTAATTTTTCTTTTTTTTCAGAACAAATCGTAATAAAAAACACACAATTATTTGGAAGCTAAACTTTTCAATATATAAATATATATAAAATGCGTCGGTTTAAAACATCACCAATCTACACAAGCACACAAAATATAACGACGTGAAAATAAATATGTTTATGCACACACAGTTTTTTCTACTTGTTTGTGAAATTCTGGCTATAGTTATCAATTTGGCCTTTTTTCCTAATAGATTTAGCTTCAAATATTTACTGAAGTATGGCAACCCAATTAGGGTCAACTATTGAACACGTTTACCCTTTTAGAATCTTTAAAACACACATAACTTCCAAACTGCAACAAAATTAAAATAACCAAAAGAATTGGTGGACCTTAAGGGTGTGTTCCATTTATTAGAAAAAAAAAAAAAAAAAAAAAATTGAGTAGATATGAATTAATCTCAGAAATAAATCGAAAAAAATTTTTCATATAGATTTTGGATTTCTGAAAAAGATGGAAATTCCCATAATCGACCAGAATTTTATAAATCCTCTCTATCTGGCCCAAAATATACCCCTATTTTCTGAGATGCAACCATAAATCGTACTTTACATGAATCCTCGATGTAACTTTCACAATATCAGGATGCCAGGAATCCTGATAAGCAACAATTATATATTCTGATGGTAATTTTTGTCATTTCTATTGTTGTTTTATTGAAAATTCAATAAACAAACGCTTTAAAATAAGTACAAAACACAAAAACTTATCCAGCTACATAAAAGTACTTTTTCATCTTTATATATATATATTAATTTCTTTTGACAAGAAGATGCAAGGATTTGGCTGTATTTATTTAAAGAAAACTTTTTTTTAATATATTAATTAGGTCTGTGTAAAGTTAAAGGACTTAGATAATACAGTGGATGTGTTATCGGCAGCTCCAGTAACTCTCGCTTCTCCTTTTTTGTTCCTCAGTCCTCATTCAAATGAGTGATTTTTCTGACAAAGGGTGAAAAAAAGCTGCTTTAAAGGTTGGTAGTACTTTGTGAACAGTAGTCTGAGATGTCGGAAATTTTTCTCTCTCTATGTCTATCCTTGTGGCCATATCACTAGTAAGGGTGTTGGAGGTAAACGTTTCGTTTGGGCTGACGTTAGGAGGCTGTCCTATCAGAAGGTGCAAAGTACTGGGACTGCTGTATTGTCATTTGGTGAATGGATTTTGGAACATGCAGCAGTCTCTGGTGGGGCCTTTCGATGCCATACTAGTGGGTAATTGTTACGGCTTTACCTTTTCATGTGCTACAAAAAAAAAAAATTTCCTGTCTTTTTCTCTCTTACTTTCTCCTCTCTGTACTGCTCTAACCAAGTATGCCGACCTGTTCCACAAATCCCAAAACCTCAACATGAAACATCTCCAGAAAAAAAACTCAAATAAACCTAGAACGCCATCTTCCAACGTAGACCCCTACTACCAGGTCTCCTTCTCCAACATCAGGGGTCTACGTTCCAACCTTCCAGAGGTTGAAACCCAATTACAAGAGACGAAACCGGACATATTCTTTCTAAGCGAAACTGGAATAGGGCCGACCACTTCCCTAGATGAGTTCATAATTAACGGATACTTTAATTTAACATCTAAATCTAACCCCCCAAGATCGCCATGGGCATGAAATATGTGCCTACATTAAGGATGGCTTCCCATGTGGCAGGGATATCTCTAGAGAAGATCCTAATTTACCTTATATGTGCTTCCGGGTGGCACTTGCTTACACCACTGCATTTATATTTGCCCTCTATCGGTCCCACAACAGCGGAGTTACTATCTTTAAGAGCATATCTGAGAAAATAGACCACATCCTGTCTGCACATCCTTCGGCTAACATCCACATCTGTGATAACTACAACGTCCATAACGTGGAATGGCTGACCAACACAAATAAGACGGACGATGAGGGGAGGTTCTGTCATGATTTTGCCATTGCTTCTGACCTAACTCAGATTGTTCGTGAGCCGACCCTTGTGCCCGATACTACAGGTCAATATGCAAGCCTCCTAGACCATTTTATCTCAACTTCCCCTGAGCTATGTTCATGTTCCGTTCTTTCTCCTCTAGGATCTTCCGACCACTCCGTCGTATCAGTTAAGATAAAAATGAAATGTAATAAGTCCCCAGACGTACCCCTCCACTGTACTGTATACCGATACTCTATGGCTGACTGAGATAGCTTCTGTACATTCATATCTGATCTACCTCTGCATTCCATGTTTAAAAAAGATGTGTCTTCTATGGTATCAGACCTAACCGAATGGTTAATTGTAGGCATAGACCGATTCATACCATCTAAGAAATTCCAACAAAAACCTAACAGCCAGCCATGGTTCTCCCCAGAATGTGCTGCTGCCATCGCGCACAGAAATCACTTTTTCCATAGCTACCAACGTAATAGATGCACTGAGACTAAAGCTGCTTTCAGGAACGCCAGCAACCACTGTAAAAGAGTAATAAAAAATGCAAGAGAGCTATATGCCCAGTCTGTTAAGTCCAAGGTAGCTGATCAGCGGCTTGGTTCCCACCAGTTTTGGCAAATAACAAATAGGATCCTGAACAGAAGTGTGCGTTCTATCCAAACCATTATCAACAGACCAGAGGTCATCTCGTCAGCTTCAGACAAGGCCAAACTATTTGCTAAGAACTTTGCAGCTAATTCTACCCTATGCGACGAAGGCCATCAACTCCCCATATTTCCTCCTATAACACAGAACACGCTAGGTAACATACAAAGATATGTGCATGAGGTCGCCATGCTAATCAGGAACCTTGATTCCAGTAAAGCAACTGGCCCTGACGGCATCCCAATTATAGTGTTAAAAAAGCTTCATACTTACGAAACTGTTTAAGTGTTGCCTTAAGGAGAAGTGCTTTCCAACACCCTGGAAAACCTCGTCAGTATGCCCTGTATTTAAGAATTCAGGTGATAAGTCATCTCTCTTTCAGTACAGACCAATAAGTCTCCTGTGTGTCATGAGTAAGTTGCTGGAATCCATATTAAATAGAGAAATAGTCAACCACCTCAGCAGAAATAACCCTCTTAGTGACACGCAATATGGTTTCCGTTCTGCAAGATCTACCGCAGATGTGCTAACGGTTATATCTCATATGATTAGTTAATCTCTTGACAAAGGCTTCCTTTCTAGGGCAATTGCTCTTGACATATCAAAGGCCTTCAACAAGGTATGGCATAAAGGCCTAATTCACAAGATTTCCAGCTACGGTATAACTGGAAATATTCTCTCTATCATTAAATCATTTCTCTCCGATAGGCTCATAAGAGTAGTGGTTGATGGACAAAAATCAGAGGCCTGCAGTATTAATGCTGGAGTCCCTCAAGGGTCCATCCTGAGCCCAACTCTCTTCCTGATCTACATCAATGATCTCCCTAAACCCATACATAAATCATTCGTTGACATATATTCTGATGACATGACCATCTACGGCAACACATCAAAGGCTTTAAATGACAAAGTTCTCTCTGATTTTCTCTCCTCTGATCTCAAACAAGTTGTTCAGTGGGGGAAGACGTGGCTGGTTACCTTTAATGCATCTAAAACCAAACTCCTATCTTTACATCATCAACGCTCTGATTCACATCTGGCATCAATTGAAATGGATGGCTCTTGTCTAGGAGAAACCCTATGTTTTGACAAGCTTCTGGCTTGACCTTTACTCCTGATCTGAAATGGAACACGTACATCAAGTCTGTTGCCAAGGTCGCTGGGAAGATGGTGGGATCCTTCTACCGCTCCAGAAGATATCTCACTACTGATGCAATTCTCTATCTATATAAAAGCCAAGTACGTCCAAGGATGGAATACTGCTGCCATATCTGGGCAGGAGCTGCTAAAAACAGCCTATCCTGCCTCTCTCCCACAGAAGAGACGTTGCAAGCCTATCTTTGTCTTATTGTTATTTCCATGGCAGGTGTTCGTCTGAACTTCAATCTCTGGTCCCCCCTCGCCAATCTTTTATGAAAAACACCCCTCTCGCTGAATCCACTGTCAAAAACTTTCCCCACTCTTTATCTATGCCTAAATCAAAACGTAGATTCTATGAACAAAGCTTCTTTCTTAGAACTGCACGCCTGTGGAACTCTGTTCCATCTGCCTGCTTCCCACCTGACTACAACCTGGATGTCTTCAAGTCCAACGTAAACAAATTCCTGATGAACCGCCCCCTTAAGTAGACACTTTATTAAATCTTCACACTAACGTACTGTACTTGCAATAACCCTTATCCCTGAATGGCTTCCGGGCCTTGATAAGTGGTGACCACCTTATAAAAAAAAAAAAAAAATCCCTGACTATTACAGTCATTAAAAATACTGCATTAAATTTTTTTTTTTTTAATCTGAAAATTAAGCCTGTACTCGATAATTGTCAGAAAAAATTATGACAAAGTTAAAAGAAAAACTTTAAAGGCCACGGGAATCATTGTTCAGGTCCACAGATACGTTAGGTGAAAGCACAGAATAATAACAGCACATAATCAAATTCCCATGTTAAGAATGGATAATAACGATGTTACTTCGGCACGGGACATTCATTTTGCCCATGGGCACCAGTGCCTGCTATTTTACTGAACTTGCAGTCGCTCTCACTTACAACCATAGTTTAATTTGTTTTGTTTTTCATGTGATGTGGGGAGCATAATTAATTCCACCAGACAATGCCAGTACATGGGTCCTGCTAGGGTTGTAAATAAATATTATGCTCTTTTTATCATTAAATAATCAACTCTTCATTTGATTTTTTTTCTGCTCAACCGAACCAAGAATTATAGACATATATTCTACAAGAACATGGGAATTTCCAGGTTTGCATACGGGATCGTGTTTAAAACCACTGGGAGAGATGCACCCTCAGTTTTTGTTAAAACAGAAATCTAGAAAAAGGAAAACTGATGTAAAACTTGAGGCTTACTATCTGCTCTGTCTGGCAATTAATTGCACCGATTGAGTTTGGCAGTTGTTACATAATATGTAGATGGTTCTACACAAAGCCTTCACCATTATAAACAAATCATCTGTTGTTCTCGGGCAAAATAACTGTATGAAACTCATATAAATTGTATTAGAAAAATTGTTCCTGTATAATCCTAATTAATCATACACATGACATGACCGTATGACTAATGAAAGTCCACAGCATGTGTACCCACTTCTAACTAGACGACTGATCAAGATTTCACATTGAATTGTCATCATATGATTGCCAGCAAATTCAATCATTCATTATAACACAACCGCCATGTTATCATGCACATTTATATTATTGCTATAGCTTGCAGTTTAATGAAGTGTTTTTAAAAAAAAAACAAGGATCAAGTAAAGATTAGATACCCCGTAACAGGCGACAAAAATAAGTGAACAATTCAAGAGGCACCGTTTGTTTGACCTTGACATTGCCGTTAGGTGTTTCTAAACTTGTAAACAGATCAAATAGCAGGCATATTCGAATGTTCGTGAGCAACATTTTTTAAAAATATATTTACAAAACTTTTAAAGATTTAAAAGTAAAACTAAATATTTACAAAACTTTTAAGGATTAAAAACAAAACTTTTTTCTAGTTACGCAAAACTTTAATGTAAGTAATAAAACGAATGTATTTAAACAAAATATATTTAAATAAATGTTTTTCTGAGTACGTTCTTTTTATGTATTTGACCTGTTTACAAATTTAGAAAAACCTAACGGCAATGTCAAGGTCGAACAAACAGTGCCTCTTGAATTGTTCACTTATTTTTGTCACCTGCTACGGGGTATCTAATCTTTACTTGATCCAAAAACAAAAATAAAAGCAGGACATCTATAATATAAAAGGCAAATGTCTGTATATCTCACTCCAAAAACAAACTAAACACACCCTTTATGAAGTTAATATTTTTTTAAAATCAAGATGACCCCCTTTCATCTTGTCTTTGCTAATCGGGCGATCCCAGCTTAAAAAAAAAAGAGATGATGTGTGTATTATATATATATATATATATATATATATAATTAAAAGAATAAATTATAAGATGCTTACCATGAATTTTCGAACATAGTGTTTTTGTCATTTATTCACTATATTGCTCTGTGATTATATTGTTTCTTAAATAAGGATTGGTATATATTATAAGAAAAAATATACATACATACATACATACATATATATATATATATACGAGTACAAAATTTTGTTTAAATTCCAAAACTTACATTTTTTCTTTTATATAACTTTTGTTAATTTCATCTTGGATCTCCTTATTACAGCCGTTTCGTTAATGGGATGACAATTTTGTTTTCATAAAAATTTTCTTTTTCATCAACTCGTCAGATGTGATTTCCATCCGATGTTACCAACAAAAAGTTAATTTTGTACATGATAAAACTGGTGCGTTCATTTGGGGAAAAGAAATTCCATCCCCACGTTGTTAGAGGTCGGCCATCCATATATATATATATATATATATATATATATATATATATATATGCCTGCTGATTGCTTGAATCTTGTCTTTGCGGATCGGGTGATTTCATCTTTTAAAAAAGGGATGACAAGTGAATTTTTATATAACTTTATATCTATTAAAGTTGGAATATGTGTGTGTATGGACTTCTCAACCTATATACTCAACGAGTTTTTTTGAACTACAGACTTGAAATTTGTTATATAGGGTATTCAGACATGTGGAAAACTTTTTAATAGGTTTTCATCTGGAAAAAAGGGGTTTTTAAGGAGTCAAAATTGAAAAATTGGTATGTGGTAGTCATCAGATTTTTGTCTGTTTGCTAACTCCTCCACATTTGCGCATGCGTGAATGGGTCACTTTACAGATTTTTTATATTAAATATAAGTCAGTTTGAAAACACTTTTTAAAGATCATGACTCGCTGGTCGAATAGTTATTATACTTGACTGTTTTTAGATTTTGGTTTCAATCTTAGCTCGAATATTTTTTTTTTTAAATTACAAGAAGCGGACTGTTTAGAAAAACCTAATACTCGCTTGTACATGTGCCAGTTTCTGTATTAGTTAAAAGATTTGTGCGTATTTTACGACCAAGCAGCCTGCTACTATATATGGGCATTACTGAGAGGCTAAAGAATGAGTGTGGAGAGTTGTAGGTGTTGTTTTCAATTCTAGCTGATGGCACCCAAGTGATTTTTTAGTTTTTATCTCATTACTATATATTAGGTACAATATAATAATCAAGAGATAATTGTCTCTATAATAATAAATATGTAATTTGCATGAATTAAAATATCATATTTTAGCATATCTTATGGCCAGGCAATGCCGGATGGACTGCTAGTTGCTATTAAAACTTGGGCTGTTATCTTCTTGCTTGTCATCGTGCACACTTTTCATCCATGAACGATGACGTAAAAGTAAGGAAGAGCAATTAATTGCTGATATGTTATATACCGGTCGGGAATCGTTCCTCAAAAATCAGCCCGATAGAAATTGAGATAACTCGATTTGACCTCTCGGCATCAAAGTCAACCTTGTAATAAATACAATATACTCTAATTTTCTAGATATATAAAAATACTTGATTAGGTAAAGTGATTTTTGGAATATGACATCTTTGTTCTGTAGTACATCAAAGATTTTTATGCATTTTTGTTAAAAGCGTAATTACAAATAAGCACCGAAAGCTCTCCCGCTCAATTTGTGAAAAGGAAATTAGGATCAACTCAGTTTTGGGAGAGGAGAGACTTGTAAGCATTAAGTAGACAAGAACTGCAGCAGAATTACAGGTAGATTAAGAGAAAATCAATTTTTGTGCAAAAAAAAAAAAAAGAAAGAAAAAAAAGAAAGAAAAAAAAAAAAAAAAAAGAAAGAAAAAGAAAGAAAAAAAAGAAGAAAAAAAGTGCACTCCTGTGGAATTCTCTTCCGTTTGCCTGTTTCCCATCTGACTACAACCTGATGTCTTCAAGTCAAACATAAACAAATTCCTGATGAACCTTAAGTAAGACACTTTATCAAATCTCCAATACTAACGCTTACTACGATACTATCCCATTGATTACTGTACACGCAATAACCCTTATCCCCGAGTGGCTTCCGGGCCTTGATAAGTGGTGATTACCTTAAAAAAAAAAAAAAAAGTATATTTAGATGAAGCTATTGCAGTTGTTCAGAAGTTTGATTACTTTAATGATGTCATTCAAACGCAGGAAGGAGCCGATATTAGCGTTATTAAAAAATTATGAGCCGATAGGTTAAATTCAGAGAACTTCTGCCATTACTCACTTGCAAAATATTACCATTGTTAACCAAGTGAAGGCATATAACCGCAGTGTAATGCTGTATAAAGAAAAACCTAGCCAGTTAGGGTTGAGGATATGTGTTGCATGGAGAGAAATAATATGAGAATGATAAGATGAATATGTAATGTGAATCTTAAAGACAGGCTTAGATCTGATGACATCAGAGAAAGATTGAATCTGGACATTATAGGGAAATGTGTGCACAGAACATGAAATTGTTGGTTTAGCCACATTGAAAGAATGGAGGAGTGTTCTTGGGTTAGTAGATGTAGAACAGTTAAGGTAGCAGGGTCTGTTCATTGGTGAACGTTTAGGAAAACATGGGATGACATTATAAGGATAAAGATAACATAGCCAGTGAAAAATTAATTTAAAAGCATCATCATATGATAAAGCATGGCATATAGATGTTAAATTGAATATGATGATGAGAAAGGATATTTGGTGTTGCCGGGGCAGGGATACTAAAGGAGAAGAGTTTAAACAAAATAACATATCACTCACATGAAACATTAATTAATGTGCACGAGGAGAAAGGAAAGGAAAATGGTGTAGAAACAAAACTGCACTAGTGTGAGTTGATTCATTGTATTATTTTATTTTATTAGATTCTTAAATTAATAATTGTGAATTATTCCCCTTGCTGAATCTAATTCTTTACATTAGGATTAGTTAAAAATGTTACATATTATCAGATTGTCTGAGTTTGACAAAATAACTGTTAAAATAAATTGTAGGGAAATGTATTATTCAGCCAATAATACAAAATAACTATTATTAAAAACTTGACTTGTCAGAAGCAAAGTTTGATTTTCAGCTTAAATGCTATTTGGGTTTGACTTTGATTTTCATTTCAATGCTATTTGGGTTTGACTTTGAAAATCGGACAGGATAACTTTACACTTTAGAAGGTAAAAGACTATAGAAGATAGGGATGATAAAAAGAATAAAAAAAAATGTTAGATGACGAACTTAACAAATTCATCAGGTAGTTATATTAAAAAAAATTTTTTTTTGAAAAATCAAATTTATAGCTAAGCAACAATCAATGATTCTCAGTGAATTTTGCAAGACAAGGGAAATAATTCCAAATAATACAAACTTTTCTGAGATTTTAGAAAGCCATTCTTAACATGGGAGGGGGAGAGCATTGGAAAAACACATTCGTTTTAAAATTATGTTCTTTTTTAAAAATAAAAGGCTTCATCAATATACATGATTTTTGGTGTACAACATTTTCTTTCTGTAACAGGTACATATATGACAAGGAGTTTTCTTTAGTTTAATTTTTTTTTTTTTGAAAAGACTGGAATTATGGACAAGCATTGAAACGAGTTTTGAGAGAGCCAATATTTTTGCCTGCAGATAGAGGAAGAAAAAAAAACAAACTATCTGGTCAATAAGTGATTGTTAAGAATAAATCATAAAATTATTTTACTATAAAAGAAAAAAGGGGAGATAACTCAAATTTAAAATGGAATGACAGGACAAGTGAATAAATAGGAATGCAGTCATTTTTCAGCAAATATTTACCTTGGAATCTGATCATCTCTGATGGTAAAATTTTATATCGGTTTAAATATACAACAAACTGTGACCTTCATACAAAGGCACACCAACACCACATGAAAAGTAAAAAAGAAAAAAAAAAAAAAAACACTTCCTTCCATTTGAGTAATTTGCAATTCAATTTTTGAGTGTCGCCCATACTTAAGATTGAACCTTCAAATATTTAGGAGAGTGTAACTTACAACTGAATTTACCAAGTACTTTATCCATTACGCCACATGGATACGTGATGAGAATGAACGTCCAAATAATCCAAATTATCAATCCTCATCTAAAATATTCAGAAAAATGAAAGACAGTAGTTTCTAAAACTTTGACATGTACACCATCTTTCTACAAGTAAATAATAATTTAACAGGTTTTGCAGACAAGTCCATTATCCATGTTTTTAATCTGTTGCTAAAACATGTTTTTTCTTAGTTGTTTGAAAATGCTGAAAACCATTTCAATAAACAATTCATGTGACTAAAACAGAAATTTAAAAAATAAAAAACCCCAGAAAATTTCCAAGAAATAATTTGTAAAAACTTTATCTGATTGTGTGAAAATGCAAAATTAACAAAACCAATACAAATACATGAAAATTTTTTAAAATATACTTGTTTTTAAGTCATTTATCACAAATGTCATAAACCATATTGATAAGCAGATTTTGTTTAAAATCATTCAACTGACGTTCTATACATCTTATCAAGCCGTATGATTGAGTGGCTTGTGGCCTTAATAAGTGATGACACACAAAGAACTTGGGACACAACTTACTAAAAGATTAGTTTCCCAAGTTTAATTAAATTTTAAAGTTGGAGATTGTCGAATTATATAAATAAAAATATATACTTCAAATTACTTTTCTATTAGTTTATCTTTTTTTGCTATATTAAATTTTCTTGCTCACACACTCCAATTCTGAATTCGTGGTTGTGGGCCACCATCAATAGACAGCGCCTCCTGCACTAAGCAATTATAATTGAAAGAAAATGATAAAATCAGGAAATTTTCAAAATTAGCAATTTATTAAATTTGCTTTAATAAGTTTTTTAAAAATGAAAATTAAATTTCTAGTATAAATGGAATTTTTAATTGGTCATAGAAAACCATCAAATAATTCAAAGAAATTATTTTTTTTAATTTAATTATTTTTAGTGTTTGTTTCAGTTAGAAACCGTCCAAGTTGAACTTAAAACGTTGTTTATGATCGTTTGATATAATAGAAACAATCCACTAATAGCAGCCGATGGCCACGGATTTGGAATAGAGGCACGCGAACAAGAAAATTCAATATCACCGTTTTTTTTTGTTTTTTTTTTCCAAATAACGTTGGTAAGATTTAAATAAACTCATACAAATTAGGCTTAATGGTGAACAATAATAAAAAAAAATTATATTGTCACATTTTATTTTTCGCTTATTTGTTTTATTTACTAGCAGGGAGATCCGACGTTGCCCAGGATTGAATAATCAACAAATATTTCACACTCCCATATTTTTATTATTGATAAAATCGCCCATTTTTCAATCAAGTCGATTGCTTGCTCTAGTTGGAGACCCATCGCAGTGCACTGGGAGGAAGCATCACATGCCTCCCTGCAGCGACTTAGTTCACAATACATTATAGTTTACATTGCACTGTAGAGAATATACCGTTGATTTTATAAAATTATTTTTTATATATAACAGCTTGAATTAAAGTTTGAAATGCAAAAGCTATGTATCATGGTACAATTGTGCCTTAAACAAAAACATTCATTTCAAATGCGCCCCTATCATATCAAATAACCTGCAGCATTCCTTAGTAGGGGCGCCTCAGGCGATTAGCCATAAACTAAGCCCTTCTCAAAGAGAGAATACAGGGCCTATGAGGGTGGACTTCCTAGAAATGCACAAAATCATCCCCCAGACAAGATTGTTGAGGTAACTCAACAATGGCTTAGATTCTGGTGGTTTGGGGGCCCCGAGGGACATACACACCCCGTCCCACATTATTTTTTTTTTCATATATAATACATTTTTATCAGGAACATTAGCTTTACGAAAAAAAAAAAAAAAAGAATTCAAGACAGTCAACTTCGCCTTTTTCTTTTTGTAATTATATTTTATTGTTTCTTGTGTGATCATCATTATGTATGCATGTATGTGTGCGACTACTAAATAGGTATTACATTTGTAATTTGCTTTTTGTTTCTGCGCCGTTTGTTGTCAGCGTCGCGCCTTCACCTTCCAACAGTCAGAAGCAACTTTTCCTTGTGTGAAAAAAGGGGCACACGTATGAAAGCGGTACCCCCCCCCCCTGCATTTTTTTATTTTCGTTTTTTTTTTCAGCAGATTATTATTGAATGGACACCAGCTTACAATTTTATCAAATTTTATTTCAAAGTCAATATTTAAATATTTAAAGGGGGTGCTTAGTTTATAATGCAACGTTCTAGTAAATCGAGCACCCATTTCAGAACAATGTTTTTAGTCCAAATTTTGAAAATTTAGCCTTTTTGAACTTTCACTTTTTAAAATAATCTTAAAAAAAATTGGCTAAACTGCTTTTAAAAAAAGGTTAAATTCGCGAAATTTGGTCTAAAAACGTTGAGTGGTTCTAAAATGGGTGATTGATTTCTTAAAACGTTGCATTAAAAACTGAGCACCCCTACCTATAAATATTGACTTAATTTTTTTTATAATCTAGTAGACCAGTGTCCATTCGATAATAATCCGCAAAAAAATTAAAACGAAAATAAAAAAATAGATGGGGGGGGGGTATCGCTTCCATACGTGCGCCGAAAAAAAGATATAATGTAGGCATCAACAATGTAAATAAATTAGTACCTTTTCGATTTCAAGAACCCGGGTTTCATTTCGTGTAGTTGTCTTTTGGCTATTAAGGCATTACTGGATTTCGCCCAGCTGATGTTGACGGCCATGTTAAGGAGGGATCTGTACAAGCACCTTTGCAAAGATTAAAAATGTTTACTTTAAAAATATTTCCAATAAACCCCTTCCCATTTAAATATTCACTTTTTTTAAAGGAAAATTCAGGCGACATCAATTTTTTAAAAATATGTAATGGTTTATTGGTTTAATGGTTTAATGGTTTACTAATAATAAAAATCTTTAAAAAAGTTCATTCTTATTTCAGTCACCTAAATTATTTAGTGCAATGAATTTCGATATTCCCAAACAATGTTTTTTTTTGTTTGATCTTCTAAACCGGGTTTTAGTGTAAGCATTGTGTGTGTGTGTATATATATATATACACACACATATATATATATATATATATTATACACACACACACACCATGCTGAATGTATTGGCGTTAAAAATCAATTAAGTTTTACATATGAAATAGGAAAAGAAAAGCTAGTTAATCTAAAACTTGGAACAAGGTTCAGTTAATACAAAGCAAAAAAAAAAAAAAATAGTTTTTTAGCGAGTTAAAGTGAAAGCTATTTTTTATATTTCATGATTTTAACGCGAATACATTAAGCATGAGAATATTTCAATACAATTTTTATCGAAAAAACTGTATACAGTTTTTTCGATAAAAATTTATATTCAGGATTTCACTTTTTTTTTTTTTAAGACAAGGGAGAACTATTGATGGGTGTTTATTTTAGGGTCCAGAACCAAAAACCAAAAGTTCACATAATGTCACCGCAGCAAAACCGCATGCAGAATCTGTAGGTGGCCTTCAGAAAAATGAAACAAGGATGGAGGACTTTTTTTTTTTTTTTTTAAAGAAATCACCAAGTCTGGGTTGGCGTATTGTCACCGGACTTAATGTTAGTGCTTGTTGCGTTAATGAAGGGCACTAATTACAGATTCCACACCCTGTATCGCGACAACCTTTACAAAGTTTATGTCATCTTTGCCAAGTTAAATTTTCGCAAACAGAATAAAGCGACATATTTTCATGTTTAAGAATTTAACTTTAAAGTCAATTCATGATTGTCAAATGTTAATAATTGTTGACCTTTAAAAGGGGGGGGGGAGTTAAACCCCATTTTCTAATTGGGCTTTTTTACGTTTTGCATTTCTCTTTCTGGCCATCAGATTTTGGTGGTTCTTGCACCAAACCTCGGCATTGGTTCGGTCCGATTTCACAACACAACTGAAATCAAATTCGTTGAGGGACGGGATGGTTGTCAGCACAGAATTCCGATAATCTTTAACATTTTCAATCGGGTTACCATGTAAGGTCAGTTTCTTCAGGCGGGTCGCGGCGCGAAGGTTTTCCACCTGGGACAACTCCGCAATGCAATTGCCGTGTAGGTACAAAATTTGCAGGTAGGGCAAATCACAGAAGACCGTGGAGATCTCTGTCAACCTGTTAAAAGAGAAATCCAACCAGGAGAGATACATTGGATGCTGAAATAAGAAAGATATGATATTAGTCAACCCATCGACACTTGTTAGGGAATTGTTATTTAAACGAAGGCATTTGCTTCGAGATTTGTGTCGTCTGTGGGTTGGTTTGGGGAAGTCACCTGTTTTTGCCGGATCTGAATAATCGGTTGTTTCTTCTGCAACTGTTGTTGTCGCGCTCGTGTGGTCAGTTGGTGTTAAATTATCCTCATTATTGTTGTCAACTGGTGTAGTAAGCGAGGCCTGTTCGTCGTCCATGATGGTAGAAATATCTTTCAATCTCCGAAATGAAAAATCCAAAGGACTTGTATTATTCCGATTAGAGGAAGCATTATTTATAGACTTCAGAGGATGATTGAAGCTTACAGATCCGGTAGAAGGTTCCATTTTGTTTTTTTGTTTTTTTTAAATAAACTTCTATCTCCACGTTATTTGAGACTTCACAGCCTGCAAATATTTTTTTCTTCAAAAAATACCCGAATAAAAAGACTGGTCGTAATTCGTGTTATTAAAAAAAACAAAAAACACGGTCACGACATGCGTAAAATAAAGTCAATTTGCTAATGTCGTCCTTATTAATGACTTGTCACCTTTTTTTATGTTGTCTAACTTATTTGAAAATATAGGTAAAAGTTTTAAAAATTAGACTGCAGTTAGTTGTCCAAACTGTTGCCGTTAGCAACAAGAGAGGAGTTCGAAAAATACGCGGCCATCCGCCACGAATTTACAAGTTGAATCCGAACCGAGCGATTTGATTGGCTCATATTCATAACGGACATTGTTTATTTCCCTTTTCCGTCGTGTAGCAACTGTGTTTAACAATTGTTGTTTATTTCGATTCTAAACGAAAAATAAACAGAAAAAATTATTAAAAATTTGGTTAATTCCTATTTCAGTCACGCAAATTATTTAGAGTTTCGAGATTACTATTAAATAACTTTTAAAAAAAATTAACTTAAAACATGTTTTAATAGAAAGTTTGTAAAAATTGGTACTTATGCAGTTTAACAGTCCCAAGCAAATAAATTGTTTTCATTTTTTAGGAGAGTTGCGTCCGCACAAAAGAAAACAAAGTCGGTTATCTTCAAGTTCAGCATTCCCGTGTTGGACAAAGGCTTTATCGACGAGACGGTGAAGACCGTAAAAAATCCCCCCCCCCCGTTTTTTTCCAATAGTAATTACACACGCATATTGTTCACACACTATCAACTTATTGACCTGTGTTTTCATTCATTGTGTCAACGTGTTTTCTCCTTCCAAACTTTCTGCAATATGAAATATCACCTGTACAGGAACATAAGATAACTTTCAACCCACTGCAAATGTGTACATATGTAAACATGTGAGGTAGGTGCCATTCCTGGCTATATGTTGTGTCTTTTGATGGTAATAAATCTTTGGAAAGTGCCAAGAAACAGTGCTAACAAATATGTAATTGTTAACTGGTGATCTTTCTTTTCACCAATTAAAGTGCTAAATCAATGACAGGATTTTATGAATGAAATGAGAAAACATTAATTAACAAACAAAAAATATTTATATATATTTTATTTATATATCAACAATTTTAAAGAAATGACAAATATACTTTAAAATACCAAAGATTGTTAAGAAGTTTTGAAGTTCTTGGATAAGTAGTAAGCAAAGTTTATTTCAAAGTTGTGCGTGTGTGTGTCTGTGTGTGCGTTTACCTTCTGGGTGTCACGTGTTCACTGGAGATAGAGGTACAGACTCAAGGGATTTCGACTTGTTGCATTCCAATCATCTCGACCGGGTTTGGAGAGTCAGGACACACTGTGTCGCATAGAAGGTGCCCCCAGAAGAACTTTGAATTTTTGTTCATCAAACCACTGTTTAATAGGCTTGTAGATTTTTTGTTACTGTTTTTTGAGTTTAAAATAATTTTTATTTGTTGGAAAATATTTTCAGTTCACATGTTTCTGTGAAAACTTCTTGCTTTTAGGAATAATGAAGAAAGCAAATCCCAATGGAAAGGATTAAGAAAAAAGGTAGTAAGTAAAACCATTTGCTTTTTAGTATTCATCCCAATCATAGCTCGAAGTAAATATCCAATAAAGGAAAGAAGAAAGAAGAGGAAGCTGAACGAATAAGAAACAAAAGGGAAAGCTTTAATCTACTGCACATCTTGTTTTTGTTTTTATGTGACATACGTTTTTTTTCTGTTTTTTTTTTTTTTATTTAATATTCATATTTTTTGTTATTTGATATTCATCTTTGGTACTGGTCGCGGTAAGAGTTCCCTGCCGAACACCCTCCAAAAACAATGATGTCTCCCGTTTCTCGCGCAGCCGCAAAGGACATGTTTTAGTTGCCATAGTAACAACACTTTTTATCGACATTGTTTTACTGTTTAAAGACATTACTACACATTTATTAATAATATCTCACTTTTAATCACTTTTATCGACTTTTTAAAACTTTTTTTTTACTCTTTTTAAATGACAACGTTAATGTTTATGAATATTGAAATAAAACATTACTACACATTTATTAATATCTTTTTTTTCTTTACTGTTTATGTGTCAATTTTATCGACTTTTTTTTTTCTTATATTGAATATTGAAATAGAAGACATTACTACACATTTATTAATAATATCTTTTTTTTTTTTACTGTTTTACTGTTTGTGTCACTTTTATCGACTTTTTCTTTTATGAAACTTATCGGCGGTTCTTGAAATTTACTTACCACAAAATGATGATAGAATAATAAATTTACTTACGTTTAATCAATGTTATTTTCTTTTTTAAATAGCATTTTCTTTTTAAATGACGACGTTTTTACTGTTTATGAATATTAAAAGAAAAATAATTACTAAACATTTATTAATAAGAAAATGGGTGCTAGTGCACTTATGATCCGCGCTATATTTTAAATCGTATTTCTAAGCTTAAAGTTTAATGTTTTTTTTATTCAATTGTAAGGTTAAAGTAGAGAATAGGTACAAAACACCCTCCCCGTGTTAAGAATGGCTTTTTAAATAATAACGTTATTTCAGCACGGATCAAAAAAAAAAGATATTAATAAATGTGTAGTAATGTTTTATTTCAATATTCATAAACATTAACGTTGTCATTTAAAAAGAGTAAAAAAAAAGTTTTAAAAAGTCGATAAAAGTGATTAAAAGTGAGATATTATTAATAAATGTGTAGTAATGTCTTTAAACAGTAAAACAATGTCGATAAAAAGTGTTGTTACTATGGCAACTAAAACATGTCCTTTGCGGCTGCGCGAGAAACGGGAGACATCATTGTTTTTGGAGGGTGTTCGGCAGGGAACTCTTACCGCGACCAGTACCTCATCTTTTTATCTGTTTTTATACCCCATCAAAATTTTCAAATATTTATAAAAGTTTGAAAAACAAAGTAATAGGTGACAACAGTGGGGTTCGATCGCTCTAAAATCTAAAATTACACAAAAATGCTAGCAATAAAATATACATTTTCGCACAATTAGTGACAGTTATTAGCTCTGATTCTGTTGAATTTTCGGGTTTGTATTACTGTACACATAGATTCGAAAAAGTTGTCAAAAAAAAAAACAAGTAAATGTTATCAAAGGCAAGATAAGTTACTTTTCTACCTAACTGGATATATTTTTCGTGTTTTTATTCAATGTAACATGTTTATTCAGCTCGAAAAACATGCAGTGTTTACCGATGTATTGGAAAATTCAAAATGGCGCCCGACTGTCTCTTTAACACGGTAAGTTTGGGAAAAGATGTTATAAATAATAAACTAGACAAAATACTATTAAAAAACAACCGAATATATGTCAACTTATGTCACGGTAACATATATTGAGCGAATTTCTAACAGTATTTTGTCTAGTTTATTATTTATAATACCTTTTCTCAAACTTACCCTCTTCGAGAGAGAGTCGGGCGCCATTTTGAATTTTCCAATACATCGGTAAACACTGCTACTGCATGTTTTTCGAGCTGAATAAACATGTTACACTGAATAAAAACACAAAAAATATATCCAGTTAGGTAGAAAAGTAATTTATCTTGCCTTTGATAACATTTATTTGTTTTTTGACAACTTTTTCGAATCTATGTGTACAGTAATACAAACCCGAATTTTCGATGGTAAATTTTCAGATTAGGTCCACCTCCACCTCAACAATTTTCTTTTAAATGACGACTTGGAAGGTTTTCAGCTATGCTGAATACGAAAATCGCATTGAAATTTTGCAGAAATAAGTAGTTATCGAGATATAAAAAGTTGTATTATGCATTGTATTCTTTGTCGGCCATTTTTTACGCGCGTGCGCGCGCCATAAACAAATCTACTCATCTATGACTGACATTGCACGCGTGTAAAAAAGATGGCTGCCAAAAAATACAATGCATAATACAACTTTTTATATCTGGATATTATATAATTATTTCTGCAAAATTTCAATGCAATTTTCGGATTCAGCATAGTTGAAAACCAATAAAAGTTGTCATTTAAAAGAAAATTGTGGAGGTGGGTGGACCCAATCTAAAAAAAAGTTGACACTAGTTTTGTATTGAACAAAAACATGCTTTAAAATAAGTTATAACACAAAAATACTTATCCAGGAAGCTAGAAGAGTAACGTATCTGGCCTTCGTTAACATTTATTTGTTGAATATTTATGTTTTCACCCTTTTTTTGTTGGCTTTTGTTAAAAAATGCCTCACTTTTATTTAGTAAGAGATTGATCACTCTGTGAGTTAAATGAAAATTGTGACTAAATGAAATGAAACATTTTTCAAAAATAAATCAATCCCAAAACTAATGAATATTTTAGTATGTATTTTGTGGGATTAAAATATATTGTAAAAAAAAAAAAAGAAAACTTTAAGGAAAACATTTGATTTACGCATATCTAGTATAATAATAAGAAGCATAATCATGTTGACAAAATGGTTTCTGTTGGATCATCGAAGTTAAGCAATGTTGAGCCTGATCAGTGCTAAAATGGGTGAACGTTTGGTAATACAAGATGGTGGATGTTCTATGTAGTCTGGAGAGGGAGCTGCTAGACTATTCTTGACCAAGATATATTGGATGAAATAATTCATTGCTACTGCTCCTCCTCTAGAGGGCAAAGGGACTCTTGGAGTATAATAATTAATTCCTTGAGTCATTTCAATGGGGAATTTCTTGAAACTTATTCTAATACGGACATTGTACAAAAAAAACAGCAACAAAAAAATGCTAAATAATAATGAATTAAAAGTTGTACAGTAACTTATCTCTAAAAAAAATACTATACACATTTCCATTGTTCTTGTGGCCTTCAAGAAAAATGTCTTGAAGTCGACATTTTCTGCTGATCTTTCGTTTTCATTGTCTATGTTTAACTCATTACCTCATCGCACCTACATAATCCAACTTGTAGAAGATTCTTGATGCCATCTAAAGGATCTATATATGATGTCTGACAGAAATGATTGCAGAGGATGAGTCAGGAGAAGCTAAGAAAAATTTTGACCTAATTGAGTTATTGAGATGAATGTATTTACCTTGGATTTAATTTGCAAAAAAAAAAACAAAAAACTATGTATTTTATTTGTCTTAATTTTTTGTTGCTTTGAATATTTGATTGTTAGTGATGGTTTATTTTCTTTACGTGCACTATTTTTTTGCTAAAAAATATTTGATTGTTGGTGATGGTTTATTTTCTTTACGTGCACTATTTTTTTGCTAAAAAATATTTGATTGTTGGTGATGGTTTATTTTCTTTACGTGCACTATTTTTTTGCTAAAAAATATTTGATTGTTGGTGATGGTTTATTTTCTTTACGTGCACTATTTTTTTGCTAAAAAATATTTGATTGTTGGTGATGGTTTATTTTCTTTACGTGCACTATTTTTTTTGCTAAAAAATATTTGATTGTTGGTGATGGTTTATTTTCTTTACGTGCACTATTTTTTTACTAAAAAATATTTGATTGTTAGTGATGGTTTATTTTCTTTACGTGCACTATTTTTTTGCTAAAAAATATTTGATTGTTGGTGATGGTTTATTTTCTTTACGTGCACTATTTTTTTGCTAAAAAATATTTGATTGTTGGTGATGGTTTATTTTCTTTACGTGCACTATTTTTTTGCTAAAAAATATTTGATTGTTGGTGATGGTTTATTTTCTTTACGTGCACTATTTTTTTGCTAAAAAATATTTGATTGTTGGTGATGGTTTATTTTCTTTACGTGCACTATTTTTTTGCTAAAAAATATTTGATTGTTGGTGATGGTTTATTTTCTTTACGTGCACTATTTTTTTGCTAAAAAATATTTGATTGTTGGTGATGGTTTATTTTCTTTACGTGCACTATTTTTTTTGCTAAAAAATATTTGATTGTTGGTGATGGTTTATTTTCTTTACGTGCACTATTTTTTTACTAAAAAATATTTGATTGTTAGTGATGGTTTATTTTCTTTACGTGCACTATTTTTTTGCTAAAAAATATTTGATTGTTGGTGATGGTTTATTTTCTTTACGTGCACTATTTTTTTGCTAAAAAATATTTGATTGTTGGTGATGGTTTATTTTCTTTACGTGCACTATTTTTTTGCTAAAAAATATTTGATTGTTGGTGATGGTTTATTTTCTTTACGTGCACTATTTTTTTACTAAAAAATATTTGATTGTTAGTGATGGTTTATTTTCTTTACGTGCACTATTTTTTTGCTAAAAAATATTTGATTGTTGGTGATGGTTTATTTTCTTTACGTGCACTATTTTTTTGCTAAAAAATATTTGATTGTTGGTGATGGTTTATTTTCTTTACGTGCACTATTTTTTTGCTAAAAAATATTTGATTGTTGGTGATGGTTTATTTTCTTTACGTGCACTATTTTTTTGCTAAAAAATATTTGATTGTTAGTGATGGTTTATTTTCTTTACGTGCACTATTTTTTTACTAAAAAATATTTGATTGTTGGTGATGGTTTATTTTCTTTACGTGCACTATTTTTTTACTAAAAAATATTTGATTGTTAGTGATGGTTTATTTTCTTTACGTGCACTATTTTTTTACTAAAAAATATTTGATTGTTGGTGATGGTTTATTTTCTTTACGTGCACTATTTTTTTACTAAAAAATATTTGATTGTTGGTGATGGTTTATTTTCTTTACGTGCACTATTTTTTTGCTAAAAAATATTTGATTGTTGGTGATGGTTTATTTTCTTTACGTGCACTATTTTTTTGCTAAAAAATATTTGATTGTTGGTGATGGTTTATTTTCTTTACGTGCACTATTTTTTTGCTAAAAAATATTTGATTGTTGGTGATGGTTTATTTTCTTTACGTGCACTATTTTTTTGCTAAAAAATATTTGATTGTTGGTGATGGTTTATTTTCTTTACGTGCACTATTTTTTTACTAAAAAATATTTGATTGTTGGTGATGGTTTATTTTCTTTACGTGCACTATTTTTTTACTAAAAAATATTTGATTGTTGGTGATGGTTTATTTTCTTTACGTGCACTATTTTTTTGCTAAAAAATATTTGATTGTTTGTGGATACTTTTTTCTGTACATTTACTTATTTTGCTTTAAAATATTTAATTTTAGGCATTTGATATTTGAACATTGGCAATACTTTATTTTTTATATATACATAATTTTTAGCTTTAAAATATTTGAACATTGGCAATACTTTATTTTTTATATATACATAATTTTTAGCTTTAAAATATTTGAACATTGGTAATACTTTATTTTTTATATATACATAATTTTTAGCTTTAAGATATTTGAACATTGGTAATACTTTATTTTTTATACATACATAATTTTTAGCTTTAAGATATTTGAACATTGGTAATACTTTATTTTTTATACATACATAATTTTTAGCTTTAAGATATTTGAACATTGGTAATACTTTATTTTTTATACATACATAATTTTTAGCTTTAAGATATTTGAACATTGGTAATACTTTATTTTTTATATATACATAATTTTTAGCTTTAAGATATTTGAACATTGGTAATACTTTATTTTTTATACATACATAATTTTTAGCTTTAAGATATTTGAACATTGGTAATACTTTATTTTTTATACATACACTATTTTCTTTTGTTTAAATATTTAATTATTTAGTAATACTTTATTTTCTGTATATGCACTATTTTTTTTGGCTTCTAAATATTTGCTATTAGCAAATATTTGGTAATACTTTATTTTCTATGCATTTATTTTTTCTTTTAAAATCATTACTTATTTATTTATTTTTAATACATGCACAATTTCTTTTTACTTTTAAATATTTGATTATTAGTAATATTGGATCAAGTAAAGATTAGATACCCTGTAGCAGACGACAAAGATAGGCGAACAATTCAAGAGACACCGGTTATTCGACCTTGACATCTTGTAAACAGGTCCAATAGCAGACATATTCGAATGTTCGCGAGCAAGATTTTTAAAAATATATTTACAAAACTTTTTAAGATTTAAAAGAAAAAAATATATATTTACAAAATATTTTCTTTAATATTAAATATTTACAAAACTTTTAAGGATTAAAAAAAACTTTTTTCTATTTACACAAAACTTTTTGTGTAAGTAACAAAACGAACGTAAATGTAAGAAATATATTCAAAGAAATGGGTGTCTTTCTGAGTGCGTTTTTTTTAAATATATTTACAGAATTTTAATAAAACTAATAATAATAATTATAATAAAAATAAAAAAATAAAATGAATGACCTATATTAATTGCAAAACATTGGAAATTGAAATTTTCGGACGCTAAACTTACTTGCACTTAATTTGTCTTTATGGAGAAGTAAGCAAATAGCAAGTTTTTTTGTTTTTTTAAATAAAAAAAAATATAAAAAGATTTATATCTTGTGATACTACACTTCATCTTTATAAAAATAAAAGTTATAAAAGATATGTGAATAAAATATATTTTTAAAAACCTCGATTGTTTATACTTGTGATTTTATTATGCATAAAAATTGCCTCGGTCTAGAAGGATTTCTCCTCCACTGACCACCTACATACATCGCACTTTAAATAAATATTGAATTGTATTAAGAACGCACGAATAAAGACACACACACACACACACACACACCTACATACATCGCACTTTAAATAAATATTGAATTGTATTAAGAACGCACGAATAAAGACACACACACACACACACACACACACACACACACACACACACTGTACATAAAAATTAATCTTGGTTGCAAAAATCCAAACAAGTCAGTTATTTTATATTTGTTTCTGCCATTAAAAAGTTTGGTTATAATAATTTTATTTCATTTTTTTTTAAAATGATGTATTTTTTAATTGACATCATCCGAAATTCTCAGTTATAACGTTGGTTTATTCATTTATGTGGTATTATTTTACGACCTGCCCCAGCGTAGTATAAACACCCCCAACCGCCCCATGTTAACGGCTTTCGGAATAAACCCCTCCAAACCTCCCCATGTTAAGAACGGCTTTTGAGGTTGAGGTTGTTTATTCCGAAAGCCGTTCTTAACATTTTTTTTTTTTTTTTTTTTTTTTTATTCAATTTTCACCCCAAACAAGGCACAGTGCCACTTTGAAGCAGGGGGCTACTATTAGGGAATTAATTAGCGGGGTCATTATGAAGGGAGAAGAGTAGAAAGATGTTTGTTAACATTACACTTGAACTTCTGCATATCATTGCAGTTGGGAAAGCAGAATCCCGGAAGGGAGTTCCAAAGACCCGCAGTTCTGGGGAAGAAACTATTGGAGTAAAAGGCTTTCTTGCACCTAGGGATCTCCACTGTAAAGGGATGAGACTTAGTAGCTTGTCGGGTTTGTCGGGGGTAGTTACGTCGGGGAGGTACAAGTGTTTGCAGTTCGTCAGAGCATTCACCATTAAAGTATTTGTAGAACAGGCAGAGGGATGCAACATCTCGTCGATGGGACAGAGGTTGAAGCCCAGATGACAGTTCAGGACCTATCAGGTTTGCGACTCTTTTTTGAACCCTGTCCAGGAGCGAGAGACAAGCAGCAGATGCACCAGCCCAGATGTGACAACAGTACTCCATACATGGGCGAATGGTTGCCTTATAGAGGTATAGGATACTGGCAGGCGTAAGTAGTTTTCTAGCACGGTAGAGGGAGCCAACCTTCCTTGCAGCAGCCTTGGCAATGCTCTCAATGTATCTATTCCAGTTCATATTCCCTGTAAACGTTAGGCCGAGGAGTTTAAAAGAAGTACTTTCAGGCAATGTGTTCTTGGCCATTGCTATTGGTGGTAGAGAAGGTTTCTTGTAGTTATTGAAGGAAACAAGCTTAGTCTTAGCAGCATTGAATGAGACCAACCATTTTTGTCCCCATTCCACTACGGATTGGAGGTCATCCTCTAGTGTTTCTGCCATTTTCTTGGATATGTGTTCATTTGTTTTCCCCTCATATCTGTTATAGAGAGTGGTGTCATCGGCAAATATACCCATCTCCGAAACAATATTATCAGGGAGGTCGTTTATGAATATCAGGAACAATAGAGGTCCAAGGATAGACCCCTGAGGCACTCCCGCATTTATGTCATATTGTTTGGATGTACGTCCGTCGAGGACAACTTTGATTTTTCTATTACTTAAGAAGGATTTAATTACGTTATGAATTCTTCCAGTGATTCCATATGATCTAATTTTCCTTAGAAGACCATCGTGCCATACCCTGTCAAAAGCCTTAGATATATCAAGGGCCACCGCTCTACCCTCCCCTGTTTTATCCAATGAACGGTATATACGTTCAGAAACTACAGTTAAGATATCTGCTGTTGAACGGGCTTGCCTGAATCCATATTGTTTGTCAGTCAAGAGTTTAGCAGCTGTTAGGTGCTGGACTAGGGCTTTATTAACTAAGGACTCAAATATTTTGGCGAAAAGCGGGAGGAGGCTAATGGGGCGATAATTTAGTGGGTCAGTTCTTTCACCAGAATTCTTGAAGACTGGTACCACAGAGGCGGTTTTCCAGCAGTCGGGAAAACAAGATTCGTTAAGGCATTTATTGTAAAGTTTGGACAGAACTGGAGCAACCTCGGCAGAGCATTTTTTTAATAGCACAGCCGGGATGAGATCTGGTCCACATGCTTTAGAGGTGTCTAGGTTTTTTATAATAGCATGTACCTGAGAAGGGGTGATTTTCAAGTCGTCAAGTGTGGCGTCTGTTCGCAGAGGAAAATCAGGGAGTGAGTGGTGTACCGAGTTCAGTGTGGAGTTTGAGGCAAACCGACTGGCAAGCAGATTAGCCTTGTCAGTTGCCGTGCAAGCAACCTCATGATTGTTTGTTAGTGGGGGAATAATTGACTGTCCATTATTAACTACGCTGTTGTAGATTTTCCAAAAATCCCGGGTTCCTAATTTCTGTGCTTCGATGCGCTTTCTGGTGGTATCAGAGTAATCTGACTTAGCTGTGTCTATCACTCTCTTACAATTATTTCTAGCTTCTATAAACTTCTGTTTATTTGAGCTGGACTTATGTCGGTTGAATCTGCGGAACGCATGCTGCCTTTGACAAATGGCATAGGGAGGATTGAGTGTTTATAATATGCTGGGGCACGTCGTAAAAAAATTACCATTTATTATTATTATTATTATTATTATTATTATTATTAATAATAATAATAATAATAGTTTTATTAAAAGTTCTGTAAATATATAAAAAAAGAACGTACTCAGAAAAACACCCATTTATTTAAATATATTTTGTTTAAATATGTTCGTTTTGTTACTTACATTAAAAAGTTTTGCGTAAATAAAAATCCTTAAAAGTTTTGTAAATATTTAATATTAAAGAAATGTTTTGTAAATATATATTTTCTTTTAAATCTTTAAAAGTTTTGTAAATATATTTTAAAAAAATCTTGCTTGCGAACATTCGAATATGTCTGCTATTTGACCTGTTTACAAGTTTACAAACAACTAACGGCAATGTCAAGGTCGAACAACCGGTGTCCCTTGAATTGTTCGCCTATCTTTGTCGTCTGCTACGGGGTATCTAATCTTTACTTGATCCGTAATATTTTATTTTCTATACATTTCCTTTTTTTCAATGTTATCTTAAGAAGAAATGCTTCCCAACACCTTGGAAAACCTCATAAGTTTGCTCCATATTTAAACATTCAATCAGTCATTTCCTTAAACAGACTAATCAGTTCTTGTGTGTCATGAGTAAGTTACGTGAATTCATGTTAGACAAAAGAGTGGTCAACCTCCTCAGTAAAAACAACCTACCCAGTGTCATGCAATATGGTTTCCATTTTGTCAGATCTACAGCTGATGTGCTAACAGCGATATCTCACAGAATTAGTGTATCTCTTGGCACAGGCGTCGTTTCTAGGGCAATGACATATCAAAGACTTTTGATAGACTGTGGCATGAACGTCTACTACACAAGCTATGGTATAGCTGGAAATGTCTTCTCTGATAGGTTCATAAGAGTAGTAGTTGATGGGCACTAATCAGAAATCAGTATTAATGCTGGCGTCCCTCAGGGTTCCATCCTAGGTCCAACTCTCTTCCTGATCTTTATCAATGATCTCCCAAATCACATTTTTAGATCGTTTATAGACATTTGTGCAGACGACACTACCACCTGTGACAACACTTCAAAGGGCGGAAATGGCCAAGATCTCGCTGATTCCCCATCCTCTGATCTTGGGCATGTGGCGCAATGGAGAAAAAGGTGGCTGGTTAATTTTAATACATTTAAAACCAAGCTTCTCTCTTTCCATCATCAACACTCTGACCCTAACCCACATCTGGCTCCAAATGAAATGAACGCTTCTCACCTTGCGGACGCTCCATGTTTAGACAAGCTCTTTGGTCTGACCTTCACTCCTGATCTGAAATGGAGCACATACATTAAATCTGTTGTCAAGTGGTTGCAAAATGGAAAAATGGTTGGATCATTCTACTGCTTCAGTCGATATCTCACTGCCAATGCAATTGTTTACCTGTATGAGAGCCAAGTACATCCTAAGATGGAGTACTGTTGCCACATCTGGGGTGTAGCTGCTTGGAGCATCTTATCCTGCCTTGACAGAGTTCAAAACTGACTTTGTAATCTAGTAGGTGATGCTCTTTTCTGTTCTCTGCAACCTCTATCCCACAGAAGAGACATTGCGAGCCCGTCTCTGCTCTATTGTTCCACCCTTGCCAATTTTTCACAAAAAGAATTACTCATTTTGCCAAAAAGACTATTTCCCCCACTCTTTATTGATGCCTAAATCTAAATGTGGATTCCTAGAACTGCACGCTTATGGAACTGTTCTGCTGGGCTGCTTATTCAGCTAACTACAATATTGTCATCTTCAAGTCCAATATAAACAAATTATTGAACCGTCTTTGTAAATAATCTAATTATACCAAATTTCTACCACAAACGATTACTACACTACTGTTCCACTGACTACCATACACACATAAACCCTTATCCTCGAATGACCTCTGGGCTTGGATATGTAGTGATTCTTTTGTAAAAAAAAACATATTTAGTTTCTTGTTAGTTAAGAACCATGCTGAAAAAAAATAACGTTAATATATAGGAAGCAATTCATAACAATAGGTGGGGAGGTAGTTTAATTAATATCCTGTGCTTTCATTTCATAATTTAAGAAGCAAAAGATTCCATAAAAATCGAATTTACCTTGAAAATCCTATTAATTGCTCATGTACTCATATTTGATTATGATTTTACTTTATTTTGAACTCTTTTCTGTTTTGCTGTGAAATGTTTGATTATTGGCACTTTTTTTATTATATGAACTTATGTTTTTTGTTTTAGTTTGTGTTATTGCAATTTAATTCCATTGTATCCTGCTATTATATTTGCTGGCAGATTTTGTTAATATAAATGAGGAATAAACATTCTACTTCTCCCAAATGAGGAGGTAATGCCTGGGAGGATGGTATCATGACACTGAAACAGATACTCTACTAAGCCACTCCATTAATTGAGCATTGAAAGCCTGAAAATGTACAGCAAATTGAGTTGAATATTACAAGATATGGAAGTAACAGTTTTGACTTCAGATACTAAATATCCATTAGTGGTGATGATGTTTAATAGACACCCAAAGATTTGCATGCGTGACGTTGGCAAATCATAGCAATTCCAACTACGAACAGAGAAAGCCAAATAAAATACACTTCATAGTTAACAGAGCTCCCACCATCCCCATGTTAAGAATGGCTTTATGACAAAGTGCCTCTCCTGTTAAGAATAGCTTTCTAACTAATAAAATTATTATTTCAGCACAGTCCATAAACTGCAATACTCCTTTCCACCCAAAAGCAAAACTTGTGATTGTTTGCGAGTCTTGGAAGTGTTCGGTGAAACTCGCTGTTGATGACGTAAGTATTGATATTTTCTTGGGTGTCGGTTAAGCAACTATACCCCATTAGTAATAGATTGCAGCCAGGTCTGTTCCTTCAATCTCAACAAAACACTTGCGATCTTGTTAGCAGTTTCAAGTCTCCTGTGCCCGACAAACAGTAGCTTTTTAAAAAATTTATCATTTTGTTCTAGCTGGAGTTGGGGCATTCTACCGGATGCTAGACATTCACCCACTACCTCATACATTCTAACCGAGAGATCTTTTAAAGATTCTAACCGTCCCTTTAAGTGCAATTGTTTGTATCTCTCTTGCATTTGGTTCACTCAGTATATTTGCCAGGTATTTGCTTGAAATTCTTTTTTCATGAGTTCGTTTATTCCTATAATTACTGGAATGGTGGAGATCTTCGTAAAATTTCTTTTCATGAGTTCGTTTACTCCTATAATTAACTAGAATGGTGGAGAGCTTCGTAAAATTTCTTTTCATGAGTTCGTTTACTCCTATAATTACTGGAATGGTGGAGATCTTCGTAAAATTTCTTTTCATGAGTTCGTTTACTCCTATAATTAACTAGAATGGTGGAGAGCTTCGTAAAATTTCTTTTCATGAGTTCGTTTACTCCTATAATTAACTAGAATGGTGGAGAGCTTCGTAAAATTTCTTTTCATGAGTTCGTTTACTCCTATAATTACTAGAATGGTGGAGATCTTCGTAAAATTTCTTTTCATGAGTTCGTTTACTCCTATAATTACTGGAATGGTGGAGATCTTCGTAAAATTTCTTTTCATGAGTTCGTTTACTCCTATAATTACTGGAATGGTGGAGATCTTCGTAAAATTTCTTTTCATGAGTTCGTTTACTCCTATAATTACTGGAATGGTGGAGATCTTCGTAAAATTTCTTTTCATGAGTTCGTTTACTCCTATAATTACTGGAATGGTGGAGATCTTCGTAAAATTTCTTTTCATGAGTTCGTTTACTCCTATAATTACTGGAATGGTGGAGATCTTCGTAAAATTTCTTTTCATGAGTTCGTTTACTCCTATAATTACTGGAATGGTGGAGATCTTCGTAAAATTTCTTTTCATGAGTTCGTTTACTCCTATAATTACTGGAATGGTGGAGATCTTCGTAAAATTTCTTTTCATGAGTTCGTTTACTCCTATAATTAACTAGAATGGTGGAGATCTTCGTAAAATTTCTTTTCATGAGTTCGTTTACTCCTATAATTAACTAGAATGGTGGAGAGCTTCGTAAAATTTCTTTTCATGAGTTCGTTTACTCCTATAATTAACTAGAATGGTGGAGATCTTCGTAAAATTTCTTTTCATGAGTTCGTTTACTCCTATAATTAACTAGAATGGTGGAGATCTTCGTAAAATTTCTTTTCATGAGTTCGTTTACTCCTATAATTAACTAGAATGGTGGAGATCTTCGTAAAATTTCTTTTCATGAGTTCGTTTACTCCTATAATTAACTAGAATGGTGGAGATCTTCGTAAAATTTCTTTTCATGAGTTCGTTTACTCCTATAATTAACTAGAATGGTGGAGATCTTCGTAAAATTTCTTTTCATGAGTTCGTTTACTCCTATAATTAACTAGAATGGTGGAGAGCTTCGTAAAATTTCTTTTCATGAGTTCGTTTACTCCTATAATTACTGGAATGGTGGAGATCTTCGTAAAATTTCTTTTCATGAGTTCGTTTACTCCTATAATTACTGGAATGGTGGAGATCTTCGTAAAATTTCTTTTCATGAGTTCGTTTACTCCTATAATTACTGGAATGGTGGAGATCTTCGTAAAATTTCTTTTCATGAGTTCGTTTACTCCTATAATTACTGGAATGGTGGAGATCTTCGTAAAATTTCTTTTCATGAGTTCGTTTACTCCTATAATTACTGGAATGGTGGAGATCTTCGTAAAATTTCTTTTCATGAGTTCGTTTACTCCTATAATTAACTAGAATGGTGGAGATCTTCGTAAAATTTCTTTTCATGAGTTCGTTTACTCCTATAATTAACTAGAATGGTGGAGAGCTTCGTAAAATTTCTTTTCATGAGTTCGTTTACTCCTATAATTAACTAGAATGGTGGAGATCTTCGTAAAATTTCTTTTCATGAGTTCGTTTACTCCTATAATTACTGGAATGGTGGAGATCTTCGTAAAATTTCTTTTCATGAGTTCGTTTACTCCTATAATTACTGGAATGGTGGAGATCTTCGTAAAATTTCTTTTCATGAGTTCGTTTACTCCTATAATTAACTAGAATGGTGGAGATCTTCGTAAAATTTCTTTTCATGAGTTCGTTTACTCCTATAATTACTGGAATGGTGGAGATCTTCGTAAAATTTCTTTTCATGAGTTCGTTTACTCCTATAATTAACTAGAATGGTGGAGATCTTCGTAAAATTTCTTTTCATGAGTTCGTTTACTCCTATAATTACTGGAATGGTGGAGATCTTCGTAAAATTTCTTTTCATGAGTTCGTTTACTCCTATAATTACTGGAATGGTGGAGATCTTCGTAAAATTTCTTTTCATGAGTTCGTTTACTCCTATAATTACTGGAATGGTGGAGATCTTCGTAAAATTTCTTTTCATGAGTTCGTTTACTCCTATAATTAACTAGAATGGTGGAGATCTTCGTAAAATTTCTTTTCATGAGTTCGTTTACTCCTATAATTAACTAGAATGGTGGAGAGCTTCGTAAAATTTCTTTTCATGAGTTCGTTTACTCCTATAATTAACTAGAATGGTGGAGATCTTCGTAAAATTTCTTTTCATGAGTTCGTTTACTCCTATAATTAACTAGAATGGTGGAGATCTTCGTAAAATTTCTTTTCATGAGTTCGTTTACTCCTATAATTAACTAGAATGGTGGAGATCTTCGTAAAATTTCTTTTCATGAGTTCGTTTACTCCTATAATTAACTAGAATGGTGGAGAGCTTCGTAAAATTTCTTTTCATGAGTTCGTTTACTCCTATAATTAACTAGAATGGTGGAGATCTTCGTAAAATTTCTTTTCATGAGTTCGTTTACTCCTATAATTACTGGAATGGTGGAGATCTTCGTAAAATTTCTTTTCATGAGTTCGTTTACTCCTATAATTACTGGAATGGTGGAGATCTTCGTAAAATTTCTTTTCATGAGTTCGTTTACTCCTATAATTAACTAGAATGGTGGAGATCTTCGTAAAATTTCTTTTCATGAGTTCGTTTACTCCTATAATTACTGGAATGGTGGAGATCTTCGTAAAATTTCTTTTCATGAGTTCGTTTACTCCTATAATTAACTAGAATGGTGGAGATCTTCGTAAAATTTCTTTTCATGAGTTCGTTTACTCCTATAATTACTGGAATGGTGGAGATCTTCGTAAAATTTCTTTTCATGAGTTCGTTTACTCCTATAATTACTGGAATGGTGGAGATCTTCGTAAAATTTCTTTTCATGAGTTCGTTTACTCCTATAATTACTGGAATGGTGGAGATCTTCGTAAAATTTCTTTTCATGAGTTCGTTTACTCCTATAATTACTGGAATGGTGGAGATCTTCGTAAAATTTCTTTTCATGAGTTCGTTTACTCCTATAATTAACTAGAATGGTGGAGATCTTCGTAAAATTTCTTTTCATGAGTTCGTTTACTCCTATAATTAACTAGAATGGTGGAGAGCTTCGTAAAATTTCTTTTCATGAGTTCGTTTACTCCTATAATTAACTAGAATGGTGGAGATCTTCGTAAAATTTCTTTTCATGAGTTCGTTTACTCCTATAATTACTGGAATGGTGGAGATCTTCGTAAAATTTCTTTTCATGAGTTCGTTTACTCCTATAATTACTGGAATGGTGGAGATCTTCGTAAAATTTCTTTTCATGAGTTCGTTTACTCCTATAATTAACTAGAATGGTGGAGATCTTCGTAAAATTTCTTTTCATGAGTTCGTTTACTCCTATAATTACTGGAATGGTGGAGATCTTCGTAAAATTTCTTTTCATGAGTTCGTTTACTCCTATAATTAACTAGAATGGTGGAGATCTTCGTAAAATTTCTTTTCATGAGTTCGTTTACTCCTATAATTACTGGAATGGTGGAGATCTTCGTAAAATTTCTTTTCATGAGTTCGTTTACTCCTATAATTACTGGAATGGTGGAGATCTTCGTAAAATTTCTTTTCATGAGTTCGTTTACTCCTATAATTACTGGAATGGTGGAGATCTTCGTAAAATTTCTTTTCATGAGTTCGTTTACTCCTATAATTACTGGAATGGTGGAGATCTTCGTAAAATTTCTTTTCATGAGTTCGTTTACTCCTATAATTAACTAGAATGGTGGAGATCTTCGTAAAATTTCTTTTCATGAGTTCGTTTACTCCTATAATTAACTAGAATGGTGGAGAGCTTCGTAAAATTTCTTTTCATGAGTTCGTTTACTCCTATAATTAACTAGAATGGTGGAGATCTTCGTAAAATTTCTTTTCATGAGTTCGTTTACTCCTATAATTAACTAGAATGGTGGAGATCTTCGTAAAATTTCTTTTCATGAGTTCGTTTACTCCTATAATTAACTAGAATGGTGGAGATCTTCGTAAAATTTCTTTTCATGAGTTCGTTTACTCCTATAATTAACTAGAATGGTGGAGATCTTCGTAAAATTTCTTTTCATGAGTTCGTTTACTCCTATAATTAACTAGAATGGTGGAGATCTTCGTAAAATTTCTTTTCATGAGTTCGTTTACTCCTATAATTAACTAGAATGGTGGAGATCTTCGTAAAATTTCTTTTCATGAGTTCGTTTACTCCTATAATTAACTAGAATGGTGGAGAGCTTCGTAAAATTTCTTTTCATGAGTTCGTTTACTCCTATAATTACTGGAATGGTGGAGATCTTCGTAAAATTTCTTTTCATGTCGTATATAATTCCTTGGTATTTCGTTATCTTTTCTATCTCAGCCCTGTTCACCCAGCATCATTAGCGACACTAACTTCTACTAAGGTGGCTTCTTTCTCCTTCTTGTCCCATATCACTATGGCAGGCTTAATAGCTAGGTACACAGCTGTATGAATAACATGCTCATAGTAGACGCTGTATGATTTTGAGACTTGAACATTTACATTTCTTTTTACCGTACGTGATGAGAAATAAAATTCCATAATTAATTCAACGTTTATCTAAAAAAAAATTAAAGAAATATCTGGTTCAGTGAATACTACATAAAAACTGACATCTTCCTCCCACCACCACCACCTGCTTAAGATTTTGTCTATGAGTCACTTCCCTCTGCATCTCCCTTCACTCCCACCCTTACCTTTTTATGCAATAAGCACCATAGTTTCAGATTATATCTATACCACTTGTAAATACAGGGTGACCCCCCCCCCCAAAAAAAAGGGCCCCAACTCTAATTAGGCCCCGTTTCTTAGTATTTTGTCCGAATGAAATGAAACTTTGGTCATAACTAGTTTATTATATTCAAGACATCACATCAAAACACTAGGGTCTTTGGCCTTTTTTTCTCCGTTCTACACCATATGTTCTAAATGGTCTCCATTTAGCTGGTTTTTTTTTTTGGGTCACCCTGTATTAAACTTGATCAAAGGGAGATAACCCATTCAGTCAAAGAAAAACAGGATGTATTTACCTTCCTTTCACAGCTGGAAGATGTGATACAAGGGTGGGAAAGTAGGGATTGGAAAGGAAAAGTACTCTGACCTAAAATAAAATGCTTGAGTAACCCCATTAAAATTCCCCAGTAAGGACGCCTCAGGAGATTAGCAATACTCTAAGCACTTTTCAAAGTGTGAGAAAGCAAAGCCTGGGTGTAGGAATGCACAGGTGCAGATTCGTATACCTCAGCCAATAGGGAACAAACCGTCTCAACAATAGGCTAGATTCTGGTGGCTTTATTGCCATACAAAAGCCTAATATTGGCTAGACAGCTCACTTAATCTGCTAACATCTATCATCAATGAAAAAAAAATATCGTTATGTATAAAGATCAGAAATCAATTATGATGGGGAAAACTTATGTATAATCAGTGTTCACATGAATAGTCATAAAAAATTATAGAATTACGTCAATAATTTAATTTTCCATACATAATTATCATTATTATTACATACATAATTATCATTATTATTACATGCATAATTATCATTATTATTCTGATGATTTAAAAAAAATCGCCTTTTATTTAGGATAAAGAATTTTTTCTGAAGGCCAAAGTTCACCCATGCATGGAGTATTGCTGCCACATCTGGGCTAATGCATCTGCCACTAGTCTCTCACTCCTAGACAGGGTTCAAGAAAGAGTCGTCAACCTAACAGGTCCTGAACTATCAACTAAACTCCAACCTCTGTTTCATTACTGAAACATGGCATCCTTGTTGCCTGTTTTACACGTATTTCAATGACAAGTGCTCTGACAAACTCCGATCATTAGTAATCGCTCAACAGCAATACCCTTGACAAACCCGACAAGCAGCAAAATCCCACCCCTACACTGTAGAGATCTCTAGATGTCATAAAGCTTTTCTCTTGGACTGCTACACTTTGGAATTCCCTCCTGGCCCCTGCTTCCCTGACTGTCCTGACATGCAGAAGTTCAAGTGTAATGTGAACAGATATCTCGCTGCTCAACTCCATAAATAGTATCCCTGCAAATCTTGTCCCAAATAGTTGACCCTCATGTCTAAGTGGCCCTGTGCCATGTTTGGATTGAAACAACTATAAAAAAGGTAGAGTAAGTTTGAGATGGTTGTCTGACTTTATAAATCCATTATATTTTTAGGGTCATTCATAAATATGCAACACATCAATCACCTGCATAGTCCGATTGGCATTGCTTTACTAACGAGGGTGCAACAGATGAGATGCAATAATAAACACCTCATGCCTTGCTTTTAAGTTAGACAAAAATTTCCAACCACTTGAGAGGAATTGGAAAGACAAAAAAACTTGATGAATGGGTGCCTCACAGATTGAACAACAATTAAAAGAAACGCTATGATGAAGTGTCATCTTCCCTTCTTTTACGCAACAAGAACGACCCATTTAACGGCCGGTTTTGACTTATTGCACCAAAAGAAGGTCATGCTGTATTGTGCTCTGCACCTAGTCTCACCGATTACAGTTCTTTTTAATGCAGGTGAAACCATTACGATGGCAAAGTACTGTCAACAAATGGATAAAATGCATCAGAAACTTCGACAACAACACCCAGCATTAGTCAACAGAGAAGGCCCAATTCTCCTCTCGACCACACGTTGCTAAACTGACCCGACAGAAGTTGAACGAATTGGGCTATGAAACTCTGCCTCATCCACCATACTCTCCAGACCTCTAACCTACCAATTACCACTTTATGCATGAGAAATGGTTAAAAAACCTAAGTGGTATCAAAAACGCCTTCAGCAGCTTCATCGCCACCAGAACGTAAGATTTTTATGTTGCTGACATAAATACACTTGTTTTGCGTTGGCAAAAATGTGTTGATTCTGATGGTGCTTCTTTTAATTAATAAATTTTTGTTTCAGCCGAGATATGTTTATCTGAATTTAAAAGTTAAATCCGCAAGAACCTTCTTGTTAATCTGATATATATATATATATATATATATATATATATATATATATATATATATAAGCTGAACGTCTGTGTGTGTTTCTGGTCACGAATAGGCTCCTATATGGTTGACTATTATAGAAAATTGATCACATATAATGATAGAAGATGTATCGAGACACAGGAATGGGTATGTTTGATCTGGCATAATGATGATTCATTAAAATTGTAGGGTCTGCGTAAGCACCTGGTCCACAAAGTATGGAAATAAAAAATTAAAAAATTAAAAAAACAATGTTTACAAGTGTTTTTAATATAGATATACATAATAATACTTTGATAAGTATGTTTTAACTTAAATAGGGATGGTATAATAAAATTGTGGGGGTCTGCATTCGTGCCTGGCCTCCATAGAATGGAAATAGGCACAAACTTTAATAAAGACTTTTAATATCTATCTGCGTAAGTATACTTTGATAATTATGTTTCCGTTTGAAGAAATATGGTATAATAAAATTATGGGGTGTTCATACACGCCTGACCTCCATAGAATGGAAATATGTCACAAAGTTTAACAAAGTTTTTTAATATAGATCCACAGAATATTGTGATAAGTGTTTGAGTGTGAACAGGTATGGTATAATAAATTATGGGGTTTATCTATTTTATTTTTACTTTCATAATATTTTGCTTTGGTTTTGATACCCCCAAATTCGAAGCTATCTCTTTACAACCCTTCCTTTTCATAACCTATCATACTTTAATAAATCAGAGTCCATTTTCTGTAGACTGTTTTTGAACCCAGTCAACGACAGCTACTTTTGCTAGTATATATATATATATATATATATATATAATGTATATAAATTGGATTATGTATTTAAACAAAAATGAAAAAATTTAATTTTAGGCCGGCAAAAAATGTACCCTGCTAGTTACTAAGCAAACCAAGAAAAAAGAGGAGGATAAGAAGAGTACTGAAAGTCGATCCGCCGAGTGGGGAACACTCGGCCAACCTGCCGAGACGAGCGCATGTGGAAAATTTCCACCCAACAACGACAACAGATAATGTCGACCTCTCCCCCCCCCATTAACTGCGAAAGAAATGAGCAGAAAAGAAAAAAAAAGAAAAGTAAAAACTGTAAATCCTCGCTGCATACCTCTCTCTCATATATAAAGTTGGCAAGTTCATTTTGCCATTGTTTTGTTTGTATTTATGTATTTTTTCGTATCAATATATTTCTCGTTAGCATTTTCAGATTAAGATACCCCTTCCACACCCTCATAATTTGTTTTTTATTTTTGGTTAATCTCATTCTCCCCCACCATAGTTTAATTTTTATAATAAAATTAACTTTAAAACGTTATCACTGGTGTCCATAGTCATTTTTTCTTGCATGCTGTTGTATTCTTCCTTGTGTATATTTTTATTTTTACCCTTGTCACATGTGCGATAAATATTTGCTTTTTCGTAAATTTCTTTTTGTCCTCCTCCTCCTCCCATCACATCTTTCTGGGATGTTCATAGATGGCTCTCCTCTTGAGGATAAATCGACCTGAAACATCTTGGTTTTTCTTTCTCACCAAATCTATACTCCTATAAATTTTTTTTTTTTGCGTTGATATTCATATTAAAAACCCTTTTTTTCTATTTATTTAAAAAGAAAATACAACTTTGTTATATATGGTTTATGGAATTGCATTCATCTGCAAACGATCTAGCAAATTTGCATATTCTTTTAAACATTCATTTTAATTAATTCCTATTTAGTTTTTCCGGTTTTCTTATGGGATGATCATCTTTAGTTAACTATTACGTGTAATTATATTCATGCAGATATTCTACATGATTTATACTTGTGTAATATTTGCGTAAAAAGTTTATAGTAAACACAAACCCCTTTCTATATATATTTGTTATGCGTGAATATATTTGTTTAAAAAATTTTGCCTACAACTCGTCTGTAAGTTTTTTGTTTAAAGACATGAAACTTAATATACAGGGCATTCGAACCCATGTGAAACTTTATATTTGGGTTTTAGTTGAGGAAAATCAGTGCAAAAGTGTAAAAATTGAAAAAAATGGAATTTGTGAGTGAAGGTCGAACGACGCCATTACAAATATGCATGCGTAACATAATAGCTATTGGTTCATATTTTAATTTTTAGCCATGCAGCAAACATTTCTTCACAGCTGAGGCATTATTAACACCAAAGGAAAAAGTAAATCGTTTTGGTTTTGATTCTCGGCGGTGGCGCATGAGTCATTTTTAAAAAAAACTTTTTAAATCATTGCAATATATCGGGTTGAATACAATATAATACTGAATACAAAATCTGCATTAATCAAAATATCATATTTAGACATATTTTATGACCGGGCAATGCCAGGCGGCCTGCTGGTATCTCGTATATTAAATCCGTTGCTTTTTTCTGCTTTTCATAAAATTGGTTCTTTCAATTGCTCTGAACACTTTCTCACATCTGATGTTATTCTCTATTTCTACAAGTCTACTATCAAACCAGGTATTGCGTACTGTTGTCACATTTGTACTAATCAATCTCTATCCCATTTCATGGTTCGTGGTAAGGTGCAAAAACATATCTGTAATTTCATTGGTCACACTCTTTCTACAGCATATGTTCTTCAGAATTGTCTGATCTATTTCCTGCTTCCTTTATTTTGCCTTTATTAACTCATTGGTTTAATAGTTTCCATCAATTCCCTGTTTTCATACCTCATTATAATTCGGCTTCCGATCCCAGTAGCTTTTTTACAAGAACTGCAAGTTTGTGGAACTCTCTTCCTACTAACTGTTCTCTTCCTATCTATAACTTTGGTCTTTTCAAGACTAAGCCAAATAGGCATCGCTTGTCTTAGCGATAGCCATCTTTTTTGTTCTTATTCACTCTTTCCATCAAGTGAATTTAATCCTGTAGACGGTCATCAAGTGGTTAATGACACTGACTGACAACCTGTGTGCCCCAAGTTTGAATCATGTTCATTCCAAAAATCACTTCCACTTAAGATGATGGACACCTTCTTGTGATCCCTCCTGTAATTCCTGATATCTTTCTAGAAAGAATTCTGACTAGAAAAATATCAGGGAAACCAATGCCAACAATAAGATATGATGATCGATGGCTTGTTGTTACTGTTGAGTAGACTATTTTTATGAACATTTTTTTGCTTTTGCTTATTGTTTTTTTTAAAAGCATCAAATTAGAAACAAAAATACTATTGTTTTCATCATCAGAATTCTCGCAAAAAAGTAGAAATACCAAATAATTATTGGTTAAAATTGAATTACATAAAAAACATACCGTGCTTGTTTTTAACAAGATTCACACTGGAAATCATATTGACGTTGACAAAAGAAATCAATTAAAACGTAGCATGCTTTAGTTTTAACACACACAGACAAGAGAGACTGTCTTTATTCACATGTTAACACAAAATACGCGGAATTACTCGTTTGCATAAACAAAAGGAAAGCTTGTGTCATTGAAAAAAATCATAAATCTGAAACTGTCAAAAGGGAGACAACTCCTATAACTAGATGAGTAGCACACCTTTCCCTAGCCGACGAGGAATGGGCGAAGAGACTGACGATCTTGATGTATTCGGAGTGCGTCCTCCAAGTTCCACTAAAGAATGCTGAGCGTTCTTTTTCACAACATGAGCATGGACAATCAAAATTCTGATGTTGAACCCAATTCAGCCGCTGACAGTTTCTTCCATTTATATCACAATGAGCGCTGTTAAGACTATTCTCAACTGCGCAAAAACTGAAAGGTCCCATTTCAAAAAGTATTTGCTCATAAACAACTGTAATTTAAACCTGCTCGACATGCATTCCTCTCCCTCACAAGTTCACGAGGAATTTCGGGTGAGTGACGTGAAAAAGAATGCTGTTCACTCTACACTCTGAAACAATAGAGAAGAGGGTTGGTGAGCTTATGTCCTAGGTGATGAGAGGAGACATTTACATTAGCTATCTCCCCCACCCACGGTGAGTTTTTTGCGGGCACGACAAAAAAATCCTGTACAAAAGTCCTCTGAAGCTATATACACTGTGATGGAATCACTGGTCTTGGTTCGCCGGGGCCGCAACCTACTCGCTGGTGCAGTCTCTGAAGCACCAGGAGCGTTGTGTGGCATCAGTCGGCTCAAGGCCCTGGGGGCCTTCTTGGAAATTGTATGCATGTTCTTGGGGGCGGTGTCATTTCCAGCTCCAGCGTTCTTGGGAGTGGCAGAATCTCTAGCTGGGTTAGAAGCATGAGGGGTAGTTGGAAGGATCTCAGAATGGCTCAATGGCACGTCATAAAAATCTTTATTGCTGGACTTACGTATGGGACTATCTGTTGGATTACTAGCATGGACTTCTGGCAGGGTGGCAGGAGAATTCTCTGACGCCCCTGGTATGGTGCTGACAGAGGCGTCTTCCGGCAGCCTGGTGACTGGTAGGAAGGACTCTATCACGTCTTCATTAGTTGTGGTTCTGAAAGGCTTGAATTTCCGAAGGTGTTGTCGGTTTCTGAGCGTAAGTCTCCCAGAGCCATCTATCTTGACCACATATTGGTGAAATTGTCTCACCTCCACAACTGTGCCTGTTCGTTCCCAGCGTTTAGGGTGATTTCCAGTTAGGTTTTGAATATACACGTGATCCCCCATGATTAGAGGGGGCAAAGATCTTGTATGCTCGCTCCACTTTTCATGCTCAAGGGAATGACGTTTTGCTAGTGCCTTCTCCCTGTTTACAAGCGTTTCAGACCATGTGGGGTGGGGGCAGTACCGACCCATTGGAATCGGGATGGGATCTCTAATGGGTCATCCGAAAACTATAAGAGCAGGAGATGCCTTCGTCTCTGGGTCGATGGAGTTGTGGTATATTAGCATCGCCCGTTGAAACTTATCCACATTGATGGACCCGCCTGCTGAGTTGTTATCCATCAGCATTCGTTTGACAGTTTCTCCAACAGCTGCCCTGGTGGATTTACCCTGTTCCTTCTGGGCTATATAGACAACAATTTCCTCCAGGGTTCGGTTTGTTTTGGGATCACCCAACAGATCAGAAAGAATCTCTGGATCTCTGGATCAGCAATACCACGAATGAGATTATCCCTAATAATCTCACTGCTATAATCATAAGTGTGGCCACAGCCCGGTTCCTTACACCTTGCTGTGTACTGGCATAAGTTGGACTGACCCCTGAGAGTGGCAAGGAAGGTTCTGATAGGGGTACCAGGGGCCTGTATCATCCTACTGAGCTTGATGCGGTGGACCAGAGTGCTGTCCTCCCTGACTGCCAGGCGCCTTATAGCAGCAAGGAGGTCTGCCTCGGTCATTGATGACACATCTTCCTGCAAGTCTCTCAAGAGGTCATTCATGAGGTCCTCATCACAGCAGTGAAAGAGGGCCGAAGCGCACATAGCATCAGTGATAGCCATGCAAAATCTTATATATTGACCATTGTCGCTTGAAGGATGACCATTGATCGGGGATGCTTTCAGCACCAATAGATGGGGACTTGAGTTTAAGCCTGGGAGCTGCTGGTTGTTGGGGGTTGGCCATCGGGGCTGGATGGGCAGTTTGGGCATGAAGGTTTATGGAGGTAATGAGCATGTTACTGAGGGATTCAGGGAGTTTCTGGGATTTCCAGCCACATCCAGTAACTGGGCAGGTGACTTCAATTTTGTCGCTCATTATTTATTCAGGTGTAATGAGTTGCTTTCAGAAGTGGCGAGATTCGGACGATGTGTAGTCGTAGAACAGCATAGATGAGTAGCACACCTTTCCCTAGTCGATGAGGAATTGGCGAAGAGACTGACGATCTTGATGTAGTCTGAGTGCATCCTCCAAGTTCCACTAAAGAATGCTGTTCACTCTACACTCTAAAACAATAGAGAAGAGGGTTGGTTAGCTTATGTCCTAGGTGATGAGAGGAGACATTTACATTAGCTAATAACTTTCACAGGATTGTAATATGATAGCGATTAAAATCTATATCACATTGAAAATTCCAACAAAAATGTCCCAAATTTACAGATGATCAGCAGAATGTGAATTAATTTGATTCGTCAGTTCATAGCAACATCGTTTATAAATAGAATCTCCTGACTGTGAGGGACTATACCCCTCATTAGTCAAAAATATTGCAACAGTGATGCTAATAGTCCTTTTGGAGAAATAGCTTTTTCATGTAACATAAATCTCGATATGGATGGAATAATCAGCAACCACAAATAAGTGAGTTCGTCTTTTCTTTCTTCTTTTTGAATGTTGTCACCATCAGTTGCTTATACGGGGTAAGGGGAGGCTTCTGTCAGCGATAGCGTCAAAGTGATGAATTGTTTCTAACAGCATGGAAGTTTTAGCCACAAAGTTATTTTTCTGTAAGTACCATAATATGACGTACTCAACCAGGAGTTTTGTGGCTTGTTAGAGGGAGAAGAGATGACAGCGATACTCAACATCGGCGAATATTTATTCTCTAAAACTCAAAATCAACTCTGATCTCTTCTGTGTTCTCTCTAAAATCATTTGTGCATAAGCTAATATAATGAGGTGATTGGGTTAGGGATTAGACTCTCAGGTCCATTCTAGCCAATCTGTGATCACTGCATCGTATCTCCTTCTCTTCTGATTGGTTCGGTGCCAAGTGTACATAATTGCTTCTCAAGGTAATTTTCTATCGAGGTGTTCTCACGCTGAGAAGTCCTTGGTATTATTATCAAGATAATGTTAGTATTAATATATTATTATCAAGATAATGTTAGTATTAAAATATTATTATCAAGATAATGTTAGTATTAAAATATTATTATCAAGATAATGTTAGTATTAATATATTATTATCAAGATAATGTTAGTACTAATATATTATTATCAAGATAATGTTAGTACTAATATATTATTATCAAGATAATGTTAGTATTAAAATATTATTATCAAGATAATGTTAGTATTAAAATATTATTATCAAGATAATGCTGGTACTAATATATTATTATCAAGATAATGTTAGTATTAAAATATTATTATCAAGATAATGTAAGTATTAAAATATTATTATCAAGATAATGCTGGTACTAATATATTATTATCAAGATAATGTTAGTATTAATATATTATTATCAAGATAATGTTAGTATTAATATATTATTATCAAGATAATGTTAGTACTAATATATTATTATCAAGATAATGTTAGTATTAAAATATTATTATCAAGATAATGTTAGTATTAAAATATTATTATCAAGATAATGCTGGTACTAATATATTATTATCAAGATAATGTTAGTATTAATATATTATTATCAAGATAATGTTAGTATTAATATATTATTATAAAGATAATGTTAGTATTAATATATTATTATCAAGATAATGTTAGTATTAATATATTATTATCAAGATAATGTTAGTAGTAAAATATTATTATCAAGATAATGTTAGTATTAATATATTATTATCAAGATAATGTTAGTACTAATATATTATTATCAAGATAATGTTAGTATTAATATATTATTATCAAGATAATGTTAGTATTAATATATTATTATCAAGATAATGTTAGTATTAAAATATTATTATCAAGATAATGCTGGTACTAATATATTATTATCAAGATAATGTTAGTATTAATATATTATTATCAAGATAATGTTAGTATTAATATATTATTATCAAGATAATGTTAGTATTAATATATTATTATCAAGATAATGTTAGTATTAAAATATTATTATCAAGATAATGCTGGTACTAATATATTATTATCAAGATAATGTTAGTATTAATATATTATTATCAAGATAATGTTAGTATTAATATATTATTATCAAGATAATGTTAGTATTAATATATTATTATCAAGATAATGTTAGTATTAAAATATTATTATCAAGATAATGTTAGTATTAATATATTATTATCAAGATAATGCTGGTACTAATATATTATTATCAAGATAATGTTAGTATTAATATATTATTATCAAGATAATGTTAGTATTAATATATTATTATAAAGATAATGTTAGTATTAAAATATTATTATCAAGATAATGTTAGTATTAAAATATTATTATCAAGATAATGTTAGTAGTAAAATATTATTATCAAGATAATGTTAGTATTAATATATTATTATCAAGATAATGTTAGTACTAATATATTATTATCAAGATAATGTTAGTATTAATATATTATTATCAAGATAATGTAAGTATTAATATATTATTATCAAGATAATGTTAGTATTAAAATATTATTATCAAGATAATGCTGGTACTAATATATTATTATCAAGATAATGTTAGTATTAATATATTATTATCAAGATAATGTTAGTATTAATATATTATTATCAAGATAATGTTAGTACTAATATATTATTATCAAGATAATGTTAGTACTAATATATTATTATCAAGATAATGTTAGTATTAAAATATTATTATCAAGATAATGTTAGTATTAAAATATTATTATCAAGATAATGTTAGTATTAAAATATTATTATCAAGATAATGTTAGTATTAAAATATTATTATCAAGATAATGCTGGTACTAATATATTATTATCAAGATAATGTTAGTATTAATATATTATTATCAAGATAATGTTAGTATTAATATATTATTATAAAGATAATGTTAGTATTAATATATTATTATCAAGATAATGTTAGTATTAATATATTATTATCAAGATAATGTTAGTAGTAAAATATTATTATCAAGATAATGTTAGTATTAATATATTATTATCAAGATAATGTTAGTACTAATATATTATTATCAAGATAATGTTAGTATTAATATATTATTATCAAGATAATGTTAGTATTAATATATTATTATCAAGATAATGTTAGTATTAAAATATTATTATCAAGATAATGCTGGTACTAATATATTATTATCAAGATAATGTTAGTATTAATATATTATTATCAAGATAATGTTAGTATTAATATATTATTATCAAGATAATGTTAGTACTAATATATTATTATCAAGATAATGTTAGTACTAATATATTATTATCAAGATAATGCTGGTACTAATATATTATTATCAAGATAATGTTAGTACTAATATATTATTATCAAGATAATGTTAGTATTAATATATTATTATCAAGATAATGTTAGTATTAATATATTATTATCAAGATAATGTTAGTACTAATATATTATTATCAAGATAATGCTGGTACTAATATATTATTATCAAGATAATGTTAGTATTAATATATTATTATCAAGATAATGTTAGTACTAATATATTATTATCAAGATAATGCTGGTACTAATATATTATTATCAAGATAATGTTAGTATTAATATATTATTATCAATCCCAAATATGCTAGCTGAAGTTATTTTTCCTTGTTTTCGGTTTCATCATCGACATAACAAATTGAGTCAGCAAGGCAATAGGGAATTGCCCGGGATTGTTAAAATAATAAAAGCTGTATTATAACCGGTATTAATGTAAAATCCAACCAATGTAGGTCACATAAAGAATAATTATTATTTAATTATAATAATAATAATTATTTAATTATAATAATAATTATTATTTGATTATAATAATAAAGCTCTTTTAAGAATACTTAAGAATGAGCACTGCCTGAAAATTATAAACTAAGAGACAGTCAACAAGCGTTTATGCAACATTCGTGACTTCTGCTGTTAAAACGCTCTGGATTGTCTAATGTCTGCACTCTGCAAATTGTACGTTTATTAATTATTAAAACCCCTTATTTTGGAGACAATTGTTTGGTGGCTTTGAGGTAATGATTTGTGGCTTCATGGCTGGGTTTGAATCTCCCGACTGGTAGTAATTGTCATCCCTACACTGATGATTGCATAAGCATGAAACACTAGTGTCTGTAGGTATAAAAGAATAATTATTATTTAATTATATATATATATATATATATATATATATATATATATATATATATATATACACTATTCTATAAGTGTGGGAGCTTGCCACACAGACTTAGGGTTAGTAATAGGTAAATATCCATCCCAGTTAAGCGAAACTAATATAAAAAATGTAATTACTTATTTTATTTAAAAATTAGGTGTACTTAGCCGCGATTTCCATGAATACTTTCATTTTTGTCTTTTTTTATTTTTTTTTACTCATTCATTATCATTTTTAAATAGGATTTTCAAAATTAAATTTAGTTATTATTAATTATTGACATTTGACTAAATAATTTTAGTCATATTTTGAATTGAACGAAATTATTGTAAAACTATAACTGAATCCGATATCGGAATGTCAGTTTAATCTCTTTTTATAAAATTACTGGATGTAAAAAGCTTCCAAAAAATTTATGAATAATACCAACAATTACTTTCTATTCGATAGCTTAAAGACTTCCAAATTCTTTTCAAATTGGGAAGAGTCATAAAATAAGATTTTATTTTAACTGCAACACACAATCGACCTTTCTAGTTTGTGTTGTTAGGGATTATCCAGACCGCTGAAAATGAATCTATCATTTAAACCCATCGCAAATTTACCGTTTGCATGGTATTAACCCCTAGATCCTGGGACTATTGTGTATCATTTCAACGCTTTCGTTAACGCTTTTCTTACATGATACGTTCGTGTAGTAAAGTGACTTGTCACATCGTGGAATAATCTTTAGTGGACATTTGAAATAAGAAAGTTAAAAAAAAAAATCTGGTTCATTTTTTGTGTTACATAGTTTTTAATACTTTTTGATTGATTTAAAAGATTACGTTTTTATAAGTGGTTTACAAAACCATATTTTTATGTTTTTCGTTCTTATTTTTGGAGGGGGGGATATTCAATTATATAACTTGGATAGTTTTTAACAGGTGCTTCTGCAGTTTAATTAACCGGTTTTCCATAAGAACTTGTAAATTTTTTAACAGGTGGTTCTGGGGGTTGATTAACCCTTTTTTTGTTTTTTTTAACATGCCGACATTAACTGAGCAGAAGGGCAGTTTAATATTTCACACAAATTCTGTTTACATTGAGAGGGAGACGGTGGAGAAGCAGGGAGTGTTGTCTGGCTGCTCCCCTCCCCAATGTAAACAGAATTTGTGTGAAATATTAAACGGTTCTTCTGCTCGGGTCATGCCGGCGAGTTACTTACAGAAAAACGGTTAATTAAGCTGCAGAAACAGAAACACCTGTTAAAAAATTTACAAGTTCTATAATGTAATACCTCAGTTCAAAAAAAAAAAAAAAAAAAAAAAGAAAAAGAACGAAAAACATGTTTTTGTAAACCGCTCATAAAAACTTAATCTTCTAGATCAATTAAAAAGCAGGAAAAACTACGTTAAAATACAAAAAAATGAACATTTTTTGTGAAAACTTTCTAATTACAAATGTCCGCTAAAGATTCCTCCGAGATGTGACAAGTCACTTTACTACGCGAACGCATCATCATGTAAGAAAAGCGTTAACGAAAGCGACGAAATGGCGCAAAATAGTCCCAGGGTCCAGAGGTTAATACCATGCAAACGATAAATTTGCGACGGGTTTGACCATTACTCCTGATCTTAAATGGAACACGTATATCAAATCTGTTGCCAAGGCCGCTGGAAAAATGGTGGGATCTTTCTATCGATCCAGTAGATATCTCACTGCTGATGCTATTCTCTATCTATATAAGAGCCAGGTACGTCCAAGGATGGAATACTGTTGCCACATCTGGGCAGGAGCTGCTAGAAAGAACTTGTCCTGCCTTGATAGAGTTCAAAATAGACTTCGTAGCCTCGTAGGAGATGTCCTTTTCTCCTCCTTGCAACCTCTATCTCACAGAAGAGATGTTGCGAGTTTGTCTCTGATGTATCGTTATTTTCATGGAAAGTGTTCAACTGAGCTTCAATCTATGGTCCCCCCTCGCCAAACTTTCACAAGAAACACTCGTCTAGCTGTAAACACTATCAATAATTTCCCCCACTCTTTATCTGTGCCTAAACCTAAACGTAGATTCCATGAACAAAGCTTCTTTCTTAGAACTGCACGCCTGTGGAATTGTCTTCCGTTTTCCTGCTTTCCGGCTGACTACAATATGGTTTTGTTCAAGTCTAAAGTAAATAAGTTCTTGATGAGCCGTTCCATATAAGTTATTAAATTTACCAAATTTTCATTACTAATGATTACTATATTGACCAACTTCTACTGTACACTCTTTAACCCTTATCCTTGAGTGGCCTCTGGGCCTTGATAATGTGGTGATGCCTTTGTAAAAAAAAAAAAAAAAATGCCAGATTCGTTTTCAGCGGCCGCGATAACACGTTAAAAACACAAACTGGTCGGCGTTGGGTTACACTTAAAATAAACATTTACTTAAAATAATTCTTATTAAAAAAATAATAATAAAATAATTCTTATTTAAAAAAAATTCTTATTTAAAAAAAAAAAACTATTAACATGGCCGAGGCATTTACAAAGAAACCGAAATGTTTTCTGATAGATCAAATTTTATAATTATTATTTTTTAAGCAGAATTTAAAAATAAACTATATTACTATTTTTTATTTCAATAAATAATTGATTAAATAATAAAAATGTGTAAGTCACGTAGTGGCAAGAAACACACGCTTATACGTGTGAGTTTCGTCACGTAATTTCGTTTTTAATAAAAACAATAAATAAAAAGAAAAAGATTATACGTTTTTCTTTCCAACCGGAACCGGAAGAATGTTTTTACACATGCGCAGTAGTAGCTGAGATGGCTACCAAGGTGGCGTTTTGATTTCTCTCACTGCAGATCTTCTGTCATCCACGAAACAAATCTACTGCGTTGTCGTCTAGTTCGAATCGAGAACCGCCTTGGCAGAAATCCATGTGGCAACTGGACGTTGGTGACAAAATAAAAGACCATAATTGATTTCTGTTTGGATATTCTATGGAAATGTAGACACTAAAACCGGACCCACTAAAAAGTCGTACATAAAACGCCATAACACATAAACAAGACAAATGTAAGAAACATTGTTTTTGTTTTCCATCTTTCGGGTGTTTGGATTTAAAATAGAAAGTATAATTAAAAAAAAATGAATGAATATGTTTCCATTTGCAGTTATTCAATTTAAATTTAACTATGTTTGAGCTGTCCTAATTTAAATGCTAACGTAGTAAGACGTTTATTTTATCAGAATAATAATAATAATAAAAGTTAAGTTTCCCTTTCTGTTTTTAACTCTTCACGGCAACGTCATAAATTTATTTGGCACTTAATGTTATTTTAAAAGCCATTTTTAACATAGTGAGGGATGTTTTGTAACTATTCTGTACTCCCACCTGTTCTTCAGATGCTGCAGTTTGCTGCACTTCAATTTCTTGTTCTCTGTCAGTGGAGGAGAAATCCTTCAAGACTGAGACAATTTTTATTTTTGTTCCTTTTCTCCACGTTAAAAAACGACACTGGTGTCTAACTCTGTCCCGTGGGGAGGCATTGTAAATAGGAACAATAAGGAGTTTGTATTACAATCCACAGAGGTATGAAAAAGTGTCCAAAAATGAAAAAATCTAACAAATGTTATCAAGGACAAGATACTCTTCTACCTATCTGGAAAAGTTTGAGTGATTTAAAAAAAAAAAAAACGTTTAATCGGTTCGAAAATCATACAATGTTTATGGATATATGTGAACAAGACAAATAGCGGCACGATGATCCCTTGTAAATCTGTAAAGTTTGAAAATGAGTTAAAAAACACAAAATACTGTTAGAAACTCCTCTAAAATGTTACCGTGACATATATTGGGTGAGTTTCTAACAGTATTTTGTACAATTTTTTAATTTTTTAAACTCATTTTCAAACTTTACATATTTACAAGGGATCATCGTGCCGCTATTTGTCTTGTTCACATATATCCATAAACATTGTATGATTTTCGAACCAATTAAACGTTTTAAAACCACTAAAAACTTTTCCAGATAGGTAGAAGAGTAACTTATCTTGCCTTTAATAGCATTTATTTGTTACATTAGTACTTGTGTATTTTTGGTACTGCGCTGAAATAACGGTCTTTCGAAAGCCATTCTTAATATGGGAGGGGAAGGTGTTTTGTAAATATTCTGGGCAATCACCTAACAATTAAAAAAAAAATTTTTTTTCTTTTACAACCTGCCCCAGCGTAGTATAAACATAGTCAACCTGCGAATGTTAAGAACGGCTTTCGGAATACCTCCCCACCCCCAACCTCCATGTTAAGAACGGCTTTCGAGGTTGGGGCTGTTTATTCCAAAAGCCGTTCTTAACATGGGGAGGTCGGGGTGTTTATATTGGGTCAGGTTGTAAAAAATACCCCCCCCCCCAAAAAAAAAAAATCGTGAAATTGAATTTAACCTGACAAAAGTATAGCGCATCCGCATCGTTATATATTTTTTAAAAAATTGACCACTTTTTCGTACATCTGTGGATTGTAGTACAAACCCGACTTCCATTGAGAACTAACAATTTTGTTCAATTAATCAATACCATATTAAAATTACGAAATTTGCAGCATTTTCTTTCACAATAACCAACAAAACAATAAAAAAGCGGGATGAACAAATAAATATACAAATAAATGTTACCAAAGACAAGAAAAGAGTACTCTTTATCTGCGCCTAAATCTAAACATAGATTCCATGAACAAACCTTTTGTCTTAGAACTGACGTCTGACTACAATATGGTCGTCTTCAAGTCCAACATAAACAAGTTCTTGATAAACTCTCTTGACGGTTTTGTTAGAAATCCATACATTTAAGATTTTTTCTCAAATTGAAGGTTTTGATTTCAATTTAAACATTTCAGTAAATATAATTTAATCTTAACAGATGATTTTTCAAGATAAAGAAAATTTGACTTTCATTTGTTGAACTATCGAATGAAACTTTTGTTTAAAATTGCGATTCACATTTTTAAGCTGATGTAAATTCTGATTAAGTACATCTTTTTGAACATGTGAACCTGCACAGAATTTCAATTAAATCTTTTATCGGTGCTTCTACACTTTGTTTTTTTTACATAGGCGTCACACTTATCAAGGCCGATAGGCCACTCAAGGATAAGGGTTAAAGAGTGTAGAGTAGTCAAAAGGACAATATACTAGTAATCGATAGTAATGGAAGTCCAGTAAATTTGTTAACTTAAGTGGAACGGCTCATCAGAAACTTGTTCATGTTGGACTTGAAGACAACCATATTGTAGACAGGATGAAAGCAGGAAAACAATTCCACAGGCGTGCAGTTCTAAGAAAGAAGCTTTGTTCATGGAATCTATGTTTAGGTTTAGGCACAGATAAAGAGTGAGGGGAATTATTGATGGTGTTTACAGCTAGACGAGTGTTTCTTGTGAAAGTTTGGCGAGTGGGGACCATAGATTGAAACTCAGTTGAACACTTTCCATGAAAATAACGATAAAGCAGAGACAAACTTGCAACATCTCTTGCAACATTGCAGCGGAGAGAAAAGGACATCTCCCACCAGGCAACGAAGTCTATTTTGAACCCTATTAAGGCAGGACAAGTCTTTTTTTCCTGCCCATATGTGGCAACAGTATTCCATCTTTGGACGTATCTGGCTCTTATATAGATAGAGAATTGCATCAGCAATGAGATATCTACTGGATCGATAGAAGGATCCCACTATTTTTCCAGCGGCTTTGGCAACAGATTTGATGTACGTATTCCATTTAAGATCAGGAGTAAAGGTCAAGCCCAGAAGCTTGTCAAAATTTGAGACCTCCCCAAGACGAGAGCCATTCATTTTAATTGATGCCAGATGGGGATCAGAACGTTGATAGAAGCTTGGTTTTAGATACATTAAAAGTAACCAGCCACTCCTTTCCGCATTGTGCAACGTGATCAAGATCAGAGGAGAGAGAATCGGAGAGAACTTGGTCATTTACTGTCTTAGATGTGCTACCATAGATGGTAGTGTCATCAGCAAAAATGTCTACAAATGATGTAAAGATGTGATTTGGAAGATCATTAATGTAGATCAGGAAAAGAGTTGGGCCCAGGATGGACCCCTGAGGGACTCCAGCATTAATACTGTGAGGTTCTGATTTTTGCCCATCAACTACTACTCTTATGAACCTATCAGAAATGATTTAATAATTGAGAAGACATTTCCAGCTATACCATAGCTGGAGATTTTGTGAAGTAAACCTTTATGCCATACCCTATCAAAGGCTTTTGATATGTCAAGAGCAATTGCCCTAGAAAGGTTACCTCTGTCGAGAGATTCGCTAATCCTGTGAGATATAACTGTAAACACATCTGCTGTAGATCTAGCAGTACGAAAACCATATTGTGTGTCACTAAGAAGGTTATTTTTGCTGAGATGGTTGATTACTTCTCTATTTAACACAGATTCCAGCAACTTACTCATGACGCACAGGAGACTTAAATTTGAGACCCCATTTTATTTCACGCACCTGCTGTCCAAATTTAGAGAAGAAATCACTATATTAAACTATGACCGAAGCAAGCATGAAATAAATAAGAAACAATTAAACTTCCGGAAAGAACTATGAAAAAAAATAATGAAAGTGAAAGAACATATACCCATAATTGTTTGATTGGAAATGTTTCGATTTAATTAATGGGAATGGGAAAGTTTTTCATGGAACTTTTTTTTTTATTATTAAAAACAGAAAATGAAATGACATATTCCTAATAGTTTAAACTGGGCGAGCGCCATTTGAAAGCCAAAACAAAACCAAACATTTATTATATAAATATTTATCAAAATATAATGTGAAAAGCATTTATTGAAATGTTTGCGTAAAAAAATATAATTTTAATGGATTTTTATAAAATAGTTTTTTGTTTGTGTGTTTTTTTTTTTTTCGAACAAATAAATAATTTTATACATTTTTTTTTTTAATTAAAGAAACTTTGAGGGGTCAATATAATAAATGTTAATTTTAGATAAATTTATTCTTTCCCTTTTCGGAAGCAGTCATTCGCCAGTTTAATTTTTTTGTTATTTATTTCATGCTTCGGCTATAGTTTATAATATGATTTCTCCCCTGGATTTGGACAGCAGGTACGTGAAATAAAATGGCGTCTCCAATTTTGGCAATAAAGTTTAGAAGCACCCTTTTATCTTATCCACCGAGGGTAGATTTTTCTCATTCCATCAGCCATAACCAAGTAATGTTAATTTTGTTAGCCATTTTTTTTAATTTAATTTTTTTTTTTACAAAGGAATCACCACTTATAAAAGCCCGAAGGCCATTCGAGGATAAAGTTTAATGAGTGTACGGTAGTCAATGGGACTAGATCATAGTAATCGTTACTAGTGTAAATTTGGTAAATTGAATTACTTGAGAGTTTATCAAGAACTTGTTTATGTTGGACTTGAAGGCTACCATATTGTAGTCAGCTGGAAAGCAGTCAGACAGCAGTTCTAAGACAAAAGGTTTGTTCATGGAATCTATGTTTAGATTTAGGCGCAGATAAAGAGTGGGGGAAATTATTAAAATTTTTTTTTTTTTAAAGAAAAGTTCCAAATTTTTTTTGCAATCAGAAATCTTGCAAATATTTTTTTTTTACAGTGAAAACATGGAAACAATTGTAAAAAAGATGAAGTACTTTTTCAAGTGTTTTAACATTTTTTTTTTGCTAAATCATTTTTGGTGGTGGCGAGGGGGGATTTTCTTCAAAATGTTTTCACAAAAGTTTTAGAGAGAATGGTTTATTTTTACTTCACTAACGATGCTATATTTTCAGTTTAAAAAGTTCTTGTGTTGCAATGCATTGAGACTTGTCGTCTGTTGACAACTGATTGCTGATTGATACTTCAGCATCTTCCCGCTGCTTACCGTAATATGCTAAAAGATGCTGATGCAAGGTTGGGCTAGGTGGTGGAAGTACTGAATTGTCCACGTATACTCATGGCTTAATGTTTAATAGGGTTGGTTAACAGTTCTAAGTGACAGTCTTAAGGTTGAAGATTCAATAGTTGTTACTGACAATAATAGCTAAGAATCAGATGAAAATGAACACTTCCTACCTAGCCATGACTGATAGAATAAGAACAACCTATCCTTATGGACTCAGTAAAGGGTTTGATTTGAAATCCCATCCAAGTTCCTAACTTTGACAAAGATTTCCAAGTTTAACAGATGCATCTGAAGGTTTTTTTTTAAATTCCATTTTCACCCCAAACAAGGCACAGTGCCACTTTGATGTAGAGGGCTACTATCAGGGACATAAGTTGCAAGGATACTATGTAGGGAGTTAAGCAGCGAGATGTCTGTTCACATTACACTTGAACTTCTGCATGTCAGTACAGTTGCGAAAGCAAGAACTCTGGAGTTCCAAAGGCTAGCAGTTCTGGGGAAGAAACTATTAGAGTAGAAGGCTTTCTTACATCTCTGGATCTCTACTGTGTAGGGGTGGGATTTTGGAGCTTGTCGAGGGTATTTACATCAAAGGGGTACAAGGGCTTGTTCGTCGGAGCATTCACCATTAAAATACTTGTTGAACAGGCAGAGGGATGTAACATTTCATTGATGCGACAATAATTGAAGCTTTGATGACAGTTAAGGATCTATCAGGTTGGCGACTCTCTTTTTTGAACGCTGTCCAGAAGGGAGAGACTATATGCAGATGCACCAGAACAAATGTGACAACAGTACTCCATACATGGGCAAATGGTGGCCTTGTAGAGATACAGGATACTTTCAGGCGTAAGTAGCTGTCTAGCATGGTAGAGAAAGCCCACCTTCTTAGCAGCAGCCTTGGCAATGCTCTCAATGTATCTGTTCCAACTCGTGTTCCCTGTGAACGTTAAGCTGAGGAGTTTGAAAGAAGTACTTTCAGGTAATGTATTTTTAACCAAAGCTATTGGTGGTTGAGAAGGTTTCTTGTAATTATTGAAGGAAACAACCTTCGTCTTGGCAGTATTGAATATGACGATCAGTTTTTGTCTCCATTCCACTACAGATTGGCGGTCTTCCTCTAGTGTTTTTGCCATTTCTTTAGATATATGTTCATTTGTTTTCCCTTCGTGCCTGTTATAGAGTATGGTGTCATCAGCAAATATACCCATCTCAGAAACAATTTTATCAGGGAGGTCATTTATGAATATTAGGAATAATAAAGGTCCAAGCATAGACCCCTGAGATACACCCGCATTTATATCATGTTATTTAGCTGTACAACTGTCGAGGATAACCTGGATTCTTCTCTTATCTAAGAAAGATTTAATAATGTTAAGTGTTCTTCCAGTGATACCGTAAGATCGGATTTTCCTGAGAAGACCATCATGCCATGCTCTGTCAAAGCCTTACTAGGACTACCGCTTTACCCTCACCTGCTTTGTCCAGTGTATGGTATATATGTTCAGAGATTACAGTTAGGATATCTACTGTAGGATGAGCTTAATCTATATTGTTGGTCAGTCAGAAGTTTAACAGCTGTAAGGTGATGGATTAGAGCTTGGTTAATTATGGACTCAAATATTTTGGCGAAAAGCTGGAGAAGACTAAAGGGGTAATAATTTAATGGGTCAGTTCTTTCGCCAGAATTCTTGTAAACTGGTATCACAGAAGCAGTTTTCCGTCAGTCAGGAAAGCAAGATTTGTTTAGGCATTTGTTGTATGGTTTTGAGAGGACTGGAGCAACCTCAGTGGAGCAGTTTTGTAATAGCACAGCCGGGATGAGATCGCGTCCACATGCTTTTGAGGTGTCTAGGTTTTTTATGATATCATGCACCTAAGAAGAGGTCATTTTTGGATCATCTAGTGTGGTATCAGTTGGCAAAGGAAAGTCAGAGAGGGAGTAGTTTGCGAGGTCCAATGGTCAGAGATTACATCATTTAAAACATTGTGAATATAACAAACTGAATGAGAACAGCAGTCTTAATAATAATCCAAATTATTAACTGTCCTCATTTAAAAGAACAATTTCTAAACAATCTTTTTCTTTTTTTTCAGAATCCTCTTTTAAACTATTGCCTTCATCTGACTCGTCTTTTCTTGAGTTCTTGTCATCTGTAAACGACACAAGAAAACCTCCAGCACACTTTTAAAGAATTATCTCAAATTTGGAAAAGTTCTTCACAAACCAAACATGATTCCTCACTGTTTAACACGGTTTTTATCCAAGATCCCTCGTGAACAGCTGGAAACGGGAGTTGCCATTGTTTTAAGGATTCCATCCTTATTTATTGTTGAACTCTGTTTCCGTACCGACCCTTTGAAAGGTGTTCCAGTCGAGGCCAAAGCTAAAGATATACACCTGGTTGCCAATTTTATCTATTATGCAGGTAAGCTCATTTCTTCTTAATTTCTATAGCAGGAAAACCCAATATTACCTGGGATTGTATATTTCCTTCTGCCTTTTACACCATATTACATTTTTATTACTTTTACATGTTAATTTCTATAAATACATACCCAGAATTTAAATTTTTGTATGGGGTTGGGGATCTGCCCCCACAGCTCTTTTGAGGTAGGGCATGTAGAGGTTCAGGACCACTTCTGTTTTCTTCCACATTTTTTGTTTTTATATGGATTGTCTAACCTTTGTTTCTATAGGAACACACACAGACCTTGGCATTTATAAAGAAATTATCTCTTGTATGTTTTTCGCCTCAACACGACTATCATAAGAATGTTCACAAATGGACCAGGAGACTGGATTTTCATCTTCAGTTTAATCGTACTAAAGACTTAAACAAATGTTACTTGATGCTCTTGCTAAAAACTCAGCATTATAAATGTAGGATCAAGAACAAGTGGAGTAATCCTGAGAATGTAGTGGCACACTACCTTGTTGTAGCAGCTAATGAAAAGAAAGCCTTTGGGTCAGCCACTTAGCTTTAAAAAGGAAGTTGTTAAATATTGGTGGATATATCAGCTCATAATCATTTGGTTGAATTATGATTGTAGGGAGATTTTAATGTAAACAGGATGTATCATAAGTAAGGAGTTAGCATAGTTTAGGCAGTTTACTCTTATGGACACTTGGCTAAATTAAGAAGCAAAACTTGTCGAAAATGAGATCAGATGAGTTGTGTGAGAAGACAAAATATGTTGGTTTGGATAGAAAATAACATAAGTGTAGCTTTTTATTTAAAAAATTTTTTTTCCAGTTTGTGCTTTATGTGAACCGACATCTTGCTGCTCAACTCCCTACATAGTACCCCAGTAGCTGTTGCCCCTGATAGTAGCCCCCTACACCAAAGTGGCAATGTGCCTTGTTTGGGGTGAAAATGTAATAAAAAAAAATGTACGCCCCTTTTCAATTATGGATTCCGAGGCTACCAGATCAGGCTATCTGAAGATATTGGCTTCCTAACCTAAAAGGTACCAATCATTGATGTTATTTTTTCCCTTTCTCTTTGCAACACACAATCATGTTTGCAAAGTCAAAACAATTTTCTTCTACGAAACAACCAAAACCAAGCAGCATGAATAAATATTGGAAGATATAAAGACTTTGACGCATAAAATCTTTTTCCAAAATTATTGAATTTGGCATTAAATAATCTGAAAAACGTTGATATGCCATAAAACAAATCAACCAGCAAAACACCATAAAAAACTATTTGAAAATATAAAAAAACTTGGTGCATATAAAAACTTTCTTCAAAATTACTCAATTCATCAAATAACCCAGAAATACGTTGCTAAAGTCTATCAATCCAGTATATATCTCGCTGCTGATGCAATTCTCTACCTATACAGGATGACCCCCCCCAAAAAACGGGCCCCAACTCTAATTAGGCCCCGTTTCTTAGTGTTTTGTACGCATGAAATGAAACTTTGCTCATAACTAGTTATATTCAAAACATCACATCAAAGCACAACGGTCTTTGGTCTTTTTTCTCCATTCTACAGCATATATTCTAGATGGCCTCCATTTAGCTTTTGTTTTTCTTTTTTGGTCACCCTGTATAAGAGCCAAGGATGGCGTATTGTTGTCACATCTGTGCAGGAGCTGCTAGAAAGACCTTCTCCTGCCTTGACAGAGTTCAAAATAGACTTTGTAGCCGTTTGTCTTCCCTGCAACATCTTTTCCACAGAAGAGCCTGTCTCTGCTTTATCGTTATTTTCATGGCAAGTGCTCGTCTGAGTTTAAAGTTTAAATCTATGGTCCCCCCCCCAAACATTCATGAAAACACTCGTCTAGTTGAAACCACTATCAATAATTTCCTCCACTCTATATCTGTACTTAAACCTAAACATAGATTCCATGAACAAAGTTTCTTTCTTAGAACTGCACACCTGTGGAACTCTTCCGTTTTCCTGCTACCCATCTGACTACAATATGGTCGTCTTCAAGTCCAACATAAACAAGTTCTTGATGTACCGTTCTCCTTAATTTACCAAACTTACACTACTAACGATTACTATATTGTCCCATTGACTACTGTACACTCTTTAACTCTTATCCTCGAATGCCCTCTGGGCCTTGATAAGTGTTGGCTTCTTTGTAAAAAAAAAAGGGGTTGATATGTCATAAAAGTAAAAAACCCAGCTATCAACAAGAATCATCTACAAAATGTATTTTTCAGCCTTAAATAACCCCAAAAAGTGTTGATATGTCATAAAACAGAAAAACAAACTTGTATGAGAAAGGAAGTATCTGTACGCATTAAATGCATTACGCATTAAAGATGTTTAAATCTACGCGTCTGTTGTTTATGTTTCAACTTTATCAATATACTTTGTGGCCCTGTCGGTAGGGCATTAGAATACGCCGACTGCCCCCCTGCAGAGGGTAAAAGTCCCTCAATGGGGGTCCTGGATATGACCTTAAACTATATCCAGTGGTGAGGCCCCAGCTTGTGGGCTTTGGGGAGTGTGGAGCCACCCTTTAATCATCATTGCTCCCAGGTCCACTCTGACCCGGAGTGGTAGTACCTGTTAGGGTCCCAACTATGGGTTAAATAGAAACCGACGTGAAAACAACATATATATTCTATTAAAAAAAATTTTTCTTCAAAATCTTTGGATTCGGCATTAAATAACCCGAAAAGGGTTGATATGCCGTAATACAATATCAACCAACCAACCAATGTACTTTGATATGCTGAGATAAAAATACTTTTTTAAAACAAAAAAAAAGGAGTTCAAGAAAAGATTATTCATACACATTGGTTTCATATTCGAATACTTCCTGGCATTTTGCCTTGGTTCGTGTTTTTTATTTTGTTTTTTACGTGGTGCGTCAGTGTTTATCTTTGAAAGGATTTTGTTGGTTGAACTTCCTTCAGTTAAAAATAGCATTTTCAGCACATAAACACGCAGGTTGAATGGAAACCTCTTGTTTCCAAGCATTTCTATTAGAACCATCATCAATTTGTTTGTCTGTCACATATGTTTGAAGTCAGTTTTGTCAGTCTGGCACATTTTTCTTTTTACTCAGAATTTAGGAAACATACACATTGCACATGCATTAATAAAAGAATTAGCTATATTGATAAAATTGTGTCCGTGTTCTCATTTTACTGATATATATATGTGTGTGTGTGTGTGTATATTATTTACTATAATAATTATTAAATACCTACAAACACTAGTGTTTCATCCTTTTGGGAATCATCAGTGCAGGGTGTCATGATCAACACCAGTCAATAGAATCAAACCCGGCAGCAGAAGCCATCTCTGGCTTCATTACCAACGACCTAATCCATTCGGCTACCATTAACCGCAAGAAATGCTGTTGAATTTAAACATTTTATTTTTATGTCGGTCAAAGTGATCTAATGATTATAAGATGATTTGCGCATAAGAGCTAAATTGACCGACTTTAATTTAACTGAAACTGCTCAACAATAAGAAATGTTTCGTAAAGAGGCTGACATAATTATTTACTATAATAATTATTTAATATTTACAGACACTAGTTTTTCATCCTTTTGGGAATCATCATATATATATAAGCAACATAAGACAATGATAGAATTCAGGTGAAAATCCTGATAGATATTACTTAAAGTAATACTTTGAAGGAGATCATAGCCACAAAGGAAAAGCTCAATATTTAAGAATAGAGCAATTTATAAGTTTCGTGGTTAAATTTTAAATTCTGAAAAAACAACATATAGAGACGTATATTCGATTTCAGAATTTATTGTTTGACAAAAGGAATATATATATATAAAAGGGGTTATTTTAATTTCCTTAATCCATGGATTTTCAACAATGGCTCATATCATCAGAGGAAATGAAATGCAGTTAGCAAAATGTTTAGCTGCGAATGGATGCTATTTTGCTTTTCAGCACAATTATTGAAAATTGTTTTTTTGAGTTGTTGTGGATAATTATATGGAAAAAATTCTATGAAAAGAAAAGTCTATACAACCTGAGTAATCCATTATTGGAAGGAGTCCAATGTCGTTCGGGGTTATAAATCCAAGTGGGCAGAAAATAGGCCCATGGGAGAAAGTGATATTCCCATATAGCGAAAACGTATTGCGAAAACGTATTGCTTCTTATTGATTTTTCGAAAAGTATACTCTGCAGCCTTATTCGTTGTTGCGTTGAGTGTGTGTTGGTTGATGTAGTCCAAATGCTTTTTCGGTATTGACAAAGAGTATCTGAAATTAATTGGATATACCATTCCATTGTAATTATCCGCATGAATAATAGAATTTGAGCATTGAGTTAAGTGTGCAATGGACCTCGAAATCAGTAGTGTAGTTATCAAAATAGCAAAATAATCCTGGAGATGATATTCAGAACGGTGCGTTGGACGGTTTGCTTCAGGTGTGAGTCTCTGTAGGAAAATAGTTTGTTTTCTTGTTTATAGTGGGTGAGAGAAGCCTTTTAGATGAGAGAAAGAGGAGAGTGGGATGAAGTAGAGAGGGTAAAGAGAGAGGGGGGAAGGTTAAAGTTGGGCGAGCATCTCTTGATTTTAAGTTCAAGTGGGAAATGGATATTCTTGTGATTTTCAATGGGGGTGTGCATGATAAGGGGTGGGTGTGTTGTTTTTGCTGTGCGGATGGGTGAGCGGATCGGGTGGAGATAGACGAGTCATGGTGTGAAAATATGGAATGTTTGGAGGGTTACTTAATTAAATGATTTTAAGGTTGGGTTCTTTTAATTTTGAGTATATTTTAAAGGTGACTTGGTTAGTTGAGATAAGTCAGTTAAATACGCTTGTTGTCGTAGTGTGATCTGGTTTAATTAAGTTTGTTTAAATTTTATGTAAAATACATATATTTCTGTTTGGAGGCGATCTATAAATGAGTTTGTTTTGTTGTTCATTGAGTTGGAATTGATGTTTGAGTGAGTGCTTTATATACTGTGGTTAATTAGATATTTTTATAAAAGGGAGAATTGATTTAAATGTGGGGCTGCCCAAGTGTGGTTGATTTTAACTATTTATATAATGATTACTTGTATATCCACCTGTCAAACCTAAACATAAGTGCAAATATAAGCACATATATACCCACAGACAGACATACATATGTACATATACATATAGATAGTATACGCTTACGCACAAACTAATATATATATATATGTAGTCCTCGACATATATTCCTGTTTCATTGTATCACAACTCATCAGTGCCGCTATATATATATATATATATATATATATATATATATATGTTTACTATCTGAACCTATCTGGTATTGTACAGAAGTTTTTATTTTCATTTTTTTAGTATGGGAGCCAATAGTTCAAACATTTGATTCTACTCTTGAAATTTTTAAAAGCCAGACTCCAGCTCCCAATTATATTTATTTATTAGACTTTTTAGCCCATTAAAAATAAAAAAATGGGCAAAAGTCATAGCCTGTCAACTTAGAATGAATGCTTTCTGTTAAACTTGTATAGTAAATGCGATATTGCGGTGACTAATTCCTATTAATCCTTAACTGTACATTGAATGGATACCATAATACTTAGTTTGCTGCACCTTATCATAATAAAGGTCCATACAAAATTTTAGGCAAAACTGCTCAGTGTTATATAGGGGTTTCATTAAAAGAGAGTCTTAGTGAGAGAGTCTTTTATTAAGAGGGATTTTGTGTAAGAGAGATTGTTGTTGCGTTCCGTGTTCGTGTTATGACGATTCATATATATTAAAAGTTCATTACTTAGGAGTAATGGAAGCTCTTAGAGTGAAGAGATAGTGTTCAGACATTGTGTAGACAGTCTTCAGACAGTCTTAGTGTAGATATGAGATGTAGATGTCATGACATTTTATAACACAGATATATAGACATATAATAACAATTTTCACTTTACCTTTCGGTAGAATCACAACACAAAGACGATGTTTATACAAACACATGATGGGTTTATTTCTTCTCATGACCGGCCGTGGTTTTCTCATCAAGAATTCAAAGCTTCACATAGTAAGTTTCAAAGTGACCGTCTCGCTTCTAGACGTTCGAAATCCAAACTGCAGACTATCGTCTGTCATTCTCAAACTCCCTCTGAGTTTCTCCCAGTTTCTCCTTAACTCTCAAGTTTTCTAACTATATCTAGAACTTCCCATTTTTCCATGACGTCATACACATTGTTAAAACATGTCTCTTCTTTCACGTGTTCTGGACATACGTGTCCAAAACTTTTCCTTTTTTTACAAAAGGAATTTTAACCTATACTCAATAACGTATATTTCCAATATGTTAAAAACATGTTTATTAAATTGTAGCTGCATTCTTTCAATTGAATTTTCATAACAAAATTGAGAGTGCACATTCTTTTCTTGAAACTATTTTATCTCTAAGCTGTTTTACATTCCATTTTCTAATTCTCACACGTAATCTATTTCTGAACCTAAATTACGAGGTTCGAATTTCGTCTATGCTATTTCATTTTCATTTTAACTAAATCTCTCTATTTTTATACTTACATGAAAAGGGGACAGCCCTTATCATGTAACACTCATTAGTTTCTGGGGGAAAAAGTGTAACGGGCAGACACAAAGAGAAAACAGAACAGCTATAGTTTTCAAAGTTTTGTGAATGCAATGTCTTGTTTATTTTTATGAATCGGTTCTAAAGAATTCAATAATAAAAAAATTTGATGCATGACAGAAAACAAGGCTGTGACATTGTCAATAGTTTAAACACTTGACTCTTGAGATTAAAAAAAAAAAATCTAACTCTGATTATCTCATTTAAATTCAATAATTATTGCAGCAGACATTTCAACCTTTAAGTCATTGATTGCATTTAGAGTGGGCCTCAAATTTAATGTTTCAAAATGCTAAAAAAAATATCCCATGGTCTGCCACTTGATATTGTTCTTATTTATTTGCCTCCCCACGAGGATTTGCCTCCCCACGAGGGTAGGAAGAGACATAAGGTTTTTTTTTTTTTTAATGTGGAAAAAATCCTGCTTGTAAAAAAAAAAAAAAAAAAAAAAAAAAAAAAAAAGGGATAATCTGATTTTGAACTATGTCTGTCTAAACTGCCGGGGTAATAACAAGAGGGAGAATCATTTGAAGTGAATCTTCAAATTCTATTGAAATTGCATATTGTGTGCATTATCCGTCAAATGAAATGAATGCATTTATTTCTACTGCACCACTTGGATGATACAAGTTAATTTCTTTTACTTTTTTACCAAAACAAAATAGTCTTGTTTTGTTGTATCCATTTTCAAATCATTTACAGCATTTTTGAGGACATCAATCTCATTTTGCTGAATCTTTACTACGTGTTTGTATTGCGTCTACCACAACTTTCTTTCTCTTTTGTATATTAATTTCTCTGACCCTCTTCACTTGTATTATATAATCCCTGGCCAGTCTTGACACTGAGTCTTCTAAAATGCCAGTCTAGTATTTTACCTTTTGGGGACAAGGCCATCTGCTGGTATCACAAAAAAAAAAAGAAAACACTAGTTTCTGGTTGGCCACATGACTAGTTTAGGTATCGACTTTTTTTTGTTGGCCAACTTAGTAACCCCTTCCCTTTCTATTGGTCTCTTGAAGGGCTTGTGTTTTTAGCTAATCTGTTTGGAGTAGGTGGGGTCTCTTTCAGGCTTTATTTGTATTGAAGTGATTCTACCTTTCTTATAGTTTTTATTTACTAACATTTCAGGGCGTTTGAAGGTGTATGTTGAGCAAAAAAAAAAAAGAAAAAAAAAAGCGATCAATTTTTTTAACTTTGACCCCTATTATGACCGACCCCTATTATGACCCTTAACATTTATTGTTTTGGGTTCAAATCAACTTATTAAGTTAGATCCATGTCCAAGGAACCTATATCTAAAATTTCAAGTGTTTAGACCCAAAATTGTCGGAGTAGTTTGGTAGAGTTCTCAAAGGTCAAATCGTTGAACTTTGACCTCTTAACAGCCCGAAAACCGATCGCAAAGATTTTCCCAAATCTCAGTACCCTGTATATCAAATTTCGAGTCTGTAGACTTAAAATTGACAGTTATTATGTAGGGAAATGTACACACACACACACACACACACACAGACACGTTCACTTTTATAGATATATAGATTTTATAATGCCTTCTACAAACCCATACAGCAAGCACCTTACTATATTCGATAGTAACATCAGAAGTCTTGGATTAAAATTTCCTGATGTTCAGTCTTTTCTTTTGCACAAATATTTTCACATTGTTGCTTTTTGTGAGACTAATTTAGATTCCATTACTAGCAATCATTTACATGTGGACACTTATTTGACTCCACTGTTTAGATTAATAGTTCCCAACTTATGGGTTGCAATCTCATTTGAGGTTGTGGCACCAATGTCATAGGGTTGTCAATTGATTTTGAGTTAATAAAACATTGTCAAAGAGTATCTACAAGAATTTTGGGCAAAATTTCTGCAAAATTCTCCGTAATATCAAAAATCGCAATAAGGAATTTGTTGCCGTTCCTAATAACTTATGTGAAGCAACATTCTCCCAACTTCACATTTTTTTAAAACGCTGAAATCAAATGTGGAAGACGACTCGAGGTGCACCATATTGACAATGGAGCTCAGCATAGAATTGCTATCTAAAACAATTTCATTATAAGCTGGTTCGTTAAGGTCAATTTTTAAACATACTTTACATAATTGCTGAAATTGGTTCAAATAATTTAAAATTAATTTGCAATTTTTTGTAGCAGCTTTTAGAACTTTTTATAAATAAATTTAAAATTTGACGGAAAGTATAATTCCTTAACAAATAATCTGTAGTTCAATTAACAACACTATATGGCAGTTGTAGAAAAAATGAATGCATACATAAAATATTTGAAAGGTTGGGAACCACTTGTTGAGACTTTTCCACACATTTGAATTGTCTTGCTACTTTTTTTTTTGCAGGATCTTTTTATTGTATGTCCCCAGTTTTGAATTGCATAGATGTCGTCTTATCTGTATGAGGTCATCTTTACTTCCTATTTGATAGGGTATGGCATAAAGGTTTACTTCACAAAATCTCCAGCTATGGTATAGCTGGAAATGTCTTCTCAATTATTAAATCATTTCTCTCTGATATGTTCACAAGAGTAGTAGTTGATGGGCAACAATCAGAAGCTCACAGTATTAATGCTGGAGTCCCTCAGGGGTCCATCCTGGACCCAACTCTTTTCCTGATTTACATTAATGATCTTCCAAATCACATCTTTACATCATTCGTAGACATTTATGCTGATGACACTACCATCTATGGTAGCACATCTAAGACGGTAAATGACCAAGTTCTCTTCGATTCTCTCTTTTCTGATCTTGAGCACGCGGTACAATGGGGAAAGGAGTGGCTGGTTACTTTTAATGTATCTAAAACCAAGCTTCTATCTTTACATCATCAACGTTCTGATCCCCATCTGGCATCAATTGAAATGAATGCCTCTCGTCTTGGGGAGGCGTCATATTTTGACAAGCTTCTGGGCTTGACCTCTACTCCTGATCTTAAATGGAATATGTACATCAAATCTGTTGCCAAGACCGCTGGGAAAATGGTGGGATCCTTCTATCGATCCAATAGATATCTCACTGCTGATGCAATTCTCTATCTATGTAAGAGCCAGGTATGTTCAAGGATGGAGTACTGTTGCCACATCTGGGCAGAAGCTGCTAGAAAGGACTTGTCCTGCCTTGATAGAGTTCAAAATAGACTTGGTAGCCTAGTAGTAGCAATACCAGAAACCATAACTTTCAGCGCTGGACAAGGCACACACTGCTACTTAATTTGACACTCATAGTCTTTAAATCAGTAAAAAGTAAATTTCTCCTACCTCCATCAAAATAAAACTTATGACTGGATTCACAATAAAATTTACTTTAAAATGGTATTTTAATATTTTATGATTTGTATATTCAAAGAAATCGCTATTTAAATCCGACTATTAACAACGATACATGCCAGCATAGCATGCCTGCTGGCGGTAGATCACTTTTTGCAAATAAGCGGTCAGGGTGTGTTCACATAAATACTCGAAGCGGAAGTTGTACCCATCGACGACGTTTCTAGTTTTTTTTAGCAAATCAAAGAAAAGAATTGTCTTTGCTATGGAATTTGAACACAACACGTGCGTCTTTCCAGTCAAAAGTTAGAATATCACAAAGTTGACCCTTTGTAGTACAAAGATAAGTGAAGATAGAAACTGTTCAAATGCTTTAATAATGAATTAATTTCTTTTGTCTTAAAATTTGAAAAGAATTGGATAAAAACTTTCTATGCACGAATCAATAGTGACAATAGTGACAAATGAATATAAAAATGAGAGTTGTGCGTCGTGACATGCAAAAAAAATCTGTAAACAACAAGGTGCTCATCAACTAACCCACGAACATAAAGTATTCTTAAATTCTTTGAAAAAGAATAAGTGACAATGAATATTGTTTTTTTTTTTTTGTTCTTGGTTTTAGAGTCGCAAATAAAACATCTCAGAGTTGACGCTTTGTAGTAGAAAGATAATTAAAGATAAAAACTGTATTCAAATGCTATTTAATAGTGAATATATTAATTTCTTTTGTTCTAAAATATGAAAAAAATTGGATGAAAACTTTTTATGCATGAATCGATAGAAGTAATGACAACTGCATATAAACATGAGAATTGTTGTGCGGCGTGACATGCACAAAAAATCTGTAAACAAAACGTTTGTCAACTTACGAACATGAAGTATTCATTTTAGTTTTGTTATTAACAAAACAAGTTTTTAATTATGGAAAGGAAAAAAATATTTAAAAAAATAAATTCTTTGAAAAAGAATAACAATGACCACACTTTTAAACGAGTTAAAGTATGCAAACCATTTATCCAGTTAAGTAAAAGATAACTTTTATTGGATTTGTTTTACAATGCACAAAGGTATGAAAAAGTGGTCAAAAATGTAACAAATAAATGTTACCAAAGGCAAGTTACTCGTCTACCTACCTCGAGAAATTTTTGGTGTTGTAAATGTTTATCCCTATATATAATTAGCAATACCACACCATTTTTTGTTTAGCTCGAATAAACTCAAATCCAGCATTATTAAAAAGAGCATAAAAAAACTCCAAAGAAATAATATCTTTAGTTTTTTAATATCAGTCCATTAGAACTGGAGTTATGACCATTCAAAGTCTCAAAAATGTGTGGTTCACTGAACATTTTGCCTTAAGTCAGTCGTATTCAAATGCATATAAGCTTGTGACTGAAAATGGTAGGAAATTTGCAGAATTTACAGATTAACCCATCTTTAAAAAATTAGATCTTTTTAAGATATGATGATGAAATTTTGAACATATCATAATACCATGAAGGTTTAGTTGGCATTATTTATGACCATCTCACTCGGTAACTAATTATCATATTTCAGTTTCATTTTAAGTTTTAAGTAGAAACATCATAAAAACATCTAAGAAAATGGTAAGGCTTTATCATCATAGAAAATATTATTCTGATGGATATTATCATTTGCCATTATAACATCATGAAAAATCCAAGATGGCGACCGGGAAATCTAAAATGCCACCACGACATGATTTAAAGAAATTATTAACAAAATATAGCTTGTAGCATATAAAATGAAAGGAAATTTTGTACAGATCAGAATTATGTTTTCAAGTACATTAAACTAATTAGTATATTAATTAGTATATTAATTAGTATAATTAAGTTTCATTTTAACGGCTTCCAGTAGAAGCATCATAAAAAACAATTTAAAAAATGGGTGGTAAGACTTTATCACCATGCGAAAAGTTATTCTGGTGGACTTTATCATTTGTCATAATTACACCGTGAAAAATCCAAGATGGCAACCAGGAAATCCAAGATGGCCACCACAATACAAGTCAAAGGAATTATTAACAAAATATGGCTTTTAGCATATCAAATTAAAGGAAATTTTGTACAGATTACAATTATACTGTTTTCAAGTTCATTAACCTAATTAGAATAATTTCATTTTTAATGGCTTCAAGCTACCGTGAAAATTATCAGGTGAGTTTCTACCATATTTTGTATAATTTTTTATTTTTAAGTCATTGTCGAAACGTCAAGAGACATCGCGGCCATTTTTTTCTTGTTTTCATGTAACGCTCAACACTACTTGTTGTTTTTGAACGGAAAAAACATTTACAACACCAAAAATTTATTAGAAGGTAGGTAGAAGAGTACTTGCCTTTCGTAACATTTATTTATTATATATATATTTTTTTCCCACTTTTTCATACCTCTGTGGATTATAAAACAAACCAATAAAAGTTATTCTTTTACTTAACTGTGTATTCTAACTTATTTAAAAGCATGGTCATTGTCAGTTATTCTTTTTCAAAAAATTGGGGGACACAAGGGTCAGGAGAACCGAAAATAGTAATTTGAGCAGGTACGCATGAAAAAAATACTAGAAATAACAATTTTGTATTAGTAAGGATAGCGAAATAGTTATTCGTTCTTTCCTGGTAAATGCGTGCCTTAATAAAGAAAAGTGCAACAAAAACAACAACAACAATGATAATAGTTAAATAAATAAATAAATATTTGACCTTTCATTTTATTTCGAGTTTCGGTTTTTAAGTTTGATGACTGCAAAGTCTATTTTTTGCAATCATTCGGCCTGTTGTAACATTTACCAAAAGAAAAAAACCCATCAAATTCAACAATAAAAATCATATGTAAAAAAAAAAATAACTTTCTTTTTTTAAAAACTCCCGAGTGTTACATTTTTTAAAAAACTCCCGAGTGTTACATTTTTTAAAAAACTCCCGAGTGTTACATTTTTTAAAAAAACTCCCGGGTGTTACATTTTTTAAAAAACTCCCGAGTGTTACATTTTTTAAAAAACTCCCGAGTGTTACATTTTTTAAAAAACTCCCGAGTGTTACATTTTTTAAAAAAACTCCCGGGTGTTACATTTTTTAAAAAACTCCCGGGTGTTACATTTTTTAAAAAAACTCCCGAGTGTTAAATTTTTTAAAAAACTCCCGAGTGTTACATTTTTTAAAAAACTCCCGAGTGTTACATTTTTTAAGAAACTCCCGGGTGTTACATTTTTTAAAAAAACTCCCGGGTGTTAAATTTTTTAAAAAACTCCCGAGTGTTACATTTTTTAAAAAAACTCCCGAGTGTTACATTTTTTAAAAAACTCCCGGGTGTTACATTTTTAAAAAAACTCCCGAGTGTTAAATTTTTTAAAAAACTCCCGAGTGTTACATTTTTTAAAAAACTCCCGGGTGTTAAATTTTTTAAAAAACTCCCGGGTGTTAAATTTTTTAAAAAACTCCCGAGTGTTAAATTTTTAAAAAAACTCCCGAGTGTTAAATTTTTAAAAAAAACTCCCGGGTGTTACATTTTTTAAAAAACTCCCGGGTGTTACATTTTTTAAAAAACTCCCGAGTGTTAAATTTTTAAAAAAACTCCCGGGTGTTACATTTTTAAAAAAACTCCCGAGTGTTAAATTTTTAAAAAAACTCCCGAGTGTTAAATTTTTAAAAAAACTCCCGGGTGTTAAATTTTTTAAAAAACTCCCGAGTGTTAAATTTTTTAAAAAACTCCCGAGTGTTACATTTTTTAAAAAACTCCCGGGTGTTACATTTTTTAAAAAAACTCCCGGGTGTTACATTTTTTAAAAAACTCCCGAGTGTTAAATTTTTTAAAAAACTCCCGGGTGTTAAATTTTTTAAAAAACTCCCGGGTGTTAAATTTTTTAAAAAACTCCCGAGTGTTACATTTTTTAAGAAACTCCCGAGTGTTAAATTTTTTAAAAAACTCCCAGCTGTTACATTTTTTAAAAAAACTCCCGGGTGTTACATTTTTTAAGAAACTCCCGGGTGTTAAATTTAAAAAAAAAACTCCCGGGTGTTACATTTTTTAAAAAAACTCCCGGGTGTTACATTTTTTAAAAAACTCCCGAGTGTTAAATTTTTTAAAAAACTCCCGAGTGTTAAATTTTTTAAAAAACTCCCGAGTGTTAAATTTTTTAAAAAACTCCCGAGTGTTACATTTTTTAAGAAACTCCCGAGTGTTAAATTTTTTAAAAAACTCCCGGGTGTTACATTTTTTAAAAAAACTCCCGGGTGTTACATTTTTTAAGAAACTCCCGGGTGTTAAATTTTAAAAAAAAACTCCCGGGTGTTACATTTTTTAAAAAAACTCCCGGGTGTTACATTTTTTAAAAAACTCCCGAGTGTTAAATTTTTTAAAAAACTCCCGAGTGTTACATTTTTTAAAAAAACTCCCGAGTGTTACATTTTTTAAAAAAACTCCCGGGTGTTCCATTTTTTAAAAAAACTCCCGGGTGTTACATTTTTTAAAAAACTCCCGAGTGTTAAATTTTTTAAAAAACTCCCGAGTGTTAAATTTTTTAAGAAACTCCCGGGTGTTACATTTTTTAAGAAACTCCCGAGTGTTACATTTTTTAAGAAACTCCCGGGTGTTACATTTTTTAAGAAACTCCCGGGTGTTACATTTTTTAAGAAACTCCCAGGTGTTACATTTTTTAAAAAACTCCCGGGTGTTACATTTTTTAAAAAACTCCCGGGTGTTACATTTTTTAAAAACTCCCGGGTGTTACATTTTTTAAAAAACTCCCGGGTGTTACATTTTTTAAAAAACTCCCGGGTGTTACATTTTTTAAAAAACTCCCGGGTGTTACATTTTTTAAAAAACTCCCGGGTGTTACATTTTTTTAAAAACTCCCGGGTGTTACATTTTTTTAAAAACTCCCGGGTGTTACATTTGTAAGCGATGAGATTAATATGATAAAATAAAAACCTGTGGATTTCAGAGGGGGGGGGGCATTCCCATAACCCTCACCATTTTTATTTTCATTTTCACTAAGCCACAGCAACGTGTGGCTGGGTACGGCTAGTTCTGTTTAAAAAAAATAAATGTCGAGTGTCAACCCATCTGTATACCTTGTCAAACACCACTCACAATCAAACATATTAATTGAATGTACTGATTTTGTAACATTAAGAAATCAATTCTACAAAGAAAACAATATTAAAGAGTTATTTGATAAAAACAATTCCCACACCATACTCTCATATCTTAAAATTTTTTAAAAAGAACCCTTTATACAACGGTCCTGGATATGACCTAAAACTATCCGATGGTGAGGCCTCACCTTGCTGGCCTTGGGGAGTGTGAAGCCACCCTCTAATTGCCATTGCTCCCAGGTCCACTCTGACCTGGAGTGGTAGTACCTGTTAGGGTCCCAACTATGGGTTAAATAGAATCTGACTTAAAAAAAAAAAATATACTCCATTAAAAATCGTTCCTCAAAATAACTAGATTCGGCATTAAATAACCTGAAAAAGGTTAATATGCCGTAAAACAAAAACAACCAACCAACCTGAACTGAAATCTAAGCTTCAGCCTCTGTCCCATCGACAAAATGTTGCATCCCTCTGCCTGTTCTACAAGTATTTTAATGGTGAATGCTCTGGCGAACTGCAGAAACTTGTGCCCCCATGACGTAGACATCATCGACAAACCCGACAGGCAGCTAAATCCCACCCCCACACAGTAGAGATCCCTAGATGTAAAAGATCTTTCTACTCCAGTAGTTTCTTCCCCAGAACCGCTAGATTCTGGAATTCCATTCCAGGTCCCTGCTTCTCCAACTGTACTGACATGCAGAAGTTCAAGTGTAACGTGAACTGACATCTTGCTGCCCAAATCCCAACATAGTGCCCCAGTAGTTGTTGCCCCTGATAGTAGCCCCCTACACCAAAGTGGCAATGTGCCTTGTTTGGGGTGAAAATGTAAAAAAAAAAAATATTTGTTAATAATTTCTTTGAATTGTGTTGTGGTGTCCATCTTGAATTTCCTGGTTGCTGTCTTGGATTTTTCATGATGTGATAATCACAAATGATCATGTCTATCAGAATAAAGCCTTACCATTTTTTTTTTTTTTTAGCTGTTTTTATGATGTTTCTACTTAAAGCCGTTAAAATGAAACTGAAATATGCTAATTAGTATGCAAGTTACCAAGTAAGATGGGCGTAAATAACGCCAACTGAACCTTTATGGTATTATATGTTCAAAATTTCATCATAATATCTTAAAAAGATCTGAAGATACCATTTTCAGTCACAAACTTATATGCATTTGAATTGGACTGACTTGAGACAAAATGTCCAGTGAACCACACATTTTTTTGATACTTTGAATTCTTTTTTTTTTTTTTTACATGGGGGTAACCACTTATCAAGGCCCGAAGGCCACTCAGGGATAAGGGTTATTGCGTGTACAGTAATCAATGAGATAGTATTGTAGTAATCATTAGTATTGAGGGTTTTGATAGTATCTTACTTAAGGGGACGGTTTGTCAGGAGTTTGTTTATGTTGGACTTGAAGATGTCCAAGTTGTAGTCAGGTGGGAATGGTCATAACTCCAGTTCTAATGGCCAATTTTAAAAAGCTAGAGATAATATTTCGTTGTTTTTTATGCTTTTTTCAATAATGCTTGATTTCAGTTGATTCGATCTAAAGAAAAAAAAAGGTGTGGTATTGCTACTAGTAGGGAATGCCCTTTTCTCTTCCCTGCAGCTTGTTTTTCACAAAAGAGATGTTGCAAGCCTTTCTCTGCTTTATCGTTAAGTACTCTTCTGAGCTCCAATCTATGGTCCTCCCTCTCCAAACTTTCACTAGAAACACTCGTCTAGCTGAAAACACTATCACTAATTTCCTCCACTCTTTATCTGTGCTTAAACCTAAATTTAGATTCCATGAACAAAGTTTCTCTCTTAGAACTGCACACTTGTGGAACTGTTTTCTGTTTGCCTGCTTTCCAGCAATATGGTCCTCTTCAAGTCGAATGTAAACAAATTCTTAAACCGTTTCCCTTAAGTAATCCAATTTACCAAATTTACATTACTAACGATTATGATATTGTCCCATTGATTATTGTACACTCTTTAATACTTATCCTCGAGTGGGCTCTGGGCCTCGATGAGTAGTGATTCCTATGTAAAAAAAAAAAAAAAAAAAATTAGATCCTATGGTATTACTGGACGAATACTTAGCATAATTAAATCCTTCTTAATAGAAGAATCCAGGTTATCCTTGATGGTTGTACGTCAAAACAATGATATAAATGCAGGTGTACTTCAGGGGTCAATCCTTGAATCTTTATTATTCCTGATATTTATAAATGACCTCCCTGATAAAATAGTCTCTGTGATGAGTATATATTTGCTGATGACACCACATTGTATAACAGACATGAGAGAAAAACATATCGAATGAACATATATCTAAGGAAATAATAGAAACCCTAGAGAAAGACTTCTAGTTTGTAGTGGAATGGGATCAAAAATGGATAGTAACATTCAATGCTGCCAAGACTAAGCTTGTTTCCTTTTAATAATTACAAGAAACCTTTTCAACCACCAATTGCCATGGCTAATGACACATTTACCTGAAAGTACTTTATTCAAACTCCTTGGCTTAACATTCACGTGGAAGATGGCATTTTGAAGACTTCATCTGAATAAAACTTATCTTTTCTTTCTAATTATTCTGATGGCGTTTTCTTTCTTTAACAAGTACGGCTTTTTGAATTTTTCTAATGTAAAAATCTTAAAAAAAAAAAGAAGAAAATGTTAAATAAGAAACACACTATTTGTTTTGATTAAATTTTTAACTGAATTTTCTGCATAATTACAACTTGTCATACGATATTGTCAGTTAGTGAATGCAGTGATGGGTGGTTTTATCAAGTTTCACTTGTATTGGAAACTTTCTTTGAAAAACGCTCTTTAGATTTTACTTAGATTAAATTTTATTAACATTTGTAAGATTAGTAGAAAAAAAACGTTAAACAAAAGTATCATATATATATATATATATATATATATATATATATATATGGTAAAACTGGTAATTAGTAAAAACCTGAAGAGTGCTCAATACTATTGCAGAGCAAATTTTCTTCTAAAACACTTCTTCCTAATACTAACAACCATTTCTGTAAGGTCTGACGAGGCTGTTGAAACATGGTCCAACATCCGAAACATATGTAACCAAACAGATAAAACGGTAATAAAAAAAGAAAAACATATATTTATGATTATTTTTATTTATTAGAATCTTAGATTGTATTTTTTTTACATTTTATCATACAGAGTGGAACGCTAAAATAGTTGCTCTAGAAAAGACGACATGATTCCATTTCTGTTTGATGAAAACTGGTTTTCTTTTTTTGTTGCAGACCATCTACTAGCTGGCCAGTAGTGTACAAGTCCCAAAAGCGATAGGAGCCTTCTGTTTGAAAGTGGCACAATGTTCAATGAGCCAGATCAGAGAGGCATTGTTGTACAACTCCTGCCCTGTACTGATCCAAGTTATAATAGGATAATTGCTAGCACCCTCAAAATGCATCGTTGGATTCCCATGAATAACAGAGATGCCTAGGGTGAGCCATGGTTATGGTCTTTGGTATGGTTTCAAATGAAGGCCACATCATGTCACCACATCTTTGAAGTCAGCTTGAAAATCAACACCAGAGTGTACTTAGATGTGCTGAAGAGTGTGGTGATCTCCTGATACGATCAGGTGGCCTCTAGTAGACTCTGAATTTGGGAGCAGGATTCGGCACTGTTTTTTAGTGAATATTTTACGTGTGGGGAGGGGAACCAGAGATTGGAGCTCAGTTAAGCATCTACAATGAATATGATAGCCTAGAAAGACTAGCAACATCTCTTCTGTAGTGAAAGAAGCTGCAGGAAAGTAAAGAGGGCTCATCATTAGATTCTGAAGTTGATTTTGTGCTTACAAAGTAGGAGAAAGCAGCACCTCCCCAGATGGGGTAACACTACCCATATTTGACTCTTATGCATCATATAGTTCTTTGAATTTTAATTTTAAAAAAATGCTTTCTTTTTCTTTTTTTCTTTTCTTTTTTTTTTTTGTTGTTTAAAAACCAAAATATTGTCAGAAAAAAAATGGTTTTGGCTTTACACTGAGATTGATCATCGACAACTGATTCGTGCATGTAACGTAGTCGTTCGTCTTTTTAAACGGTGTCATTACATTTTAACACTCACACCCACATGTTGTCTGACACAATCGCAAGGAAGCAAACAAAAAGAATTCAACTCTGCATTTTCAGTTGAAGTGAAATGCATTTATTCATAGTTCTTTCAAAATAATGCATTGCATCTCATTTTAGAAGTCTTTTAGTTTATGTTGTCTGCCATGTAGTTAAGTTTTCACAAACACTGGCGAAAAGTTCATTTTCTCTGAGACTCACCATGTAATGCATTTTTTTGCCTGTTTTTCTCTTTCTCCACTGTGATGTCACTTCGCACACTGATTCGGTCATTTGCATATGTGCTATGCAGCTGTTGCTGTTACAAGCACTAGTGGCTCTGTTACATGTGAACACCTTACCTATAAAAGACTACGTGATCAGGGATGAGGACTACCATATTTATTATCTATATTTATAGATAACTAGCAGGGCACCCGGCATTGTCCGGTTGTAAAAACAATTAAACATGATATTTTGATTAATGCAGATTTTGTATTTATTATTATTTTATATTGGACTCAATATATTTGGTCCAATATAATATAATAATAAATACGAAATCTGCGTTAATAGTAATGATTTAAAAAGTTAAAAAAAAATATGAAATCTGCATTAATAGTAATGATTTAAAAAGTTAAAAAATAAATAAAAATGACTTGTGTGCCATCACCGAAAATCGAAACCAAACATTTAGCTTACAATTTACTTTTTCCTTTGATGTTAATGCTTGAGCTATGAAGACATGTTTGCTGCAAGGCTAAAAATTAAAACATGAACCAATAGCTATTACGTTATGCATGCATATTCGTAATACCATTGTTCAAATTTCACCTGGCAAATTCTATTTTTATTAATTTTCACACTTTTGTACCAATTTTCCGCTGCTAAAAGCCAAGTATAATGTTTCATATAGATTTGAATACCCTATGTGTTAAGTTTCATGTTTTAGACCACAAAAATGATGTGAGTTTTGTAGGCAAAACTTTTTAAACAAATATATATACGCATACATAAATATATATATATATATATATATATATATATATATATAGGAAGAGGTTTGTGTCTATAAGCTTTTTATGCAAATATTACACAAGTATAAATCATGTAGAATATCTGCATGAATATAATTACACGTAATAGTTAACTAAAGATGATCATCCCATAAGAAAACCGGAAAAACTAATTAAAGGAATTAATTAAAATGAATGTTTAAAAGAATATGCAAATTAGCTAGATCTTTTGCAGATGAATGCAATTCCACGACCCATATATAACAAAAGTTGTATTTTCTTTTTAAATAAATAGAAAAAAGTGTTTTTAATATAAATATCAATACACACAAAAAAAGTTGTAGGAATGTAAATGTTGGGATTGCTAATGTACAGCAGATTATGACAATTTCTTGTTAACGTAACCTCCCCCTCCACACACACATCTTAGATGAAAGCAATACCTAGGAAGAGGGTCCCATGTCAAAAGAACACGTACTACACTACCCCCCCCCCCCCGAATTTAACATTAAAACATAATACAATCAATAGTAAGAATATAGTTTTGGCTTCAGATATTAAATCTCCAATAGTAATCGATATTTTATGAAGGAAATTACCACAGTTTGTAGTAAATTTAAGTGGCGTATATGCAATGAAAAAGATCTCTATACAAAGATGATCACTATGTCTTGGAGAAATCTTCTCATATCTGCTTTATATCTTTTTGTTATCCCTGAACCACCATTTTAAAACCCGTCATCACAATGCATACCAACGCTAACATATCTAGTTTAATGCTTAAAGTACTTTGGCTTTGAAGAGAGCATAAGGTCAACACTATATAAATTTGCTACAAGTTGTACATAATAATACTTTATTGGATCTTTGCGTTTTCTAATCATTCTCATATACGTACATAGATATGCCTACTGAAGTCGTACTCTTCTTTTGTCTTTTTCAGCTTTCATCTTGGCAATAACTCTTGCGGTTCTTCCATTAAAGAAACTGGTCAATTTTTACATGTACCTCGTCAGTGCTATTCTACTTGTCATTGGCTATCATGTATCATTCTCATATGTGGAAGACGAGAAAGCTTCTGGCCTTGACCGATCGCCATTCAACGATTTGCCAGATAACTCTTCACGTGTGCAGAAACTCCTCCTCTACCTGTGCGTTCAGTGGTTGATTGGAGCCCTGATTGCCTACTTGCTTGATATCCGAAATCGCACAAAATATCTAACTCTGGCTTTCTCTATTCCGATGCTCGCCCACCTGGCTGGAATCCCTGTGGATAACCTCAGCACAGTTCACAATGTTGCCTCGACGCTCATCATCTCCGTAATTCTTGTGCACCTCTTCAACGGCCTGAGTTACACCTTGGATTTTGTAAAGTCCGAGATGAAGCGCATTTGGCAGATTATCAATGCCACCGGCTGGTTACCGATCGTGATTACCTTTTGGCATACTATCATGCTACCCACGCAGTTACTCCTCTTTTGGATGGTCCTCTTCTGTACGCAGCTGTATATCTATTTGAGCGCTGAAAATAACCCTATTATTCAGGAGGGTTGGTTGGTGATGGTCCTAGCAAGCATTGGCGAATGTTGTGCCACTCCTGTCAGCCTCTTTGCTCTTTGTGTTACAATCTCTTATGCATCTTACTACATCCTCACACTAACGAAGCTTTATCTACAAGGTTGGGAAGGTGTCGGCCATGATAACGATGGCATGCGAGGCTGGACCGAGGGATTTACCATGCTGCTGATAGCTATGCAAACTGGACTCCTGGATTTACGACCCTTGCAGCGCGCTTTCCTGATGAGCATCCTACTTTTTATTGTTGCTTCCTCACTTATTCAGTCCATGTACGAGATGACCGATCCAATATTACTCACCCTGAGTGCCTCCCGCAATGGCAGTATCTTCAAACACCTTAGAGCTGTAGCCCTTTGCACTTTTCTATGGATGTTCCCCCTCTACATGACTTATATGATCTGTCAGTACCTTGACTTGGATTTCTGGCTTCTGGTAATCATCTCCAGTTGTCTGCTTACCTCTGTACAGGTCATCGGATCACTGGCCATCTACGTCCTCTTTATGTATGACTTTGTGCGCAACGAACCCTGGGAATCTCTGGATGATGTTATCTATTACGCCCGCTCGATGACTCGTGTGCTTGAATTCATCGTGGCTGTGTTTGTTGTATGCTACGGAGTTAAAGAGACTCTGTTTGGCGAGTGGAGTTGGATAAACTCTTCCATCTTGATTATTCACTGTTATTTCAATGTGTGGCAAAGGTTGCAGAGTGGATGGAAGAGCTTTCTCCAGCGACGAGAGGCAGTGAAGATGTTGGAAATGATGCCGTCCGCCACTGAAGAGCAACTGCTTGCTCATGGTGACGTCTGCGCGATCTGCTTTCAAGAAATGACTGTTGCTCGTATCACCAAGTGCAACCATTATTTCCATGGGCTTTGTCTACGCAAGTGGCTCTATGTCAAAGATGCTTGTCCTATGTGTCACCAGAAAGTCTCCCCGTCCACTGAGGAGATGGAGCAAAATAAAAACTCCAACGATACAGAAAGCAGTGTCATCAATTCTCCTACAGGAGTAGATTCAATGGTGTCCTCAGTAACAAACAACAACCAGGAAACGGATCTTGAACAACATAAAATGCAAAAACCAGTCTCAACACCACTGTCGACATTGTCTCCTGACATGTCTGATACAAAAAGCAATTCCATTGACAAAAGAGACTCAAAAGAATTCTTGTCTAAAACTATTTCTACTACAACTACTACTTCTACTACTGCTGAGGTCGTTTTGAGGAGAGATCATACAGAAACTGCAAAACCTGAAAATGTCCGAATACTAGAAGAACAGATGCCAGCAACTTGTGATCCGATTATATCTGAACCTGCTGAAGGCTATGGAAGCCCAGTTGCTGGGCAAAACTAAAAAAAAAATGTCTTGCTAAAAGAATAAATGACATCAGCTGAGTGTGGAGTATTTGCTCGACCGAATGAGGTGTTTTTGCTCGATTGAGTTTTGATCCTGCCTGGACATAATATTTTTTTGTTTTAAACAACAACCAAAAAAAATTTTTATTTTTAAAATTTTTATTTTTTCTATTTTAATTTTTTTTTATTTAAAATGACTTTTTTTTTTTTTAAACAAAAAAAAATTCAATCAAAAATTCTTTTTTATGCTTTTAATTTACATGATTAGAAAAAGGTATTTAATCGTGATTTTTGAGGATCTTTCAATTCATTTTAATGAGTTCACAAATGTCAGTATCAGATTTTTTTTTCTTATAGAAATCCAAAATATCTTCCTGCAATTATCTGGATTTATTTCAATTGTACTCGCTACATTATTAGAGCATTATAATAACATAAAATATGGTTAATGACTACATAAATGGACTTGTGTTTCGATCACAGATCTCATCAGGCCATTAATTTATTTTGATAGCTTCACAATTTACAAATAATGATTCTATTTTATTTCTGCTTTTAACTTCCATACTTTTATTTCTATTACATTTGAGATTTTTTTCAATCTATTTACTGGGTTCACAAGTGTCACAACAATGACAGATTTGTTTCAGACATTTTGAAAGGAGAATTTTATTATTTGTGCTATGATTTGCATCTTGATTGCCATGTTTACAACATTTCAGCCAATACAACATCCGATTTTCAGATTTTTTTTTTTTTGAACTGAAGAAAGTTTGAGGTTTTATTGTTTGAAATGTGATGAGAATAATAGTCTAAAGCAAATGATCAATCTTCATCTAAAAAAAATCTGAAACGTAACAAAAATTTTATCTATTATGCCATAAGTTATTACACACTTGTAGCGTAGTGGATAAAATAGTTAGTAACATTCAGTTGTAAGTTACACTCTTCTAGAAGTTGGAAATTCAATCCTCAGTTTAAGCCACATTCAAAAATACAATTGCGAATTACTTAAGTCATGGCTGATGGAACAAGAGCATGCTACCCCCATGGATTAAATAAAGGATTATGTTTGGAATTTTGTGCAGATTCCTAAGTTTAACTAGATACCCTTGAAGAAGGTCAGAGGTTATATCAACCGAAACGTGAAAATAAAAGTCAAGATAAGGACAATAATCCAAATATTTGAAATCTATATATAAAAAAAGGTTAATTAAAAAAAATTGTTTGTCAACTTTCTTTTAAATATAATATCAAATAAATTTTTTCTTTTTTTTTTTTTAGTAATTTAAAGAAACTATAGCAATGCGAAGCTAAGAAATATAGTGTTATATATGAGAATAAAATACTCAATCTATTGTAAAATGAAAGATCGTAGAGACAGAATGTATGAAAAATGTCCTGGAAAAGTATATATTTGAAGTAGCTGTTGTCTTGGCTATATTAATATGGTAATATAATGTTACAATAATAATATTATTATTATTACAGTCTTGTAATATTTCGCTTTAATAAACAGTTGTTCGTAGTCATAACTGGTTATATGCTTAATCTTTAGGATTTCGGCATACCTTTCAACATCTCCCCCGAAGCTGCTATGTATGACTGTATTTATGGCTTACACCAGCCGATCATATTCATTAAATGAAAAAATATAGAAGAAAATCATTAAACAGGGTGGGGGAGGTGAAGGGAAGCACTGTATTATATATTACATTGCCTTTTTGTGTAGACATGTTTGCATAAGTAATTCTAACAAACTTTAATTTAGTTGGAAGGAGTGAAAATAACTCAAGAAACCTACAAATTTAAAAATGAGATTCTACAAAATGATGCAATTTCAATTTCATGATAACTTAGTCGTTTGCTGACAACTATTTTGCTGTATCATTTCTCTTCGGTGTGGGTAGATGTGGCAAGTGTTTAAAGCAGAGATTCAAAATCCAATTGGTTCGTAGAACATTTTAAAATGAGAATAGAAATATTTCATTAAAAAAAACAAACTAATGAAATGCTTAGTGTTTTAAATTACGGTAAAAAAAAATGAATTCTTATAAGTTACAATTAACTTTTAACCAAAATTTTGATAATTGAGGACATTTCATATGTAAAGAAGTTATGTAATATTCTGCCTTTCTATTGGTAGAAAAATTGTGCTTTTTTATTCATTTTTTTATTTTTTTATTTTTACCTTAAAAATGAAGCATGGCATGAAAATGGTATAAAAATACCCTCAAAACTAAAATGGCTGATAAGAACTTTGATCGATACGAGTACATTTATGTTACAATACATACACACACACACACACACACACACATATAATCTTGCACTTGGTCCACTGAGCTGAGTGTATTTGCCAGTTACTCCAGTAATTATACGAGCAACTAGACTCATGGAATAGAATTTCAAAAACTACCTGGCAAATATACTCAGTGAACCAAGTGCAAGAGCTCTTGTACGTAAAGGGACGGTTAGAATCTTAAAAAGATCTCTCGATTGGAATATTAGATAGCGGGTGAATATCTGGCATCTGGTAGGATGCCCCATTCATAGCTTGAACAAATTGATAAGAAACTTCATTAAAATTCATGAATTGATTTTATCTAATTGTAATTATAGTAATTTAATTAAAAAATAATTGACAGTTGATGTTGAAAGTAATTTTACTTGACTTTAACATTTAATTACAAGTGCTTGATTAATTTTGGAAATACTAAATTTGCAAGATTAAATTTCTATTGACAAAGTTTGAGTGTTATTTAAAACTTTATATTCTTATCTGTTCCAAGGTTACAAGCCATTATATATAAAATTATATATAAAAGTTTAAAACTTGTTATAAGACCTGATATATTATTGGTTTATTATTTCTGAATTTAGTTCAAAATAAATTTGAAACGAATTCAACTAATGTAAACTGATGTTTAAGGGAAGATAAAAGAAAATGGGAGGGAGCTGTTTAAAGGACAGATAACTCTGTATTTAAATTTGAAATTTTTTATATTTGAAAGCAAAATTTTAAATAATAATTCAAAGGAATTGATTACTATGCGTATTCAAAAATTTTATTCTTACATTTGTAAATATATTTTATTAAAATGATTTTTGAAAGGTTCATGATTAAGTTCACTTTGGAAAATATAAAATTCAAAAAGTTATTGACAAAAATATTTTTGGTAAAGGCACAATTCAAAACAATTTCATTCTTTTTGTTAAGACGTGAAAAAGAAAAAGCAAATGTTAGGTGAGTGCACATCTGTACACTTTTTTTTTTGTTTTTCAGTATGCAACCATTCTGCAGGAGGTCGTTTCTTTTCAACCTTGCAAATTGTCTTTTAATGTGGAACCACAATCAAAGCAAAAGTTGTATAGCCAATAAATTCCTCTTTCAACTGGAGGGACGGTAACATATTAGTACCGTTCCATTGATGGGTGAAATTGCTTCGAATTTTTTTTTTTTTTTTATCAAAATGATATTTTCTTTGCTTATACAACTTATGTTAACCCAAATAGAAAAATTTATTTTAATGATTTTTATTTGGTATAATTTTTTTTTGATATTTTCTTTGCTTACACAACTTATGTTTACCCAAATAGAGCTTTATGAAAAATTTATTTTAATGATTTTTATTTGGTATAATTTTTTTTTATTTTAATTTATTTTAATGATTTTTATTTGGTATAATTTTTTTAAAATTTATTTTAATGATTTTTATTTGGTATAATTTTTTTTATTTTAATTTATTTTAATGATTTTTATTTGGTATAAATTTTTTTTATTTTAATGATTTTTTTGGTATAATTTTTTATTTTAATTTATTTTAATGATTTTTATTTGGTATAAATTTTTTTATTTTAATTTATTTTAATGATTTTTATTTGGTATAATTTTTTTTATTTTAATTTATTTTAATGTTTTAAAACTTTTATTTAGTATAATTTTTCTTTATTTTAATTAAAAAAAGTATTGTTATAAAATAACTTATTGTAATTTACATTTAAGATATTTTAAATATTTAATTTTATAATTTAAAAAATTTTATTTACAAAAAATATTTGGCCAATTTTCTCGTATGTGCAAAAAATAAAAGGTGCATTTTTACAATGATACAGCCATGAAAAACTGCTTTGTTAATTTTTTAATGGACCAATTTCTTGCTGGATAATCTAATAGGATACTCTTAAAAATTTTGCTGCGTTTCAACAAAAAAAGAATATAAATTTTATATTCTTTTTTTGTTTAACTTCATCCATAACTTGAACACCTGTCCCATGGCAGGAAAATAAATTGCTCAAATGGCTTTGCATCACATTAACTTGAGATACAAATTAAAATACATATTGCTACAAAACCTTGTGTCTGGAATCCATATTCTAATTTTGATCTAAATCATTACATCATTTTTAGTTTAGAAAATGTCTACAATTTAAGTCTTATGCTGAATGCCTTCAGAAATAAAAATTCAGAAGCTTGCTTAATTGATGTCTAATGACTATAGATCAAATTCATGTTTTCTGAAAACTCTTTAAAATACTGGTGATCGGTTAATCAGTTTACGAGTGAATCCCGTACATATAAAAATATAAACATAACTTTATATAAAGATAAAATATTACTAGTGTCAGCCATATTGTCTTTCTCTAGAACAACTATAACAACAAAAAATGCTTAATATTGACCTTTGGGTGCTTGGTGAACCTAGTTTTCACTACTTTGACTTTATTTGATCTGGCTCCTTCCAGTGAGTTCATAGAGTCCCAAATATAGACTGATGAAGCACAACAGCCCATTTCAAATGATTGTTGGCCACTCTTGATCCGCGAACATCAAAAATACTTGAACTAATAAGTTCTACATCCTGTTACACTGTTTTGAGTTGACCACCATACCACGTCTTCCAGCGCTGAAATGAAACTGGCTTTTCTCACAAATTTGCTTCATCCGTGTCAAAAGAAATGACAAAAAAAAAAAAACTCTCACAAAAAGAGTTTGCTTGGCATTTTTTCACTACTTTGAGAATGTATTTGGCTTTGCTAAATTTTTTCAATGAGAAAATGTTTGTAATTTCTTTTTATTTTGAAAATCTTATCCAGTTGTAGACAAGTTTCCGTTGCTTACATGACTCGACCTTTTGACAGCTTCTCGGATATCTTTTCAACAAACTTACTTAGAACAGCCATAGTTTATTTGAAGAAAAAAATGATGTGGTTGGATATCATTTCTAACACTAACCTCTCTGAGATGAATATTTTGTTACGACACCATCTTGCCATAGTTCACCGCTAAATGACGCATTGTACTTGTCCGTTGTCAAGAATATGATCATCTGCCCAACCACGCTGTTCTCTGTCCGACTACCACACTTTTGTTAGATGTCACAGGAATTACTCCTACCCATGAGAATAACAGTTTGGGATTTACTCCTAGATCCATTGTGTTCTGCCGATGCATATCAACAGGGTTGTCTCTGAAAGGTAACTTTTCATCACGTGTTATAGATGGTCATTCACTATAGAAAGGATGTTGCAAAAATGGATTATTTTATGCATCACATAGTGCTGGGTGCACGGAGATCAGCCAATGACGTCAAAGAAGATCAGGGAAAGGTACTACTCTGCTGTATAAACTCTGAAACTTTAGAAAATAATTATAAAATTTAAATATCTTAACATTTCCCATTTGTTGATGAGTCATAATACTATCATATATTAAAGATTAAATATTGATTATTGAATGCATTCAGATTCATACAATTTCTAACAATTAAGACTCACCCCAAAATTAGACCATTTAAAAAAAGTTATTTTTTTTCATGGTGTATTGATTGTAACAAGGCTCCCAAAATATTTATATTTTTATAATGTTAAAAAAAAATATTAAATTAATTTCTGTGGACATTCTGTTCAAAAATAAAGAAAAATGTATTGTCTAATTATTAAAAGCTTTTTATTTTTGTGATTGAATTTGATTAATAAAGATAAATGCGTTCTTTTTTTTATAAAGAAGTGCATGCAATTTTTAAATTTTTTTCTTTTGTTTATATGCATTACTGAATCTTTACATTTTTTCGTTGAAACTTTAATTCAAGCCAGAAATTACTTTTAAAAGCTTCAAATAGTAAAAATATGTCACCCATTTTTTTTTTTTTTAATCCATCAATAAAATGTTACAAAATGGCTGACACAGGTTTACTATTGTGATCCTCTTATTTGATACTTTGAAACTGTTAACCTCTAGCTTGTATTAAATGTGCAGGCAAATCAAGTATTATTCTTATTTTTCTCCTAAACGAAATATTCTGATGCGCCTCTGTTGTATACAAAAATTGATAAACGTTTTTATCATGTTTATATTTTCTTATCTAAATTACATTTATTTTATTTCTGTTTATTGTTTTATTCCAGTTAACAAAATTTTTTTTTTTATCTTTGATATTACAAATGAAAAAGACGTTTGAATTGGTCTATGATCGCAGTTTGGTTGGTTGATTAGTGGGGGTACAAAATTGGTTTGAGAACAATTTGGTTTTGCTCTCATCTGCTATTTTTATGCTAATTATGTTGCACTCAAAATGGCTGTATCAGTTGAGAGAGAAAGCATTTTTTTTCTTTTATTCCGATAATAGGTAAACTTTAATTCAAAAGACATTTTTTTGTTTGATATGATGGATGTGCATGTGAACATTTTGTTGTGGGACACGACTAAAACATAATACTTAACTTTTCAAACTTTAATTCTAGCAAGAAATTAATTTCTAATATGCAGTTACATTGCTCCAAAATCACTTTCAAATTTCGAATGATCAAAACAAACAAATCAAGTTTTCTTTTGGTTTAGGAGCACAATTGAGCTGTAATACTTGATTCTAAATTAAGCCAAAAATGAGTTTTTAATCACTTTTCAAATGTTGAACAATCAGGAGGTAAACAAATGCCATTTAAAAATATTTTTTTATCAATTAATGATAAATTAAGATGGCTGATTGTGTGTGTATATGTCTTTGTGGACCCTCGAAATTTAGAAGTGATTTTTAAACCATTAAATTATCAAGTAAAAAAAAATAATTTTTGGTTTGAAGTCAAGTTCAAATGCAAATAGTCAAGTATTATGGTTTAATTGTGCTTCTAGACCAAGGGAAAACATGAATTGTCATCTACATTTCAGTCGTATCAAAGAACCTGCACTTTTTGTTTCCTTAAAAAAGGGCAATCGTGGTATTTGCCAAGTTTCAACTTTATTTTACTCTGATTATTTTACTATTCTAATCATGAGAATTGTTTGCTGAGATCAACTGTTTAGAAAACTGATTTATATCAAAGTTTTATTCATCAACAAAACAAGTAACATTCTATTTTGGAGATCAGATTTAACAAAGCAAGTTGCGACTGTAACAATGATAATGAAATATTGATTCAAATTATTTTAAAGTTTATTTTTAGCCTTTGGTTAATATGATAAATAACCATATTCTTTAAGTTGGTCAGAAATTGGTAGTGTGTGTTATATAGATGTGAATATATAGTGTATGTTTCTATGTATGTGTGTGTATATGTATATGTGTGTGTGTGTACTTTCATGTAGGACTAAAGCTGGATTAAAAAGTCACCTAGATGCACATAGACGCACAACACTTAACTGAAGAGATGGCAAATTTCTGTCAAGAAGTAGTAATCATATGTATGTATATATAAAATGAAAATTTACTGCGGTGTTTGCATTTCATTCCCGCAAGAAATTATCAGGCTTATTACATATACATTATTTTATGTATATTACAAGGTGATATGATATTGTGTATAGGTTTTCAGAATTTATTTTAACAATGTTTAATATATGAATAGAGCTCTACAGTAAAGTATGAAATTATACTTATGGCAGTTGAGCTACGCAGATGTGTCCATGTTTCATCCCTGTAATATTTTTATACTTTACTAATAACCCCTAATTGCATCTTAAGCATTGTTGAAGTAAATGCTAAAAAAAAATCTGTGTATGTATACATATATATAATCAGCTGATGTGTATAAATGAAATAGTGTCTATATAAGTTTTATTTATACAACCCTAACATTGCTACATATATACAGAAAATGATTCAGCCATTGTTTTTGCAAGCTTTATTTCCTTGGGTATAAAATAAGTATCCGTTCTGTTTTCATTTTGAACAATGTTGCAAAATTACTATCTTTGAATGGTCATGTGACCCTTATAGAAAGAGGGAAGGGTTAGATGCTGATAATAGTGCATGTCTTAGCCGCATCAGCAGGTTATGTAACTTTAGTGAAAGGGCTATCTATAATGCTGGTCGTGGTGAAGGTGAGAATGAGTGAGGGTTAGTGGTAAGACAACGTTAGATGTGTGTTTACATGTGATTACTTGGGGAGAGTATTTCGGTTAAGCATAGAGAGTGCATATTAGAAGGTGGGAGTAAAAAGAAACTAAGGAAAATGTCATGGTGAAGAGTTACAATAATTTGTAGAATGTTGAGTGATGGAAAAAGATTCTCGAAAAGGTTGTAAGAATGTTTATGTAATAGGAAGAATAGAGACGTTTTTGGGAATGCAAGAAATGTTTTAAGTGCAAGGAGAAAAAGAGTTTAATCCAATTTGGAAACAAAATTTAAACTTTAAAATTTTTGCTGACCTTCATGAGTTTGTGACGGCAAAATGATTTCCTCATTTTGCTGTTCTTTTCTTTACTATGTGTGTTCACTTAAGCGTTTTCCCTTCAACAATTGTTGCATCCGCCAATCGATGACAAGAAATGTGTTTTCTATAAAGGCATTTTCTAATTTGTTTGCCATTATGATTGATTTCTCTTTCTTCTGATGAGCAAAAAAAAAAAAAAAAAAAAACAGGCATGAGTTAACGCAATAAAAATATTTCATCCTGTAAAACTGGTTTTCAAGCTTTTTTTTTTATTTGAAAGATTTGCAATTGATCTGCTACGCCATCACGATATTTATCTCGGTAAGTATGCACATGCACACACACACACACACATATATATATATCATGTATATCGCATATGTTTGCAACCCGAATAAGATCCCCGCAGTATGACTACCCCATACTGGCATATATAAGGAATTTTCCAGTGATGTTGTCTATATTAGCAGCACTAATCTGGATCCTCCACCAAATTAGAAGAATACGTATCCTGGAATCTGTCAAGACTAATAGAAAGCACAACAAAGATAAACTATAACACAGTTAACTGGTTAATTAATGAGATGAAAAATAATCTTCATTTCTTTATTAACTCAACGTTTGGAAATGCTTGAATATCTATATATCTCATATAGAGATCAAGTGTTAACTCCAAGAAGAGGCCTCTTTTGATTTCGGAGTTAAAATGTAGAAGTGATTAATATGTGAAATTGAGCTATTTGGTTGAAATCACATCAAATAGTCCCCTTTCTTATGGATTATCTCCCTTGTGTATGCTCTCTCTATTTTGAGATTTTATTTTTATACTTGTATTTAGCTAACTTGAATTTTTATTTTTATTTATTTTTTAAGGCAGTGCATATGTAATTTGGTTAAAAATTCTGTTTGATACAAGACAACAGTAAATAGATGAAAAAGCAATATTAAAAAATCCACAATTTTCAATTAAAATAAACTATAACACAGGTAATTGTAAAAAGATAGCTTCTTTGAAAAAAAAATGATTAATTTCAAAAACCAAATTTATTGACATGTATTGACCTCATATTGAGCCATTTTGTACCTTTTAATATTTTGATTTAAATGATCAGGCCAAATTAAAATACTGGCATTAAGTGCCTCCCGTCATTTCTGACTTTTTTATGTGAGTTTTGTTCAATAATTGCTTTCAAACGTTTATTTTAAAGAGTATATAGCTGCCCTGCATTGTTTTTCATCATCATCATGTCCATTTTTAGATGCTGGCATGTGTTGGACAACTTTTAGAAATTAGCTTCCGAACTAAAATATCTCTGTCTAGGTTAACAATAATATTGGAAGAGAATTATTGTTTACGCAATCACAAATAGTTTATTTGAAGTCAACTTTTTGTTTTACTTTACACATACTTTTTAGGTTTGCTTTACTTTACACATACTTTTTAGGTTTGCTTTACTTTACACATACTTTTTAGGTTTGTTTTACTTTACACATACTTTTTAGGTTTGTTTTACTTTACACATACTTTTTAAGTTTGCTTTACTTTACACATACTTTTTAGGTTTGCTTTACTTTACACATACTTTTTAGGTTTGCTTTACTTTACACATACTTTTTAAGTTTGCTTTACTTTACACATACTTTTTAGGTTTGTTTTACTTTACACATACTTTTTAGGTTTGCTTTACTTTACACATACTTTTTAGGTTTGCTTTACTTTACACATACTTTTTAGGTTTGTTTTACTTTACACATACTTTTTAGGTTTTACTTTACACATACTTTTTAAGTTTGCTTTACTTTACACATACTTTTTAGGTTTGTTTTACTTTACACATACTTTTTAGGTTTGTTTTACTTTACACATACTTTTTAGGTTTGTTTTACTTTACACATACTTTTTAAGTTTGCTTTACTTTACACATACTTTTTAAGTTTGCTTTACTTTACACATACTTTTTAGGTTTGCTTTACTTTACACATACTTTTTAAGTTTGCTTTACTTTACACATACTTTTTAGGTTTGTTTTACTTTACACATACTTTTTAGGTTTGCTTTACTTTACACATACTTTTTAGGTTTGTTTTACTTTACACATACTTTTTAGGTTTGTTTTACTTTACACATACTTTTTAAGTTTGCTTTACTTTACACATACTTTTTAGGTTTGCTTTACTTTACACATACTTTTTAGGTTTGCTTTACTTTACACATACTTTTTAAGTTTGCTTTACTTTACACATACTTTTTAAGTTTGCTTTACTTTACACATACTTTTTAGGTTTGTTTTACTTTACACATACTTTTTAGGTTTGTTTTACTTTACACATACTTTTTAAGTTTGCTTTACTTTACACATACTTTTTAGGTTTGCTTTACTTTACACATACTTTTTAGGTTTGTTTTACTTTACACATACTTTTTAAGTTTGCTTTACTTTACACATACTTTTTAGGTTTGTTTTACTTTACACATACTTTTTAAGTTTGCTTTACTTTACACATACTTTTTAGGTTTGCTTTACTTTACACATACTTTTTGGGTTTGTTTTACTTTACACATACTTTTTAGGTTTGCTTTACTTTACACATACTTTTTAGGTTTGCTTTACTTTACACATACTTTTTAGGTTTGCTTTACTTTACACATACTTTTTAAGTTTGCTTTACTTTACACATACTTTTTAGATTTGCTTTACTTTACACATACTTTTTAGGTTTGCTTTACTTTACACATACTTTTTAAGTTTGCTTTACTTTACACATACTTTTTAGGTTTGCTTCACTTTACACATACTTTTTAGGTTTGCTTTACTTTACACATACTTTTTAGGTTTGCTTTACTTTACACATACTTTTTAGGTTTGCTTTACTTTACACATACTTTTTAAGTTTGCTTTACTTTACACATACTTTTTAGGTTTGCTTTACTTTACACATACTTTTTAGGTTTGCTTTACTTTACACATACTTTTTAGGTTTGCTTTACTTTACACATACTTTTTAAGTTTGCTTTACTTTACACATACTTTTTAGGTTTGCTTTACTTTACACATACTTTTTAGGTTTGCTTTACTTTACACATACTTTTTAGGTTTGCTTTACTTTACACATACTTTTTAGGTTTGCTTTACTTTACACATACTTTTTAGGTTTGCTTTACTTTACACATACTTTTTAGGTTTGCTTTACTTTACACATACTTTTTAAGTTTGCTTTACTTTACACATACTTTTTAGGTTTGTTTTACTTTACACATACTTTTTAAGTTTGCTTTACTTTACACATACTTTTTAGGTTTGCTTTACTTTACACATACTTTTTAGGTTTGCTTTACTTTACACATACTTTTTAAGTTTGCTTTACTTTACACATACTTTTTAGGTTTGTTTTACTTTACACATACTTTTTAGGTTTGCTTTACTTTACACATACTTTTTAAGTTTGCTTTACTTTACACATACTTTTTAGGTTTGTTTTACTTTACACATACTTTTTAGGTTTGCTTTACTTTACACATACTTTTTAGGTTTGTTTTACTTTACACATACTTTTTAGGTTTGTTTTACTTTACACATACTTTTTAAGTTTGCTTTACTTTACACATACTTTTTAGGTTTGCTTTACTTTACACATACTTTTTAGGTTTGCTTTACTTTACACATACTTTTTAAGTTTGCTTTACTTTACACATACTTTTTAAGTTTGCTTTACTTTACACATACTTTTTAGGTTTGTTTTACTTTACACATACTTTTTAGGTTTGTTTTACTTTACACATACTTTTTAAGTTTGCTTTACTTTACACATACTTTTTAGGTTTGCTTTACTTTACACATACTTTTTAGGTTTGTTTTACTTTACACATACTTTTTAAGTTTGCTTTACTTTACACATACTTTTTAGGTTTGTTTTACTTTACACATACTTTTTAAGTTTGCTTTACTTTACACATACTTTTTAGGTTTGCTTTACTTTACACATACTTTTTGGGTTTGTTTTACTTTACACATACTTTTTAGGTTTGCTTTACTTTACACATACTTTTTAGGTTTGCTTTACTTTACACATACTTTTTAGGTTTGCTTTACTTTACACATACTTTTTAAGTTTGCTTTACTTTACACATACTTTTTAGATTTGCTTTACTTTACACATACTTTTTAGGTTTGCTTTACTTTACACATACTTTTTAAGTTTGCTTTACTTTACACATACTTTTTAGGTTTGCTTCACTTTACACATACTTTTTAGGTTTGCTTTACTTTACACATACTTTTTAGGTTTGCTTTACTTTACACATACTTTTTAGGTTTGCTTTACTTTACACATACTTTTTAAGTTTGCTTTACTTTACACATACTTTTTAGGTTTGCTTTACTTTACACATACTTTTTAGGTTTGCTTTACTTTACACATACTTTTTAGGTTTGCTTTACTTTACACATACTTTTTAAGTTTGCTTTACTTTACACATACTTTTTAGGTTTGCTTTACTTTACACATACTTTTTAGGTTTGCTTTACTTTACACATACTTTTTAGGTTTGCTTTACTTTACACATACTTTTTAGGTTTGCTTTACTTTACACATACTTTTTAGGTTTGCTTTACTTTACACATACTTTTTAGGTTTGCTTTACTTTACACATACTTTTTAAGTTTGCTTTACTTTACACATACTTTTTAGGTTTGTTTTACTTTACACATACTTTTTAAGTTTGCTTTACTTTACACATACTTTTTAGGTTTGCTTTACTTTACACATACTTTTTAGGTTTGCTTTACTTTACACATACTTTTTAAGTTTGCTTTACTTTACACATACTTTTTAGGTTTGTTTTACTTTACACATACTTTTTAGGTTTGCTTTACTTTACACATACTTTTTAAGTTTGCTTTACTTTACACATACTTTTTAGGTTTGTTTTACTTTACACATACTTTTTAGGTTTGCTTTACTTTACACATACTTTTTAAGTTTGCTTTACTTTACACATACTTTTTAAGTTTGCTTTACTTTACACATACTTTTTAGGTTTGCTTTACTTTACACATACTTTTTAGGTTTGCTTTACTTTACACATACTTTTTAGGTTTGCTTTACTTTACACATACTTTTTAAGTTTGCTTTACTTTACACATACTTTTTAGGTTTGCTTTACTTTACACATACTTTTTAGGTTTGCTTTACTTTACACATACTTTTTAGGTTTGTTTTACTTTACACATACTTTTTAAGTTTGCTTTACTTTACACATACTTTTTAAGTTTGCTTTACTTTACACATACTTTTTAGGTTTGCTTTACTTTACACATACTTTTTAGGTTTGCTTTACTTTACACATACTTTTTAGGTTTGCTTTACTTTACACATACTTTTTAGGTTTGCTTTACTTTACACATACTTTTTAGGTTTGCTTTACTTTACACATACTTTTTAGGTTTGTTTTACTTTACACATACTTTTTAGGTTTTTTTACTTTACACATACTTTTTAGGTTTGTTTTACTTTACACATACTTTTTAGGTTTGTTTTACTTTACACATACTTTTTAGGTTTGCTTTACTTTACACATACTTTTTAGGTTTGCTTTACTTTACACATACTTTTTAGGTTTGTTTTACTTTACACATACTTTTTAGGTTTGTTTTACTTTACACATACTTTTTAGGTTTGTTTTACTTTACACATACTTTTTAGGTTTGCTTTACTTTACACATACTTTTTAGGTTTGTTTTACTTTACACATACTTTTTAGGTTTGCTTTACTTTACACATACTTTTTAGGTTTGCTTTACTTTACACATACTTTTTAGGTTTGTTTTACTTTACACATACTTTTTAGGTTTGTTTTACTGTACACATACTTTTTAGGTTTGTTTTACTTTACACATACTTTTTAGGTTTGTTTTACTTTACACATACTTTTTAGGTTTGCTTTACTTTACACATACTTTTTAGGTTTGCTTTATTTTACACATACTTTTTAGGTTTTCTTTATTTTACACATACTTTTTAGGTTTTCTTTATTTTACACATACTTTTTAGGTTTTCTTTATTTTACACATACTTTTTAGGTTTTCTTTATTTTACACATACTTTTTAGGTTTTCTTTATTTTACACATACTTTTTAGGTTTTCTTTATTTTACACATACTTTTTAGGTTTTCTTTATTTTACACATACTTTTTAGGTTTTCTTTATTTTACACATACTTTTTAGGTTTTCTTTATTTTACACATACTTTTTAGGTTTTCTTTACTTTACACATACTTTTTAGGTTTGTTTTACTTTACACATACTTTTTAGGTTTGTTTTACTTTACACATACTTTTTAGGTTTGTTTTACTTTACACATACACTCATGGGCAAAAACAATAATATGGGCCAAGAGTGAAAGAAGGAAGAAATTTATTTTTCATTATTTTTCCATGAATTTTGATAATTTTAACTGAAAATGTCTATTTTACAGATCATTATTATTATAGCATGTAATAATAAGTGGAAAAATTAATGCTAAATATGGTAGGACCACATCTTGGCGAGGATATAAAGAATCGAATTGCAGGATTAAGGAAGTCCAAAATGACTTACAAGCAGATTTTTGATATTTTAAGAAAAGAAAATGTAAAAACATCTCTTTCTGTAGTGAAGCGAATTGGTCAAAGGTTAGAAGTCGAATGCTTGGTAAAAGGGAAATCTGGATTTGGTCGCCCTAGAGCATTCACTTTGAAGGACGACCACAGGCTTTAATTAACTGTTTTGAAGAATTGAAAGAAAACTTATGCAAAGCAAACCATAGCAAAGAATTCAAAATGGGCTGGGAATTCTCTTTCTAGATATACAATATCTAGACGAAAGAAAGAAATGGGATTTTCTTCTAAAAGGTGTTCAAAGAAGCAATTTTTATCTAAGAAAGAGATTTTTCTCATATTATGGCAAGAAAGATAGACTGGTTCAGGAATGTTTTCTGGTCAGATGAATTAAGATTTCGTTTTGTTATTGATGCTCCTGATGTTCCCGAATGGTGCAATCGAAGAACTGGAGAAAGATTTTCACCAAGTTGCATAAAAACGACAGTTAAACACGGGAATGGAGAGCTAACGGTATTTTTTTTTTTAATTTTATTTTTTACATAGCCTTGATAAGTGGTGATGCCTAAGAGGCCACACGAGGATAAGGTTTAAAGAGTGTACAGTAGAAATTGGACAATATAGTAATCGTTAGTAATGAAAATTTGGTAAATTTGTTAACTTAATGGAACAGTTCATTAAAAACTTGTTTACGTTAGACTTGAAGACAACCATATTGTAGTCAGGTGGAAAGCAGGAAAATGGGAGACAATTCCACAGGCATGCAGTTCTAAGAAAGAAGCTTTGCTCATTTTTTTTTATTTATTTTTTTATTTTTTTTTATTCAATTTTCACCCCAAACAAGGCACAATGCCACTTTGAAGCAGGGGGCTACTATTAGGGAATTAATTAGCGGGGTCATTATGAAGGGAGAAGAGTAGAAAGATGTTTGTTAACATTACACTTGAACTTCTGCATATCATTGCAGTTGGGAAAGCAGAATCCTGGAAGGGAGTTCCAAAGACCCGCAGTTCTGGGGAAGAAACTATTGGAGTAAAAGGCTTTCTTGCACCTGGGGATCTCTACTTTAAAGGGATGAGTAGCTTGTCGGGGGTTGTTATGTCGGGGAGGTACAAGTGTTTGCAGTTCGTCAGAGCATTCACCATTAAAGTATTTGTAGAACAGGCAGAGGGATGCAACATCTCGTCGATGGGACAGAGGTTGAAGCCTAGATGACAGTTCAGGACCTATCAGGTTTGCGACTCTTTTTTGAACCCTGTCCAGGAGCGAGAGACAAGCAGCAGATGCACCAGCCCAGATGTGACAACAGTACTCCATACATGGGCGAATGGTTGCCTTATAGAGGTATAGGATACTGGCAGGCGTAAGTAGTTTTCTAGCACGGTAGAGGGAGCCAACCTTCCTTGCAGCAGCCTTGGCAATGCTTTCAATGTATCTATTCCAGTTCATATTCCCTGTAAACGTTAGGCCGAGGAGTTTAAAAGAAGTACTTTCAGGCAATGTGTTCTTGGCCATTGCTATTGGTGGTAGAGAAGGTTTCTTGTAGTTATTGAAGGAAACAAGCTTAGTCTTAGCAGCATTGAATGTGACCAACCATTTTTGTCCCCATTCCACTACGGATTGGAGGTCATCCTCTAGTGTTTCTGCCATTTTCTTGGATATGTGTTCATTTGTTTTCCCCTCATATCTGTTATAGAGAGTGGTGTCATCGGCAAATATACCCATCTCCGAAACAATATTATCAGGGAGGTCGTTTATGAATATCAGGAATAATAGAGGTCCAAGGATAGACCCCTGAGGTACTCCCGCATTTATGTCATATTGTTTGGATGTATGTCCGTCGAGGACAATTTTGATTTTTCTATTACTTAAGAAGGATTTAATTACGTTATGAATTCTTCCAGTGATTCCATATGATCTAATTTTCCTTAGAAGACCATCGTGCCATACCCTGTCAAAAGCCTTAGATATATCAAGGGCCACCGCTCTACCCTCCCCTGTTTTATCCAATGAACGGTATATACGTTCAGAAACTACAGTTAAGATATCTGCTGTTGAACGGGCTTGCCTGAATCCATATTGTTTGTCAGTCAGGAGTTTAGCAGCTGTTAGGTGCTGGACTAGGGCTTGATTAACTAAGGACTCAAATATTTTGGCGAAAAGCGGGAGGAGGCTAATGGGGCGATAATTTAGTGGGTCAGTTCTTTCACCAGAATTCTTGAAGACTGGTACCACAGAGGCGGTTTTCCAGCAGTCGGGAAAACAAGATTCGTTAAGGCATTTATTGTAAAGTTTGGAGAGAACTGGAGCAACCTCGGCAGAGCATTTTTTTAATAGCACAGCCGGGATGAGATCTGGTCCACATGCTTTTGAGGTGTCTAGGTTTTTTATAATAGCATGTACCTGAGAAGGGGAATCTACTTTTAGGTTTAGGCACAGATAAAGAGTGGGGGGAATTAGTGATAGTGTTTTCTGCTAGACGGGTGTTTCTTGTGAAAGTCTGGTGAGGGGAGACCATAGATTGGAGCTCAGCCGAGCACTTGCCATGAAAATAACAATAAAGCAGAGACAAACTCGCAACGTCTCTTCTATGAAAAAGGTTGCAGGGAAGAGAAAAGGACATCTATGAGGCTACAAAGTCTATTTTGAACTCTATCAAGGCAGGATAAGTCCTTTCTAGCAGCTCCTGCCCAGATGTGGCAACAGTACTCCATCCTTGAACGTACCTGGCTCTTATATAGATAGAGAATTGCATCAGCAGTGAGATATCTATTGGATCGATAGAAGGATCCCACCATTTTCCCAGCGGCCTTGGCAACAGATTTGATGTACATATTCCATTTAAGATCAGGAGTAGAGGTCAAGCCCAGAAGCTTGTCAAAACATGACGCCTCCCCAAGACGAGAGGCATTCATTTCAATTGATACCAGATGGGGATCAGAGCGTTGATGATGTAAAGATAAATGGTATGGGGAACTTTTACTGCAGCAGGAGTTGGGGAACATATTAGATGTGAGAAGTCACTCAATGCAAGGAATACATTCGAATATTAGAAACAGGACTGTTACTAAGTATTCAGAAGCTGGGAATATCCCAGAACATTCTTTTTTAACACAATATTGCCCCTGCACACACTGCTAAAGTTACAAAAAAATGGTTTTCTGATAATTCAATTAATGTGATATTTTGGCCAGGTCAAAGTCCTATTTAAACCCGATCGAGAATATTTGGTCCATAATATCTCGTGCATTGGATGGAAGAACTTTTTCAAACAATGACAAACTGTGGGAAGCTGTGCAAAGCAAATGGAATAGCATCTCCTCTTCAGTGTTCCACTTTGGTTGAGAGCATGTCTAAAAGGATTGATCTTTTAAAGAAATCGAAAGGGAATGCGATTCCATCCTAAGCATTTATTAAAGTAAATGTCTTGTTCTGTGTTATTAGTTTCGTTTAAGTTTCCTTGTTCAATTGTTTTTGCTCAATATATCATTTAGTACAATAAAATGTATAAAATTTGTTTGGCCCATTTTTGTTGCTCACGAGTGTAGATTGAAGAAAGTTGTCAAAAAACAAATATATAACAAATAATTGTTATCAAAAGCAAGATAAGTTACTTTTCTACCTAACTGGATGAAAAACATAGTCTTTACCGATGTATTTGAAAATTAAAAATGGTGCCGAACACTCTGTTTAACATATTTGGAAAAATGAGTTAAAAATAAAAAACTATACAAAGTACTGTTAGAAACTCACTCAGTATATGTTACCGTGACATAGGCTGACATATATTCAGTGGGTTTTAACAGTATTTTTTATGGTTATTTATTTTAACTCATTTTCCCAAACTTACTGTGTTTAACAGAAAGTCTGGTGCCTTTTTTAATTTTCCAATACATCAGTAAAGACTGTATGTTTTTCAAACTGAATGAACATGTTACATTAAATAAAAACACTAAAAAATTATCCAGTTAGGTAGAAAAGTAACTTAACTTGCCTTTGATAACATTTATTTGTTTTATATTTGTTTTTTGACAATTTTTTTGAATCTATGTGTACAGTAATACAAACCTGACTTTTTTTTAAATAGTCGCCCCCCCTCTTTATCTGTGCCTAAACCTAAATGTAGATTCCATGAACAAAGTTTCTTTCTTAGAAGTGCACGCCTGTGGAATTGTATTCTGTTTCCTGCTTTCCAGCTCACTACAATATGATTGTCTTCAAGTCTAACGTAAATAAGTTCTTGATGAGCCGTTCCCCTTAAGTTAACAAATTTACCAAATTTCCATTACTAACGATTACTATATTGTCCAATTGACTACTGTAAACTCTTTAACCATTATACTCGAGTGGCCTCTTAGCCTTGATAAGTGGTGATGCCTATGTGAAAAAAAAGAAAAGAAATATCAACCTAAATTAAGTCTGAATGTTTGTGAAGAAATCAGATTTAAAGAAACAAGAAATATAACTCTTAACGAGTTATTTCCCCTTAAGAATTAAAATGGTAGTTATCTCCCTTGACATCTTTATTTTGTTAACATTTTTTGATTTTATGTTTGGAGTGATACGAAAGCGAATTTGTGCTTACATTCACCCTACTTGGATTAAATTAATCAATTCACATTATTTTACATGTAAAATATCTTCTACGTTAAATACAAATTAGTTATTAAAACTAGAAAAATAACTGATTTATAAAAAATAACGGAAAAACAATCACACTATAAAATCATCTTCTCCAGTAAAAGAAAAAGGCCGAGTTATTCCCCCTTAATTCACTGTTTTTTTTTTTTTCGAATTGCATACAACCTTAAATACCTATATACTTATTTACCACTAATGTATTAAGAAAACTACCATACCATATATATATATATATATATATATATATATATATATATATATATATATATATATATATATATATATATATATATATAACATGGACAGCATAGAAGACGTACCCGCCACCACACAACTGCGATGAACTGGACGTGTAGCCAGAATGGAAAATAATGTCAATCTAAAATTGCTATTGTATTAAGAGAATTAAAAAATGCGCACAGAAAGATCGGTGGGGGTGGGCAGAAACTCAGCTACAAGGATGTGACAAAACGCCACCTAAAGGCAATGAATATGAACACAAAAAAATTGGGAAGAATTAGCAGCAGACTTAAGTTGCTTGCGAAATAGCCTTCACAAAGGAAAGGCAGAAATAAAGGCCAGGTCTGGACATCATCATCAATATCATCATCATCATGCAGTCCGTCAGTCTTGACGATGACTAATTGGGGCCTCAGTGCTTTATCCCTCGGTGTTAGCATAGTCTCACTCCATCGCCACAGAACTTTCCACCTTGGCTCCAAACTTGCTTGCGCAGTTTAGGTACAGTATCTTTGGCACATCAGATAGACACACTCTAAACCTCCAATGCTCATATCCAGTGGAGCGAACCCGCGACGACTGGCAGCAGAGGAGGCCGCAGCTTCTGGCCAAAATTAATCTCAGTGAGGTAAACAGTCACCCTATCGTGTCCGCTACTATGCCTTTTTTTTTCTGAATGAATTCCATAGCCTTTTAAGGAAAACTGCAAGGCAACAGTAGGATTTGAAGTCAGTTCCCATCTCTTAGCCTTTTGCTGTGATAAAGCCAACAAAGCAGTGGTGTTTGATTTTGGGGTTGGTTCTCCTAGTTTTCGCCCAACCAAGGGCACCCACAAGACAGTGGGGTAGGGGTTGGTAGTGTGCCAAGGCGTGTCCACACATTGGTGGTCCGTAACGCACTACCTCTGGGATCCCCTACTATTCCGAGATCTCCTACAAGTTTAGCCTGGGGCCATAAGGCACCCAGTTACCATGTTTGGCCAATGTGAAAGCACTCCAGGAGTCTTGATGATGGAGAGGCTATGTACTGGCAGGGAAGACTTATGCATATCTGCTCCCTTTTCACCGCAAGGTTAGTCAGCAGTGTAAGCTGGAAGCAGGAAGGCATGCAAGCATGAACTTAACACTAACTTATACCTAAGACACTTGACGCATCACATCCTCTGCCGGATTAAGAATCCAAATGCACACACTGAACAAAACATTACCAAAGGCAACAACCCTGGTAACTACCCATGCACTACTTGTGGAGAAACTTTCCACACTGAGCGTGGAATGCTACAACACTATAAGATAAAGCACCGAGACTCCCTGATTAGTCATCTTCAGCTATGAAGGACTGCATGCTGCTGATGATGATGATATATATATATATATATATATATATATATATATATATATATATATATATATATATATATGACTACTTCATTTAATCACATAAATTAATATATGAAGATATAATTTTATGAGTAAATTTTTAGTATTTACTTCGGCAGTGCTCAATACGTAGGTAGAGCTAGGTAGTAAGTTATAAAATCTATATGGCGATTAAGCTACACAGAATATTCCGCTTATGCCTGACGATTTCTCACGAGAATGAAATGGGGAATATTCTGTGTAGCTTAGTTGTCATATATATTTTTATATAACTTACTATATATAATATATAATTTTTTTTTTCATGATTTTTTGAGAGGTACAAAATTTAAGTATGGCAATCATGAAGGGAAAACTTATTATTCATAATTAAAAGTAAAATCTGTAAAACACATTTAAAAAAGGGAGAAGAGGAGGAAAGAAAAATAAAGAGGGAATCAGCTGACTGGTTTCCCCCTCACTTCAAAGCTGTATCGAGGGATTTAAAAAGGAAAATCGAAAATATGTAAATTATTAAAATAAAGTTATGTTGCGTTCTGTTCATGAGTGAAAAACAAAAAAACAAACTCCAAACACAGGGAAGCGATTAAAATAAAGTAACGTTATGGTATTTTCGAAGATGCTAGAGGTTAACCACGCTTAGAGACATTCCATCCAATGTGCAGTGAGTACGACTGAAAATTGAAAAAGAGTTTGTGCTGAAGTTCGCTGCACATGAGGTTTTTTAAAGAGATGGTCAGTTATCGAAGACCCATATGTGTTGGCAAGTACCTGTATGTGTCAGTTGCTTGGTATATGCAATTTTCTGATTTTGGTATGTACGTGCTGTTAGACTCTCCCATCCAATCTCAACGTTGTACGACTCACGTAATTGCCACTGCAACTACACATAAAATTGTTAGTTACATTAATATTATGATGGCGGTTGGTAGAACATCTTCTCAATAGGATGGCATTAAGGTTTTTATAGAGAACATAACACGCACATTTAAAGCAAAATAACATTTTTGGACTGTTGAGCTGATTTACTTGGCGAATTTCTCATTTCCTGCACCCCCCCTTTTTTTTTAAAAACATGTTTTATGTATTTTACGTTTAATCATGAATAATAAAAGTTCTTCCCTTCATGATTGCAATATATATATATATATATATATGTATATATACTAGCAGAAGTACCTGTCGTTGACTGTGTTCAAAAACAGTCTACAGAAAATGGACTGTGATTGATGAAAGTATGAAAGGTTATGAAAAGGAGGAGGTTGTAAAGAGATAGGTTTTGATACTCAAAAATTTTACCCTAAGCAAAATATGATGGAAGTAAAGATAATTTTCGCAAAAATATATTTTTTTATATCAACTTTGTTTCCATTCGTAGCCAAGAGTGACCAACAAAATGATGTTCATTACAAAGAGAAAATGTTATATATAATAATATAAATATACAAGAAATAAATGTTACCATAGTCAATAAAAGTTACTTTTATGGTAGAAAAGTTCATTGGTTTGTATTTTTAAGTAGTTTGTAAAAAACATTTTTTTTTTGATTCACGAACTGGTTTAAAAAGAAAAAAAATCAAAATGGCAGCGACTTTGAAATGGAGAGCCCCGTTTTCAATTTGAAGGAGGGGCACCTGAGCATTCTGTGTTAACAATTTAAGAGAGTTCCGTCAACGTAAGGAATATTTATAAACATATTTTAATGTTTTCCGTTATTTTGTGCTTGAGGAATATTCGATTATGGCATGTGTAGTTTATATAAAAATTCATTTAAGTAGTTATCGCCTCAAATTTCGTTTTAATTTCGGTTCGTTGAAATTATTTCAAGTAAAGAGCATTAAAAACTATTTCAAAACAAAAAAAAAACATAAACTGAACTTTTATTGACTTTTTTTATTTATTTTTTTTTTTTATTACATTTTCACCCCAAACAAGGCAAATTGCCACTTTGGTGTAGGGGGCTACTATCAGGGGCAACAACTACTGGGGTACTATGTAGGGATTTGGGCAGCAAGGTGTCGGTTCACGTTACACTTAAACTTCTGCACGTCAGTACTGTTGGGGAAGCAGGGACCTGGAATGGAATTCCAGAGTCTAGCGGTTCTGGGGAAGAAACTACTGGAGTAAAAAGATCTTTTACATCTAGGGATCTCTACAGTGTGGGGGTGGGATTTAGCAGCCTGTCGGGTTTGTCGAGGGTGCTCACGTCGTGGGGGCACAAGTGATTGCAGTTCGTCAGAGCATTCACCACTAAAATATGGTAGCATTTATTTCTTGAATATTTATTTTTTCGGGTAGTCACTTGTTGGCTTTTCTGCTAAACACTCTTACTAAATAATATCGACAAAATATCGAAAAACAAAGAAAAAAAAAACAGTTTTGAAAAATAATGAAGCTTTACTTACTTTAATAAAATAATCTGAAACAGCAAAATGGGATATTAAATAGTAAACACGTAATTACTTTAGCTTTTAAGCAAAAAAAAAAAAAAGGTTAGAACTTTTTAACAATAAAAACAAAAATGTAAATGAAATATTTTACACATCCGAACGTAACGACTTTTATTCTATAAATAGATAGGAACTCGACCAGTTATCCGGAAGTAGAAATCTTCTTTCGCTCTAGAAAGACATATGCTAGCTACCAGTTGACAAAAAGACGGCGGACGGAATCTCTAGTGCAAAACCTTAAGTATTTTTTTTTTTTTTTTTAAAACTAATCCTAAAGCTTGCCTGTATTGAAAATAATTGCTTCCTTGCTGGCCAATAAAACCATCTAATATAGTTAGCCTTATGTTCAAGTACATTCGAAATATAATACAGTGCAAAGAAACAGTTACTCATGAAAACGAACCTCCTAAAGTAAAACCTTGAATAATTATCTAAACTCGAATGTAAATTAATATTAAGCCGACTTTACAAATTGATAATAGTTAATTATTGGATTTTAATTAATTATAAGATGAAACTCTAATGATTTAAACTCGATAGATAACGACAAACTTCCACCCATTAATATGGGAGGGGAGATTATCATCAAAAGTGTCCTGAATTGTTAACTTAGAACCGGACTTAATACTTAGATATATAAATAAATCACTTGTCCCCATCCCCCACCCCCCGTTTTTTTTTTTTTTTTTAAATGGAGAGTAGATAATACAGTGGATGTGTTATCGGCAGCTCCAGTAACTCTCGCTTCTCCTATTTTGTTATTCAGTCCTCATTCAATGAGTGATTTTTCTGCTAAAGGGTGAAGAAAAAGCTGCTTAAAGGTCGGTAGTACTTGGTGAACAGTAGTCTGAGATGTCGGAAATTTTTCTGTCTTTGTCTGTCCTTGTGGCCATGTCACTAGTAAGGGTGCTGGAGGTAAACGTTTTGTCTGGGCTGACGTTATCTGCCTGATAGTCAGGGACCCGAACATTGGATTAACCACTAAGGAGGCTGTCCTATCAGCAGGCGCAAAGTACTGGGACTGCTGTATTGCCATTTGGTGAGTGGATCTGGACCATGCAGTAGTCTCTGGTGGGGCCTCTCGATGCCATACTAGTGGGTAATTGTTACGGCTTTACCTTTTCGTGTGCTACAAAAAAAAATTTTCCTGTCTTTTTCTCTCTTACTTTCCCTCTCTGTACTGCTCTAACCAAGTATGCCGACCTATTCCACAAATCCCAAAACCTCAACATGAAATAAAATAAATCCCAAAACCTCAACATGAAATAAAATAAATAATAAGAATAAAAACTCGATTAAACTCAGAACCCCATCTTCCAACGTAGACCCCTACTACCAGGTCTCCTTCTCCAACATCAGGGGTCTACATTCCAACCTTCCAGAGGTTGAAACCCAATTACAGGAGACGAAACCGAACATATTATTTCTATGTGAAACTGGAATAGGGCCGACCACTTCCCTAGATGAGTTCATAATTAATGGATACTCCAATTTAACAGCTAAATCTGACACCCAAGATCGCCATGGGCATGGAATATGTGCCTACATTAAGGATGGCTTCCCGTGTGGCAGGGATATCTCTAGAGAAGATCCTAATTTACCCTATATGTGATTCAGGGTTGCACTTGCTAACACCACTGTATTTATATTTGCCCTCTATAGGCCCCACAACAGCGGAGTTACTATCTTTAAGAGCATATCTGAGAAAATAGACCACATACTGTCTTCACATCCCTCGGCTAACATCCACATCTGTGGTGACTTCAACGTCCATAACGTGGAATGGCTGACCCATTCAAATAAGACAGATGATGAGGGGAGGTTTTGTCATGATTTTGCCATTGCTTATGACCTCATTCAGATTGTTCGCGAACCCACCCGTGTGCCCGATACACCCGGTCAATATGCAAGCCTCTTAGACCTTTTTCTCTCAACTTCCCCTGAGCTATGTTCATATTCCGTTCATTCTCCTCTAGGATCCTCCGACCACTCCGTCATATCAGTTAAGATAAAAACGAAATGTAAGAAGCCCCCAGACGTACCCCTCCACCGTACTGTATACCGATACTCTATGGCTGACTGGGATAGTTTCTGTACATTCATATCTGATTTACCTCTGCACTCCATGTTTAAAAAGGAAGTGTCTCTATAGTATCAGACCTGACCGAATGGTTAATTGTAGGCATAGACCAATTTACCATCTAAAAAATTCCAACAAAAACCTAACAGCCAGCCATGGTTCTCCCCAGAATGTGCTGCTGCTATCGCGCACAGAAATCACTTTTTCCATAGCTACCAACGTAATAGATGCACTGAGACTAAAGCTGCTTTCAGGTCTGCCAGAAACCACTGTAAAAGAGTAATAAAAAATGCAAGAGAGCTATATGCCCAGTCTGTTAAATCCAAGGTAGCTGATCAGCGGCTTGGATCCCACCAGTTTTGGCAAATAACAAATAGGATCCTGAACAGAAGTGTGTGTTCTATCCCAACCATTATCAATGGACCAGAGGTCATCTCGTCAGCGTCAGACAAGGCCAAACTACTTGCAAAGAACTTTGCAGCTAATTCTACCCTATGCGACGAAGGCCATCAACTCCCTGTATTTCCCCCTATAACAGACAACACGCTATGCAACATACAAATATCTGTGCATGAGGTCGCTAAACTAATCAAGAACCTTGATTCCAGTAAAGCAACTGGCCCTGACGGCATTCCAGTTATAGTGCTGAAAAAGCTCCAACTAGAACTTGCCCCCATACTTACAAAACTGTTAAGCGTTGCCTTAAGAAGTGCTTTCCAACACCCTGGAAAACCTCATCAGTATGCCCTGTATTTAAGAATTCAGGTGATAAGTCATCTCCCTCTCAGTACAGACCAATAAGTCTCCTGTGTGTCATGAGTAAGCTGTTGGAATCCATATTAAATATAGAAGTAGTCAACCACCTCAGCAGAAACAACCTTCTTAGTGACATGCAATACGGTTTCCGCTCTGCAAGATCTACAGCAGATGTGCTAACGGTTATATCTCATAGGATTAGTGAATCCCTTGACAAAGGCTTCCTTTCTAGGGCAATTGCTCTTGACATATCAAAGGCCTTCGACAAGGTATGGCATAAGGGTCTACTTCACAAGATTTCCAGCTACGGTGTAACTGGAAATGTTTTCTCAATCATTAAATGCCAGCTACGGTATAACTGGAAATGTTTTCTCAATCATTAAATCATTTCTCTCCGATAGGCTCATAAGAGTAGTGGTAGATGGATAAAAATCGGAGGCCTGCAATATAAATGCTGGAGTCCCTCAGGGGTCAATCCTAGGCCCAACTCTCTTCCTGATCTACATCAATGACCTCCCAAAACACATACTTAAATCATTCGTTGACATCTATGCTGATGACACGACCATCTACGGCAACACATCAAAGGCCGTAAATGATAAAGTTCTCTCGGATTCTTTCTCCTCTGATCTTGAGCGCATCGTACAGTGGGGGGAAGAGGTGGCTGGCAACTTTTAATGCATCCAAAACCAAGCTTCTATCTTTACATCATCAACGCTCTGATCCCCATCTGACATCAATTGAAATCGATGGCTCTTATCTTGGGGAGGCTCCATGTTTTGACAAGCTTCTGGGTTTGACCTTTACTCCTGATCTGAAATGGAACACGTACATCAAGTCTGTTGCCAAGGTCGCTGGAAAGATGGTGGGATCCTTCTACCGCTCCAGAAGATATCTCACTACTGATGCAATTCTCTATCTATATAAAAGCCAAGTATGTCCAAGGATGGAATACTGTTGCCATATCTGGGCAGAAGCTGCTAAAAACAGCCTATCATGCCTTGACAGAGTACAAAATAGACTTCGTGGCTTAGTGGGGGGGTGCCCTTTTCTCTACCCTGCAACCTCTCTCCCACTGAAGAGACGTTGCGAGCCTATCTTTGTTTTATCGTTATTTCCATGGCAGATGCTCGTCTTAACTCCAATATCTGGTCCCCCCTCGCCAATCTTTCACGAGAAACACCCGTCTAGCTGAATCCACTGTGAAAAATTTCCCCCACTCTATATCTGTGCCTATATCAAAACGCGGATTCCATGAACAAAGCTTCTTTCTTAGAACTGCACGACTGTGGAACTCTGTTCCGTTTGCCTGTTTTCCACCTGCCTAAAACTTATATATTGTTAGTCACATTCCAAAAGCAAATGTATTTAATTCTCACTCATAATATTTAATTATTATTTTTATATAGTACATCTTACACGTGTTTCATTGAATAGTGGGGGTCCACCAAACACCAGAGAGAAAAGTATCATCATCATCAGAAAATAGTTTGTTTTTCCCATTAGAATGGAAAAGGATGTTGATAAAATGAAACATAAGAAAAATATGAAAAAAAATATAAAAATATTAGGAGTTATTTGGTTTTGTAATGTTGACTAATAATATATATGCTCTGAACATGAAAATCTATTTTTATTGAGCTTAATTAGTTGTGATAATTTGGAAAACTTATCTCCATATATAATGTTTTGATTGCAGGAATTCCCCTTTGGACCAAAGTATCGCAGGTTTTCAACAAGAGATGCCACATACAAATTCAATACATCTACCCTGATAGCCACTATCTTATGTAGCTTACGACCACCATTTCTACCACATTCACTCGTACTAATGAAATACTACATTATGTCCGATAAGCAACACGATCACAATCGTTACACATATTAAGGAAAGAGTTCCTGTTTCTCTCTCTGGATATTCAGTGCGCTCACCACTACCAATTGACTCCGGGACAAGTTCAAGTTATCACATATATACACATAACATACTCTTTCCACTTTTCGATTCACAAATAATAAAGTCTCCCTATCCTTATTCCGCTCATTGTGATTGGCTAAGCTCTGCCCATTCTTATATTCGCGATTAACGGCATCCTTATCATAAACGAACGCTTGTACAATAAGAGGGGAGGGGCGAATGAACTGGAATTGGATGACCTCGTCCTATGACGCAAGTCGGTTTATGGGTCAGATATCTACCCTGATAGCCACTATCTTATGTAGCTTACGACCACCATTTCTACCACATTCACTCGTACTAATTAAATACTACATTATGTCCGATAAGCAACACGATCACAATCGTTACACATATTAAGGAAAGAGTTCCTGTTTCTCTCTCTGGATATTCAGTGCGCTCACCACTACCAATTGACTCCGGGACAAGTTCAAGTTATCACATATATACACATAACATACTCTTTCCACTTTTCGATTCACAAATAATAAAGTCTCCCTATCCTTATTCCGCTCATTGTGATTGGCTAAGCTCTGCCCATTCTTATATTCGCGATTAACGGCATCCTTATCATAAACGAACGCTTGTACAATAAGAGGGGAGGGGCGAATGAACTGGAATTGGATGACCTCGTCCTATGACGCAAGTCGGTTTATGGGTCAGATTTTGAATGGAGCAAAGTTCGGATGAACTTAAACCCTGACCGACAAAAATGAAACCCGGGAATAAGATGACGTAATTCGGCCGCAAGTAAGACCAAATGCAAACATCAACAGGGTCAGACTGTGGGTCGATTACGTAAATTGATTAACGGGAAAATTCATAAAAAGCGATCATAAACAAGTCAAGACAGCCAGAGATAGAGTGTGACAGCAGAGGGAAGAACAGACGACGCTCAACTGCCTGTCACGGTCGCAACCACACCCTCCCGCCACACTCTCCTCCACCGCCGTATGATGTGTATATGTTGTTATTAAATAAATCAAATTGTTTTATAACAAAACGTCTCGTTATTCATAGATAAATGAACAGCGGTCATTCCATTCACTAGACGACTTACAACATATGCATATATGCACAAACGAACTATCTCTCTATCTATTGAGATATTCAAAAATCTCGGATAGTTAGAATATAGATGGTGCTAACAAAATAGACGTCACGGCCATATCACCCAGTATATAACACGCTAACCTATCATTCAAATATGACGTCGCAATGATACCTATTTTTCCCCTATGAGTACATTGCTGTGTTCCCTTTTCTTACATCATGCCGACAAAACACACCAGACCTTTAATATATGAAATAAAACACATTGGTCCTCTTTATTTTTACGTGAATTTACGATATTTACAATTACTGCGATATGGCTAAATTTAGGTAGATAACGAACACACAAACACACGGACACAGAAACACGCCTACCACAAAGAAGTCGTGCATGCGTGTTGATATGCAGAAAATTACTTGTCTTCAAAAAATTTAATCGAATTCTTTTAAAATCGGAAACTTATGAAAATTTATCGATTTAAAGAAAATTGAGGAGGTGGAGTTAATGTAAAAAATACCTTAAAAAACATTAAAAAATAGTAGGAAAAGTTAAAGTAAATAATCAAAAATAGCAAAACTTACGAATTAATTAGTAGTTTTTTGGTTGTTTTTGTAATGAGGTCTGTTCGCTTGGTATCGACCGACGGTTTTCGTTGAAAAAAAAAAAAAAAATAGTAAAAGCTATAAACTGATTAGAGTAGGTTGTTTTCATGGTCGTTTTTCTAAATGAATTTCATGCGCTCAGTATAACCGACGGCTTAGGTTGTCCGCCGAGCAAGTCTCACGGAGAAACGGATTGTAAACTGCAGAATATATATATATATATATATATATATATATATATATATATATATATATATATATATATAGAGAGAGAGAGAGAGAGAGAGAGAGACAGAAAGTATGTCAGAAGTAAATGAAAGAAAAATGGCCGATAAAATATTGAAAACAAAAGAATTAATTGCTAAAACTTAGTATCAAATTTTACTCAAATAAAACTGAAAACCGAAAACGCATCCTGAATAACTGACAGTGGAGAGGACAATTCTTTAATAACTGATAATGTCAATAACCAGCAACTGTTTAATGAAATGAAATTCCAAGCGAGGAACAAACTTTCAGTTTTCTTGATTCTACTATCAATGGTGAACATGCTGTACAGGATTAAAAAAAAGAAGAAATCATTAGAAATGCCTGTTATTTACAGAAAAATTAAGCTGAAAGTTAAATGCTCAGCTATATTTCTCCGGGATCTTGATGCTTCACGACTATGCAATGGAGCAAGATTGTGTGTTAAAGGCATGCATCTCATGTGATAGAAGTTGTCATACTGATTGATATGGCAAAGGGTGGATTGACATTCCTCCCAGGATATCCATTATTTCGCTAGTAATACTCCTTTGCCAATCTTTTTTCTTTTTTTCTCCTTTTCTTCGCCATGATGTCGAGTAGAAAAAGGAAGTTCTCCGAAATATATTTCTTAAAAAATAAACACGCGTTTATTTTATAAAGAATTTCGCGTTGCAGTTTTGGCTTCTAACGTATTTAATATGTATTTTATTCTTCATATTTCACTCAGCGCTTCTAACGGACATGAACAACAAAAATAACGACCAATATATATATATATATATATATATATATATATATATATATATATATATATATATATATATACTAGTATTTATGACCGGCGTTGCCTGGGTGTTTGGAGGGGTATGTTGAAAAAAAAGCGGTCAATTTTTTAAATTCGACCCCTATTATGACACCTTACCATTTATTGTTTGGGGTTCAAATAAAGTTATTAAGTTAGATTCATGTCCAAGGAAACTATATCTAAAATTTTCAAGTGTTTAGATCCAAAATTAGCGGAGGAGTTTGGCAGAGTTCTCAAAGGTCAAATCGTTTCGAGTCTGTAGACTAAAAATTGGCAGAATTATTGCGTAGGGAAATGTACCCAGACACACAGACACTTTCACTTTCATAGAAATACTAGCATGGGTTCCCGGCGTTGCCTGGTGTTGTCCGGGTGTTTGGAGGTGTGTGCTGAGAAAATAAAATAAAAAAAAGGTAAATTCTTTAGAATTTGATCCCTATAATGACCCCTTAACATTTATTGTTTGGGGATCAAATCAAATTATTAAGTTAGATCCATGTCCAAGTAATCTATATCTAAAATTTCAAGGGTTTATACCCAAAATTGGCGGAAGAGTTTGGTGGTAGAGTTTTCAAAGGTCAAATATTTGATCTTTGACCCCTTACCAGCCAAATTTCTGGCCAAAAACCAATCAAAAAGATTTTCCCAAATCTCAATACTCCTTATTCGAATCTCGAGTCTGTAGACTGAAAATTGACAGAGTTATTGCGTAGGGAAATGTACACAGACAGACAGACACACAGACACACAGACAGACACACAACACACATACACGTTCACTTTTATAGATAGATATATAGATAGATAAACAAAAATATATACGTATACATAAATATATATGGAAACAATTTTGTGTTTCTTGTAAACATTTTACGCAATATTATGCAAGTATAAATCATGTAGAATATCTGCATGAATATAATTACGCGTAATAGTAAACTAAAAATGATAATCTCATGAGAAAACCGGAAAAAAACTAATAGGGAATTAATTAAAATGAATGTTTAAAAGAATATTTGCTAGCGAATGCAATCCCAAAACCCATATGACAAAATTGTATTTCTTTTTAAATAAATAGAAAACAGGGGGTTTAATATGAATATCAATACACACAAAGAAAAACAAATTTATATATATATATATATGACAAGCACAATTCCTCGCATTAGCCTGATGAATCCTAACGAATATTCCGTGTAGCTTAATTGCCATAAGTTACTATATATATATATATATATATATATATATATATATATATATATATATATATATATATATACTCGGGTTTTTTTATATTCAAAAGTAATGGACTAATGAATTCAACGAGGTTGTTAGATAGTGCTCAATAAAAAGAGCTGATAATACTTGTTTATTGTTATATAAACATGCTCACATCCCGCTGCTACAAATAGCCACTTGTTTCAATCAAACAACAGATATCATCAGGCAGCGACTTGACTATTCAAAAGTTCAATGAATAATGGATTTTTATTTTAGGTAGGAACTCTTTAGAAGTTGGAGTTAAAAAACTTAAAACACAGAACTTTAATTAAATAAAAAAGTAAAAAGGGAGAGGCAATTTAAATAAAGTTAAAAGATTACAATGGGGAGAGAGTGATTGAGAAGAGAAAAAAAGGAATAGAGACAGAAATAGAGAAAGAAAATAGAGAGAAAACAAAATAGATAGAAAAAGAAGAGAGAAAATATATATATATATATATATATATACATATATATATATATACATAAATATATATATATATATATATATATATATATATACACACACACACATATATATATATATATGATATGGAGAAGAAAAGAAAAAAGATATAAATGGTTATTATAAAAAGAATAAGAACTAGAAGGAAAAGGAAAAAATAATGAGATCTAGTTAAATAGAGAAAGAGAGAAAGTAAGAATTTGACAGTATATAGAAAAAGAAAAAGAAAAAGAAAAAGATCTGCGTGTCAACCAATTTATGAACAATTATACAATTCAGTAATGAAACATATTATTACAAATACAAACAGAAGATACAATCCAAGCGTCAGAAATGAACGTGTCAAAAAATGTATTCAGCTAGCATATTTATCCTCTTACATACGTCCACGAGTAAAATCAACGCAATTCAAACATACGTCTACCATTAATTAGGCCCTTTATGCTAAATGATATAAGTTTAAAGTTTTCGCGTTTTTATTAGATAAATATATGAATAAAAGAAGAAAATAATGATAAAACAATATTAAAATTATTATTAATAACAATAAACATAATAGTAATGATAATAATAATAATAATAATAATAATAATAATAATAATAATAAAAACAGAATAAAATTAATATTTATTATCTTTTTAATATAACATATTTAGCCATAAGAGGGGATTAAATAAATTAAATAGGTCCAATAATTATAAATAAAAAACTACTAATATTTATGTATATAAAAAGAATACAATACAAATATGTATATACACACACACACATATATATCCATATATACACACACATACACACACATATATATATATATATACATATATATATATATATACATATACATGCACATAAGTAAAGGTGTAACTATACTATTAAGTTGGAAGTTTAAGCTATTTAAGTATAGATATAAAGTCATATTAAATCACAAAATAATACATTCAAGACCAGATTACTAATAACACAGATACAAGTACACTTACCTATAAATATATAAATATATTCAGGCAAAAGAAGTAATTAAATCAACGAAATACTCAAAAGTAGCGACGCACAGGTAGATAGTACCCAAATTAAAAATAATAAGATACATATGTATATACCCACAGAGAACCAACCGACATACCAATAAGCATATATATATATATATATATATATATATATATATATATATATATATATATATATATATATATATATAATCTTATGTATACACATACATACAAAAAATGCACAAATATATGCACACAATCATATACTAATAAACAACAACGCACACACACATATATATATATACTCACACATAAATATGTATAATTTACATAAATTATATATATAGAAATACATAAGAATACAAATAATTTGGCAAGAGTACAGATAGATGCATACACACATAGAAACAAACAAATGGATTGAATAAACATGGGAGGGTATACCAAATAATATAGAAATATGTAGATCTAAGTACACACGGTCATAAAATAAATACATAGACACATACATATACACATAGACACACAGGTATATAAGATAGGAGAAGTAAAGAATGAAATCAGGAGAGGAGAAAGTATATTAATAGTATTTTAATAAATTATAGAAATCAGTGACAATTTTTAATTTATTTAAATTTTATATCTAAACTAAATTACTTAAAAGATGGTTTTTATGATGTTTGCAATTAATTGAATTTTCGTGCTTCTTATTTAGTAATTTATCTCTTTCTCTAAAAGTAAGTATAAATAATTTCTCATAAAGACATAGGTAGCAAGGCGAGTTTAAAGATGAACAGGTTTTCGCTTTCTTTAAAATTTTCCAATTTACTATTGGGGAGTAACCTTGCTCTACTAGTTCATTGTAATATTTAGACAAGGAAGTTCTATTTTTGTACTCATTATTTTCAAAAGAGCACTTGTGACCGGTAAATCTTTCTTTAAAATTGTTATTTGTCATTCCTATGTAATATTTTTTTCATTCGGATTTTCCTTAGTAGAAATAGTTGCTTGGTACACTACAGAAGTAATTTGACAATTTCCTTTAAGAGGGCATTTTGATTTAATTCTACAGTTACAACTTTCGGTAGCAATGGGTGTGCTATTTTTGTTTAATATTTTGTTATTATGTTTTTTAATTATTTTTTCAAGGTTTTCATTACAGCTATAACTAAGTTTTATTGTATTTTTGTTGAAAATTTTATGTAGTATTGTTACATGATAAGGGCTGTCCCCTGTTCATGTAAGTATAAAAATAGAGAGATTAGTTAAAATGGAAATAAGAGAAAGCAGAAATCGAACCCTGGACATAAGTTTTAAAGAACAATAGGTTTAAATGGAATGTCCAGTAAAATGTTAATTCGGATGAAATAAATAATAAATAAACTATTCAATTGTTAAAAGAATGTGGATAATAAAATATGAGTTAAATAAATTAGATATGTAGGTTAAATTCCTTTGTGGAAACAAACAAGGAAAATAGGTTATTGGGAAATCAATGTCGAAAACGTGCAAAGTCGCGCATGTTGAGACACGTGAATTTTGCTCACGTGGCCGGGATGCATGGAGTTCTCAATATAGCAGGTGCGAGTTAGTTGGTGGAGAGACAGTCAGAGAGACAGTCAGAGAGACAGTCAGAGAGACAGTCAGGAGAGACAGTCAGGGGAGACAGAGACAGGCGGACGTCTGAAGCGAGACGTCACTTCAGAAACTAAGATGTGAAACTTTGAGTTCTTAATGAGGAAATCCCGACCGGTCGTATTAAATAAATTCACCATGTGTTTTGGATAAAGCTCATCTTTGTGTTGTGATTTCTACAAAAAGGTAAATTGTATTGTTATTATATGTCTGTGTATAAAATGTCATTACAACAACATCTCTCTCTCTAAGATACAACATCATATGTAATAAGACAAGAACTCTCACTAAGACTCATATCATTACTAATAAGAACTCACGTAACATACGCGCACAAGTGGTATCGTCTAATAATAATAATAATAATAATAACTATATAACAGTATGTTATTAATAGGGAAGTGCTTTTTAATTAAGTTTAAGAATTTCATTCCTAGATTTGTTTTAAGTTTCAGATTAAAAGGGGGATTGTACCACAGGATTTTTCTCTTACGGTTTCTATTTGTATTTGTGTTTGGGTGTGTTGGTTCTATGAACTCAATTTGGGTGTTTTTGTATCCACTATCCTTAAGGGCCCTGTTATAGAAATATTTATGTTTATTAAATGTTTCAAGATTGGAAGAATTGTCACTGATTCTTTTACTAATGGATTTGGGGATATGCCTAATGATAGATTTTGGGTGATTTGATAGGGGGTGTACATAAATTAGTAGGTCTATTCATACTATACAACTTAACCAAAGACATCAATGTCATGGATATAGGCTTGTATCGTGATGATGGACTGATGATCATCAAGGAATCCAACGGCCCTAAATGTAAAAAAAACAAAAAGATTATCTTAAATGAATTCCGTAGAATTAAATTAAAAGTGGATATTATATCAGATGTTAAAACTGTAAATTTTTTGGATGTGAACTTTGATTTAAGGAAAGGCATCTACCAACCATATAGGAAGGAAAACTCAAACCCAATTTATGTACACCCCCTATCAAATCACCCAAAATCTATCATTAGGCATATCCCCAAATCAATTAGTAAAAGAATCAGTGACAATTCTTCCAATCTTGAAACATTTAATAAACATAAATATTTCTATAACAGGGCCCTTAAGGATAGTGGATACAAAAACACCCAAATCGAGTTCATAGAACCAACACACCCAAACACAAATAAAAATAGAAACCGTAAGAGAAAAATCCTGTGGTACAATCCCCCTTTTAATCTGAAACTTAAAACAAATCTAGGAATGAAATTCTTAAACTTAATTAAAAAGCACTTCCCTATTAATAACATACTACATAAAATTTTCAACAAAAATACAATAAAACTTAGTTATAGCTGTAATGAAAACCTTGAAAAAATAATTAAAAAACATAATAACAAAATATTAAACAAAAATAGCACACCCATTGCTACCGAAAGTTGTAACTGTAGAATTAAATCAAAATGCCCTCTTAAAGGAAATTGTCAAATTACTTCTGTAGTGTACCAAGCAACTATTTCTACTAAGGAAAATCCGAATGAAAAAAATATTACATAGGAATGACAAATAACAATTTTAAAGAAAGATTTACCGGTCACAAGTGCTCTTTTGAAAATAATGAGTACAAAAATAGAACTTCCTTGTCTAAATATTACAATGAACTAGTAGAGCAAGGTTACTCCCCAATAGTAAATTGGAAAATTTTAAAGAAAGCGAAAACCTGTTCATCTTTAAACTCGCCTTGCTACCTATGTCTTTATGAGAAATTATTTATACTTACTTTTAGAGAAAGAGATAAATTACTAAATAAGAAGCACGAAAATTCAATTAATTGCAAACATCATAAAAACCATCTTTTAAGTAATTTAGTTTAGATATAAAATTTAAATAAATTAAAAATTGTCACTGATTTCTATAATTTATTAAAATACTATTAATATACTTTCTCCTCTCCTGATTTCATTCTTTACTTCTCCTATCTTATATACCTGTGTGTCTATGTGTATATGTATGTGTCTATGTATTTATTTTATGACCGTGTGTACTTAGATCTATATATTTCTATATTATTTGGTATACCCTCCCATGTTTATTCAATCCATTTGTTTGTTTCTATGTGTGTATGCATCTATCTGTACTCTTGCCAAATTATTTGTATTCTTATGTATTTCTATATATATAATTTATGTAAATTATACATATTTATGTGTGAGTATATATATGTGTGTGTGCGTTGTTGTTTATTAGTATATGATTGTGTGCATATATTTGTGTATTTTTTGTATGTATGTGTATACATAAGATTATATATATATATATATATATATATGCTTATTTGTATGTCGGTTGGTTCTCTGTGGGTATATACATATGTATCTTATTATTTTTAATTTGGGTACTATCTACCTGTGCGTCGCTACTTTTGAGTATTTCGTTGATTTAATTACTTCTTTTGCCTGAATATATTTATATATTTATAGGTAAGTGTACTTGTATCTGTGTTATTAGTAATCTGGTCTTGAATGTATTATTTTGTGATTTAATATGACTTTATATCTATACTTAAATAGCTTAAACTTCCAACTTAATAGTATAGTTACACCTTTACTTATGTGCATGTATATGTATATATATATATATATATATATGTATATATATATATGTGTGTGTATGTGTGTGTATATATGGATATATATGTGTGTGTGTGTATATACATATTTGTATTGTATTCTTTTTATATACATAAATATTAGTAGTTTTTTATTTATAATTATTGGACCTATTTAATTTATTTAATCCCCTCTTATGGCTAAATATGTTATATTAAAAAGATAATAAATATTAATTTTATTCTGTTTTTATTATTATTATTATTATTATTATTATTATTATTATTATTATTATTATTATTATTATTATTATCATTACTATTATGTTTATTGTTATTAATAATAATTTTAATACTGTTTTATCATTATTTTCTTCTTTTATTCATATATTTATCTAATAAAAACGCGAAAACTTTAAACTTATATCATTTAGCATAAAGGGCCTAATTAATGGTAGACGTATGTTTGAATTGCGTTGATTTTACTCGTGGACGTATGTAAGAGGATAAATATGCTAGCTGAATACATTTTTTGACACGTTCATTTCTGACGCTTGGATTGTATCTTCTGTTTGTATTTGTAATAATATGTTTCATTACTGAATTGTATAATTGTTCATAAATTGGTTGACACGCAGATCTTTTTCTTTTTCTTTTTCTTTTTCTATATACTGTCAAATTCTTACTTTCTCTCTTTCTCTATTTAACTAGATCTCATTATTTTTTCCTTTTCCTTCTAGTTCTTATTCTTTTTATAATAACCATTTATATCTTTTTTCTTTTCTTCTCCATATCATATATATATATATGTGTGTATATATATATATATATATATATATATATATATATATATATATATATATATATATATATTTATGTATATATATATATATGTATATATATATATATATTTTCTCTCTTCTTTTTCTATCTATTTTGTTTTCTCTCTATTTTCTTTCTCTATTTCTGTCTCTATTCCTTTTTTTCTCTTCTCAATCACTCTCTCCCCATTGTAATCTTTTAACTTTATTTAAATTGCCTCTCCCTTTTTACTTTTTTATTTAATTAAAGTTCTGTGTTTTAAGTTTTTTAACTCCAACTTCTAAAGAGTTCCTACCTAAAATAAAAATCCATTATTCATTGAACTTTTGAATAGTCAAGTCGCTGCCTGATGATATCTGTTGTTTGATTGAAACAAGTGGCTATTTGTAGCAGCGGGATGTGAGCATGTTTATATAACAATAAACAAGTATTATATATATATATATATATATATATATATATATATATATATATATATATATATATATATATATATAACGCCTTGGACCCGTGAAAAACGCGAAAAAGTTATAAGGCATTGACTAAGAACAAATACTTTTTGTGAAATTGATGGTTGAATTTGTGTTTATTTTTTCACTAATTCTCATACCTATGAAGTGTGCATCGAGCGAATGCCATACTCCTTAGTTGTTGCATCTGATCATAACAAAAGTCCATACATAATTTCCGCCAGATCGGACCGGTAGTTCCCGGCAAATAAAAACACTAACTAATAAGCATATATATGTGTGTGTGTATATGTATGTTTGCGTTTGTACACACACACACACACACACACACACACACACACACACACACACACACACACACACACACACACACACACACACACACACATATATAATGTAATTAAATCCTTCTTAAGTAATAGAAAAATCAAAGTTGTCCTCGACGGTCGTACATCCAAACAATACGACATAAATGCGGGAGTACCTCAGGGGTCTATCCTTGGACCTCTATTATTCCTGATATTCATAAACGACCTCCCTGATAAAATTGTTTCGGAGATGGGTATATTTGCCGATGACACCACTCTCTATAACAGATATGAGGGGAAAACAAATGAACACATATCCAAGGAAATGGCAGAAACGCTAGAGGATGACCTCCAATCCGTAGTGGAATGGGGACAAAAATGGTTGGTCACATTCAATGCTACTAAGACTAAGCTTGTTTCCTTCAATAACTACAAGAAACCTTCTCTACCACCAATAGCAATGGCTAAGAATACATTACCTGAAAGTACTTCTTTTAAACTCCTCGGCCTAACGTTTACAGGGAATATGAACTGGAATAGATACATTGAGAGCATTGCCAAGGCTGCTGCAAGGAAGGTTGGCTCCCTCTACCGTGCTAGAAAACTACTTACGCCTGCCAGTATCCTATACCTCTATAAGGCAACCATTCGCTCATGTATGGAGTACTGTTGTCACATCTGGGCTGGTGCATCTGCTTCTTGTCTCTCACTCATGGACAGGGTTCAAAAGAGAGTCGCCAACCTGATAGGTCCTGAACTGTCATCTAGGCTTCAGCCTCTGTCCCATCGACGAGATGTTGCATCCCTCTGCCTGTTCTACAAATACTTCAATGGTGAATGCTCTGACGAACTGCAAACACTTGTACCTCCCCGACGTAACTACCCCCGACAAACCCGACAAGCTACTAAGTCTCATCCCTTTACAGTAGAGATCCCTAGGTGCAAGAAAGCCTTTTACTCCAATAGTTTCTTCCCCAGAACTGCGGGTCTTTGGAACTCCCTTCCGGGATTCTGTTTTCCCAACTGCAACGATATGCAGAAGTTCAAGTGTAATGTCAACAAACATCTTTCTACTCATCTCCCTTCATAATGACCCCGCTAATTAAATCCCTGATAGTAGCCCCCTGCTTTAAAGTGGCACTGTGCCTTGTTTGGGGTGAAAATTGAATAAATAATAAAAAAAATAATATATATATATATATATATATATATATATATATATATATATATATATGATAATCTTCAAAACTGAGATGGAACGGCGGCAAAGTGTCGGTTACCTGAACCATGTAAGTTGTCCAAAATGATGTTTTTAATAATTTTTTTTTAAGGTAAACAGCTGAAGTGTACGTGACTAAATATGCAGCATAGACACAATTTTTCAGATTTGTTAGTCACAATAAGAAACAATATTATAATGGATACTTTTTGAAAAGTAATAAAGACCAACTGAGAAAACTTGATTTTTGGAACTTGGAGAATTATATATATATATATATATATATATATATATATATATATATATATATATATATGTATATATATATTATTCAATACTAGCATTGCCCGGGCTTTTGGAGGTGTGTGTGTTGAGCAAAAAAAAAAAATGTGTTAGTTGGAAGACAGGCTCGAACCCGTACCGCGAAGGAGGAAAAGAACGGGGAAAAAACGTGACGTCCTTGTTGTTACAACCACCGCCAAACCGGAAGTGACGTAGGTTTAGATTAAGGCTCGACAACTGAAAAGAGGGGATGGCTTTCGAAAATATCGGCAAAAAAGCGACCCCTCCCTATAGAAAAGTGCCCAGCTGAGGGTGAATAAATTAATGCTTGTAGCCAATTTTTCGATATTTGTCGTCTGAAAGGTCGAGCTTCAAAACGATACTGATCTTGTGAAAATATGTCATCCCTGTTGAAAGTTTTAAGCAGACATGCAAACATACATACATTCATTTATATATTGGTAGCTCAAATTTTCGACTCAAACCGATTAAAAAGCTTTGAATACCCTTTATGTAAAATTTCAAATGTTTAGACCAGAAATTTTCTGAGTAATTTGGTAGAGACCGTAGACGTCATCTTATTTTTAACTTTAACCGCTATTATGACGCCTTAACAGTTATTGTTTTTGGCTCATATAAAGTTATTAAGTTAGATCCATGTCCAAGTAATCCATATTTAAAATTTCAAGTGTTTATACCCAAAATTGGCGGAGGAATTTGGTAGAGTTCTCAAAGGTTAAATCGTTGAACTTTGACCCCTTAACAGCCGAATTTCTGTCCGAAAACCGATTACAAAGATTTTCCCAAATCTCCGTACCCTGTATATCAAATTTCGAGTCTGTAGACTGAAAATTGACAGAGTTATTGCGTAGGGAAATGTACACAGACAGACAGACAGACACTTTCACTTTTATAGATATATAGATATTCGGGTGGTGCTTAGATAAAACGATGTGAATGAGTGTCACCTGATCTTCAGCAAAATTCTAATTTGTAAAACCGGTGGAAAATTCATCTTGCAAAAACAAAAAAAAAAAACAAACAAACAAATAAAAGCCCAAAGAATTATTCTTTCTAAACGTTGCCGAGTCGGCGAATAAATAACAATTAAATGAAAACGAATGCAATTGGAAATATGTAAAATTATAAGAAACTGTATTACGTATTTACATCAGCGCATCAGTTTTATTTATGGAGATGAATATTTAATGGTAGACATCAATTTCGTGCAGTTTCATTGGAACACGCACACACACACACACACACACACACACACACACACACACACACACACGTATTGTCTACAAAGTGCGAGTGTGTTTTCTTTTTTTCGATCGTCTTTGTAAATCGAAGCAAGTGCTTGTCACTAAAATCGATCAGTAATAAAAAATAATTTCAATTTTCCGTTATAAAATGAGGAAATGTTAAGTTGTCATCTTTTTCCCGCTTTTAAAATTTAACGCATTTCAATTCTGTCGTAATTCATTACAAAGTTACCGAGTTAATGTAATATTTATGAGACTCCGAAACAATTTAAGCCCACATCTTTCAAATCACTTCATAAAAAGAACTATATATATATATATATATATATATATATATATATATATATATATATATATATATATATATATATATATATATATATATTTAGTAGAAATGGTAATTAATAAAAACTGAAGAAAGTGTTCAATACTGTTGTAGAGCAAATATGCGTTTTATTATTTTTTTATCGTATCTTTCTGTTAAGTTACATTATTGTTTCAGCTACGCGGCCATTTTTTTTGCCGTCTGTAGCTTCCTCAGACTTTTACAGAGACCTGTTTCTGTAAAAGTATGAGGAAGCTACAGATGGCAAAAAAAACAAAAAAAAACCGGCCGGGTAGCTGAAACTTAACAGAAAGATACGGTAATAAAAAATAAAACGTATATATATATATATATATATATATATATATATATATATATATATATATATATTAAAAATTTTAAGTAATATACATTGTTTGATCATATATATATATATATATATATATATATATATATATATATATATATATGATCAAACAATGTATATTACTTAAAATTTTTATGAAGTTTCACGATATAATTGATTATGAAATATGTGTTTGTGTGTGTGTGTATATGTGTGTGTGTGTGTAAAAATAATGTGAAAAATATAAAACTTTATATATTTTCTTTATACATTTTTTTTGGGTTGGCATGTAGGAATACAAAATATTTTTGAAAAAATTTTTTTTTTTTAAAACATGATTTCCGACCGTGCCGGCCTTCCTCAGTGTAAGGGGGATGTGCTTGTACGGGGAGAAGGTAGCAGAAGGAGAAAGTGTAGATAATGAGAAGGTGAGGCTTCTTTTATATATAGACTTCCGGTATACCTTAAGTTACCCTGGATTGGACCTGAAGGCCAACTTATTGGCGATAAGATTTCCTCTTTGGTGTCTTCTAATTTTGGTGCTCTATCCCTCCGTATTGCTTTTTCCACAAAAACCGCCTTTCCCTCATTTCGTAAGGATGTCTTGCCTATCTCTCAAACAAGTAATATTATTTATAAATTTCAATGTTGGTGTGGTGCGGGGTATATAGGCAAGACGACCCAGCGTCTCCAGGTCAGAATCGCCAAACATCCGAGACCATCAACTTACCACCAGAAAGTCTCAATTGATAGAATCGTCCATCAGCCAACACTTGGTCGATAAAAAGGAGTGCCGCCTTGCTTTCTCTCCGGAGTGTTTTTTCTGTTTTATACCGAGGACGTACAAAGTTCCACCTGTCTATCCTCGAAGCACTTGCTATCATTTCCAGCCCCCTTACTTTGGGCAAGCAGAGAAACCTCCGGCTTCAAGAATTATTTTGGTAGTCACAGTTTTTTTTTAACCTCCTCTCCACTCTTACTCCATTCCACTACCAAATATTCTAAAAAAAAAAAATAATTTTGAGACTTATACCCTTGAAAAGTTAGTCTGAACGAAAATCATTTCGGGTGTATTTTAACAATCTTGTTTTTAATCGACTTATTTATTTCACTGAATTGTACATTTGTTGCATGTAACTTCCCCCATTTTTTTTCTTTTTCCTCATCCCGTTTTCCATCTTATTTTAGTCGATTGAATTTCCGCTATGGTTCACTTCTTTACAATTATCCTAAAATTTTGCCAATCGAATAAAGATATATATATATATATATATATATATATATATATATATATATATATATATATATATATATATATATATATATATATACACAAACAGACAGACAGATAGATAGATAGATAGATAGAGAGAGAGAGAGAGAGAGAGAGAGAGAGAGATACGTACACACATACACACACATAATAAAATATACATATAAAATGAACGTCAAACAATAAAGACAAAAAAAAACCTGCATTTAATTATATATATATATATATATATATATATATATATATATATATATATATATATATATATAGACAAATCTTATTTAATTATAGATATTAACAAATCTTATTTAATCTATATATCTTTAAAAATGAAAATGTCTGTATGTGTCTGTCTGTCTGTGTACATTTTCCTACCAAATAACTACAGACTCGAAATTTGACATGCGGGGTATTGAGATTTGGGAAAATCTTTTTAATCGTTTTTCGCCCAGACATTTGGCTGTTAAGAGGTCAAAGTTCAACGATTTGACCTGTGAGAACTCTACCAAACTCCTTCGCCAATTTTGGGTCTAAATACTTGAAATTTTAGATAAGGTTACTTGGACATGGATCTACGTTTATAATTTGATTTGAGCCAAAAACAATAAATGTAAAGGTATCATAATTGGGGTCAAAGTTAAAAAATGACCTCTGCGGTCTCTATGAAATTACTCAGACAATTTTTGGCCTAAACATTTGAAATTTTACAAAAAGTGTATTCAGACAAAGTGCAAGCTTTTTAGTTCGTTTTTGGCAGAAAAAGTTGGCTACCAAGAGGTCAAAGTTTAAAAGATTTTACATTTGCGGTCTCTAGCAAACTATTCAGCCATTTTTGGGCCTACACATTTGTAATTATATAGAAAGGGTATTAAGACATGCAGCTTTTGAATCAGTTCTTGGGCGAATGTTTCGCTGCCAAGAGGTCAAGGTTCACTTTTGCAGATTCTACCAAACTCCTCCGCCTATTTTGGATTTAAGCACTTGAGATTTTAGATGTAGATTACTTGGACATGGGTCAACCATTTTAACTTGATTTGAGCCCAAAACAATGTTAAGGCCTCAAAATTATTTGACCTTTGTCGTCCTTACACACTTTTCACCATGGTAGTTAAGGAATTCTATTATATAGAAAGACATTACCGTACATATGCACAGTTTATGCACGTAAAGTAATGAACAGTACATAGGGCCCGAGCAAAGACGGGGTGAACTGTTGTTATATATATATAGAAAATCTTATTTAATTATATATATAGAAAATCTTATTTAATTATATATATAGAAAATCTTATTTAATTATATATATAGAAAATCTTATTTAATTATATATATAGAAAATCTTATTTAATTATATATATAGAAAATCTTATTTAATTATATATATAGAAAATCTTATTTAATTATATATATAGAAAATGTTATTTAATTATATATATAGAAAATCTTATTTAATTATATATATTGACAACTTTTATTTAATTATGTATATTGACAACTTTTATTTAATTATATATATAGAAAATGTTATTTAATTATATATATAGAAAATCTTATTTAATTATATATATTGACAAATCTTATTTAATTATGTATATTGACAAATCTTATTTAATTATATATATTGACAAATCTTATTTAATTATATATATATTGACAAATCTTTTTAATTATATATATTGACAACTTTTATTTAATTATGTATATTGAGAAATCTTAATTATATATATATAGACAAATCTTATTTAATTATGTAGTAGAGATTTAGAAGGCTGTCACAATGCGAGGAATGAAATATAGTCGTTGTTGGTAAGAGAAGACGAGAACAAGTGGCGATTTACAAATCAATAAATACATACGTATATTTTATATATACATATATTTATTCAGTTGTATTAGGTAAAATGTCTTACTTGTTATGTCTGCGATATATTCCTTTATTAATTTCGGAAAAAAATTCCCTTTTATATATATTGACAAATATAAGTTAAATATACACTCGTGAGCGAAAAAAAAAAAAAAAGGAAAAAGATTGGCCAAACAAATTTTATACATTTTATTGCACTAAAAGCTATATTGAACAAAAAACAATGGGCGTAACAGATCGGTTCAAAGCATGCTAGATGAATCGATCTGTTACGCCCATTTGAAAGGGACTTTTTTTCCGAAATTAATAATGGATATTGTCGCAGACATAATAAGTAAGACATTTTACCTAATACAACTGAATAAATATATGTATATATAAAATATATGTATGTACTTATTGATTTGTAAATCGTTACTTGTTCTCGTCTACTTTTACCAACAACGACTATATTTCATTCCTCGCATTGTGACAGCCTTCTAAATCTCTACTACATCCCTATCCCACACAATGTTTCAAGCAAACTACATATAAATCCTATTATTTAATTATATATATATTTACAATTATATATATATACAGACAAATCTTATTAAATTATATATAGACAAATATTATTACATTTTATATAACTAGACAAATCAATTATATATATACACAAATTTTATTAAATTATATATATATATATATATATATATATATATATATATAAATCCTGGTTAACTATATATATTGACAAATCCTATTCATTTATATATTGAGACTAATCTCATTAAATTATATATATTGACAAATCATATTTAATTGTATATATTGACAAATCTTATTTAATTGTATATATTGACAAATGATATGTAATTATATATATATAGACAAATCTTATTTTATTATTTATATTGACAAATCCTGTTGAATTGTATATATAGAAAATCTTATTAAATTATATATACAGAAAAATATTTTTTATTATTTATATAGACACATCTTATATTATTATATATATTGACAAATCTTATTTAATTATATATTTAGACACACCTGGTTTAATTATCTATACAGACAAATCTTATTAAAATATATATAAACAATTCTTATTAAATTATATATATTGACAAATATAAGTTAAATATACACTAGTGAGCAAAAAAAAAAAAAGGAAAAAAATTGGCCAAACAAATTTTATACATTTTATCGCACTAAAAGCTATATTGAACAAAAAAGAATTGATCAAGGAAACTTAAACGAGACTAATGACACAGAACAAGACTTTAATAAATGCTTAGGCTGGAATCGCATTCCCTTTCGATTTCTTTAAAAGATCAATCCTTTTAGACATGCTCTCAACCAAAGTGGAACACTGTGAAGAGGAGATGGTATTCCATTCACTTTTTACAGCTTTCCACAGTTTGTTATTGTTCGAAAAAGTTCTTTCAGCCAATGCATGGCATATTATGGATCAAATATTTTCGATTTAGTTTAAATCGGGGCTTTGACCTGGCCAGAACATCAAATCAATTGAATTCTCAAAAAAACATTTTTTTGTGATTTTAGTAGTGTGTGCAGGGGCATTAACATGTTGAAAAATAATCTTCTGGATACTTGGTAACAGTACTGTTTCTAATATTCGAATGTATTCCTTTGCATTGATTGACTTTTCACATCTAATAATTTTCCCAACTCCTGCTGCAGTAAAAGTTCCCCATACCATTATCCCGTGTTTAACTGTCGTTTTTATACAATTTGGTGGAATTTTTTCTCCAGTTCTTCAAATGCACTGTTCGGAAGCATCACTAATAAGACAAAATCTTGATTATTCTGACCAGAAAACATTCCTGAACCAGTCTGTATCGTTCTTGCGATAACACGAGGCAAATCTTTTTCTATGATTGATGTTCTTCTTAGATAAAAATAGGTTCTTAGCACACCTTTTAGAAGAAAATCTCATTTCTTTCATTCGTCTAGATATTGTATATCTAGAAAGAGAATTTACAGCCCCTGTTTTGAATTCTTTGTTATCGTCAACATAAGTTTTCTTTCAATCCTTCAAAACACTTACTTTAAGCCAGTGGTCGTCCTTCAAAGTGGATGCTCTAGGGCGACAAGATCCAGATTTCTTTTTTACCGAGCGTTCAACTTCGAACCTTTGACCAATTCGTTTCACGGCTGTTATGGGGTTAAATGGTAATAAACGAAAGGAACACAGGAGTTTTTAGGAACGAAACATGTATTCACATATTCATTACAGCCAAAGTGAGTTGAGTAATACCATTCCTCAACGGTTGGGGTGTATGCACACGGCCGGTACTGGGCACCGGTACTCAATACCGGAAGTGACGTCACTATATATATATATCTTTATTCGATTGGCAAAATTTTAGGATAATTGTAAAGAAGTGAACCATAGCGGAAATTCAATCGACTAAAATAAGATGGAAAACGGGATGAGGAAAAAGAAAAAAAATGGGGGAAGTTACATGCAACAAATGTACAATTCAGTGAAATAAATAAGTCGATTAAAAACAAGATTGTTAAAATACACCCGAAATGATTTTCGTTCAGACTAACTTTTCAAGGGTATAAGTCTCAAAATTATTATTTTTTTAGAATATTTGGTAGTGGAATGGAGTAAGAGTGGAGAGGAGGTTAAAAAAAAACTGTGGGCACCGGTACTCAATACCGGACGTGACGTCACTAGAGGAAGTGACGTCATGAGATAGTCCATTAAACCCCTCCTAAGCTTTTTGTTCGTAAAAGCTGTCAGTATCTCTTTCTTTTAGGATTTTCCATCAATGGAACAGTAAACTTTCTCTTAGGTGTTGGGTGAGGAGGTTCAAGATAAAAAGTTTCGAAGACTCATCTTCCAATGGTGGACTGTCGCTGGTTTCCACTGATCGACATCTTCTTAGTTGATTCTGGCGATGTTTGTGGGTATATGTTGGTCCTTGGATGATATATAGCATGTCACTGACTCTCTTAGTAATTGTACCCACCTCCCAGAATGATGTGTTGTTTTTATAACTTTTAAAAAACACTCTTTCACCTGGTATGAAACGTTTACTGGGTACATGAGTGGTCACTAGTGGCCTTGACTGTTTGGGAAAGAGCTTGAAAAAAAAACGGATCTCACTTTCCGCGCAAACATCGTTTCTACAGGTGAGACTGCTGTTGGTGTGTTTGGGTTAGGTGTATCCTATACACGTGTAGAAATTGTTGAAGTGCTTCATCTGTTGGGGTCCCTTGAGCCTTCTTCAGTGCTCTTTTAAGAGTGTCCATGAAGCGTTCCGCTTGTCCATTCGACCTTCGATGATATTGGGGAGTGGTGATATGTATAATTTGAAACGTATCACAAAAACTTTTGAACTCAGCAGATGTAAACTGGGTTCCATTATCACTTACGATGCAATCGACTACACTGAAATGTGTGAACAGGTCATGTAAGAAATTTATAGTCGTTTCAGTTGTCAGTCTTCTGTACCTCAATACCTCAGGTCACTTAATGAAACTATCGACTACGATTAAGTAATAATTGTCCTCGAGCAGACCCGCAAAATCGATGTGCACCCTAGACCATGGTTGGCCAGTCTTCAGCCAACGTAAAGGGCAAAGCCTGAGCATAAGTATCCTCTCATTGATGTTCTTATCCATATTAGGCCAGTAGACATAGCTCCTAATCAAACTTTTCATACGATTTTTCCCATAGAATTCCCGTAGAATTCGTTTTTGGAGACATTTGGGAATCACCACTCTTTCGCCATATAGTAAAACCTCATCGCGAAGCGAAAATACTTCCGGAACATTGCCCTTTATGGCGATCTTATTTTTTATGTCACAGATGAAGTCATCCTTGCCTGCTTCCCTTTTAATCTCCGGTAGAGACACCGGGAGTTCTCTGATTGTGTTGCCCATCATCATTTTTATTTTTCCGTCCGTCCGAAGAGTGATAATGTTAGAATCTTCAAACGGATCCCTTTTCAATGGTATCAGCCTAGATAGGCTATCCGTATGGCAAATTTGTTTCGAAGACAAATACTCCAGAGTGAAATCATAATTTAGTAATAATGTACCCCATCTCAACAGTCTATCAGCCGTATATGTCGGTAAGCCTTTTTTGGAACCAAAAATCGTGAGCAATGGCTCATGATTCGTCTGCAATGTAAATTTTCTGCCGTGTAAATATCTATGAAATGTCACAGCGAATATAATACTCAAGGCTTCTTTTTCAATTTGAGAATACTGTCTGTCGGCCGTTAGTAGCGTTCTTGATGCATGTGCGATCGCTTTCCTGGTACCGTCAGGCATTATATGAAGTATGCTAACTCCCACACCAAATGAGCTTGCGTCACACGCTACTATTATTCTCAACCTTGGATCATAGCGTGCCAAAAAAAGATCTGAAGTTAACGTTTCTTTGATCTTCTCAAACGCCTTCTGGCATTCTAGCGTCCAGTCCCAGGCTTTCTTTTTCTTCAGCAGTTCATTTAGTGGGGCGCGTAAATCAGGCATATTCTTGATGAAGGCTTGGTAGAAATTAGCCAGGCCCAGAAAGCTTTGAAGTGCTTGCACATTATTGGGAGCCGGCATGTTCTTTATGGCTTCCGCCTTCTCAGGATAGGGGTGTCTACCATTTTCATCAATAATGTGACCTAAGTAACGTATTTCCTTTATCAGGAAGTCACATTTTACTTTCAAACCGAAAGTTTGAATTCTTTCAAAAACTTCATGTATGTGTTTTCGGTGCTCATCTGTGGATTTACATCCAAGCAGGCGCAAACGAAATTGAGGCCACTCAGCATGGTGTCCATGACCTGCAGGAAAATCGCAGGTGCGACCTTGACTCCGAAAACTAACCTTTCAAACTTGTAGAGTCCCCTGTGTGTATTTATACAGAGGAGTTTGAACATTCCACGTTTGTTGGAAAATAAAACGCTTGACTTGGACACTATTTTTTACCAGGCCCTAGCGCTGGACAATGCAACGAGGAATATGGAATCGTATTCACCAGCACGATTCTGGGAACCAACCGCTGCAGCCCTCGGGAAGGAAGAGACATCGGACTTGGATTTTAATCAAATAAACCTAAATGCTGCTAAATCCGAAATTAAATGTTGGTACTGTGGGAATTATAAACACCCAAAATCACGATGTTCAGCGAAATCGTTCCATGTCAACACTCAGGACCCAACACGTTGTATGCAGACAGTCGCAAGGAAACAAAGATAAGTAAAGAATTCGACTCATTTTTTTCAGTCGAAACAACAGACATTTATTTACAGGTACTTCCAGAATAACGCTCTGTATTTTGTTCACAACTCTTCTCATGCTTCAATTTGTTTAACAAGTACTCTGTCGTGTCGAACACGTGGTACTTTGTCTTTGTCTGGCAATGTTTAGGATACGTTTCCCTGTCGCTCTCGACTACGTGTGTAGCACGTCTATTTTTCTCCCTCTCGGGATGCGTTTTTCTTTTTTATAATATTTTTCTTTCCGTCTTCCTCGCTGCGACGTCACCTCGCACACGACTCGGTCATTTGCATACGTTGGCTGTTGCTGTTAATGTTCCCATACGCGCGTCGCATTCTGTTACACTTGAACGCCAGGGGCTATTATTTGAGACCATATCTACAGAAAACTATGTGAGGAGATGAGTGAGGTGTCTGTTAATTTCTGCATGTCAGTACAGCCAGGAAACAGGAAACAGGAAACAGGACGGAGATTTCAAGGTTTTGCAGTTCAAAGGAAGAAGTTATTAGTAGAAGAGTAGAAAGGTATTCGGCATTTACGGGCCTCTAAAATGAAGGGGTGTGGTTTTGCTGCTAGACGGGTTTATCGGGTGTCTACGTATATATGTATGTTTAAGGAGTATGCAACAAGTTCGTTAGAACACATTCCATTTAAGTACTTTTAAAACAGACACAGGGAACGCAAGTTTTGGCGATGGGACAGGGATAGAAGTTTAGTTGATAGTGAGGAACCTATTGAATTGGAGACTCTTTTTGGACGCTCTCTAAGAGGGAGGGAGACTAGAGGTAGATGCGCCTGCTTACATGTGGCAACAAAACTACATACGTGGGCAAATAGTGGCTTTGTAGATACAAGGTTCTCTTAAGTGTGAGTAGTTTTCTAGCACGGTAGAGGGAACCTATCTTCTTTGCATGAAACATTGAATCTGACAGTGAATTTGTCCCTGTAAAGCTGAAGTATAGCCATGTTAAATCGCATGGGGTTCACATTCCCAAGCTTTACCTCCTCTATGACAAGGGGGTTTGCTTATTGTTAAAAGCCTGAGGCGTTCTTAAAACGAAATGTCGCAAGGTTTCTATCATTTTTGTAAGCCCGAGTGTGTAAATACTAGTACGGATTTGTAAATATATATAATTAATTTGTCAATGTATGTAATTAAATAAGATTTGTCAATATATATATAATTAAATAAGATTTGTATATATATATAATTAAATAAGATTTGTATATATATAAAAAAGATTTGTCAATATATATATATAATTAAATAAGATTTGTCAATATATATATAATTGAATAAGATTTGTCAATATATATAATTAAAAAGGATTTGTCAATATATATATATATATATATATATATATATATATATATAATTAAATAGAATTTGTCAATATATGTATAATTAAATAAGATTTGTCAATATATAATTAAATAATATTTTCAATATATATATAATTAAACAAGATTTGTCTCTCTATATATAATAAATTAAGTTTTGTCAATATATATAATTAAATAAGATTTGTCTATATATATATATATCTAATAAGATTTGTCAATATATATAATTAAATAAGATTTGTCAACATATATATAATTAAATAAGTTTTAAATACATATATAATTAAATAAATTTTTTAATATATATAATTTAATAAGATTTGCAAATGCATATAATTAAATAAGATTTTTCAATACATATATATATATATAATTAAATAAGATTTGTCTATATATATAAAATAAGATTTGTTAATATATATAATTAAATAAGATTTGTCAATATATATATAATTAAATCAGGTTTGTCTGTATATATAAATATTATTTATCAATATATATATATATAATTAAATAAGATGTGTCAATATATATAAAATAAGATTTCTCAATATATATATAATTAAATATGATTTATCAATATATATAAAATAAGATTTCTCAATATATATATAATTAAATATGATTTGTCAATATATATATAATGAAATAAGATTTTTCTCTCTATATAAAATAGGATTTGTCAATATATATAATTAAAAAAGATTTGTCGATATATATATAATTAAATAAGATTTGTTAATATATATAATTAAACAAGAATTGTCTATATATATAATTAAATTAGATTTGTGTATACATATAAAATATGATTTATCAATATATATAATTAGGTAAGATTTATCAATATATATAATAAAATAAGATTTGTCAATATATATAATTTAATAAGATTGGTCTATATAAATAATAAAATAAGATTTGTCAATATATATAATTTAATAAGATTGGTCTATATATATAATTAAATCAGATTTGTCAATATATATATGATTAAATATGACTTTGCTATATATATGAAATAAGATTTGTTATATATATAATTATATAATATTAGTCAATATATATATATAATTAAATAAGATTTGTTATATATATAATTAAATAAGATTTGTCTATATATAATTAAATAATATTTGTCTATATATATAAAATGAGATGTGTCAATATATATAATTAAATAAGATTTGTCAATATATATATATATATAAAATAAGATTTGTCAATATATATAATTAAATAAGATTTTCCAATATAGATATAATTAAATAAGATTTGTCAATATATATATATATATATAATTAAATAAGATTTGTCAATATATATAAAATAAGATTTGTCAATATATATAATTAAATAAGATTTTCCAATATAGATATAATTAAATAAGATTTTCCAATATAGATATAATTAAATAAGAGTTTTCAATATATATATAATTAAATCAGGTGTGTCTGTATATATAAAACAAGATTTGTCAATATATATAAAATAATTAAATAAGATTTGTCTATATATATAAATCTCATGACGTCACTTCCTCTGGTGACGTCACTTCCGGCATCGAGTACTGGTGCCCGGAGTGTGAGATTGGCACTCGATATGATATTACTCAACTCGCATTGCCTGTAATTTATGTGAAAACATGTTTCGTTCCTAAAAATCTTACCATTTAACCCCATAACAACTGGCGACAATGATTCGACTTTCACACGGGCTTACTCCACAAAAAGAAAAATCCAAATTCTAATTGACTTCAAAAGACCGACGGATTTACAAGCTAAGGAGTCCGCTGGCAATTACGTTCCAAAAACAAAAAACAGAAGAAAAAAAGAAAACGAACCCATGGCAAAGTTATCGATGAAATTGTAAGTAACCTTTTTGTCTCTATGTTTAAATTGGAAAGAACTGTACGAAACACAGTTTTGTTAATGTTTAAAAATTTAGTTGCTTGCCTATTGAAGGAAAGAAAAAAGAGAAAAATGTTGACCCAATTTTCGCCGCGAGAACCATTCTATCGTAAAATGTCGACTGTTTATTCGTATGCAAATTTGAACATTTTTCAAATGAAATGAAAAGTTATTTTTTACTTTGTTTTGCTGCTAATTTATGCAATATTTTAACACAGGAAAATGTTTCTTTCTTTCCCTTTTCGTTTTACTTGGACTAAATGAAATACGTTTTTTCATTGAGTGGAATTTAATGAAATATTCTATTTTTAACTGTCTGTCCTAAAGTGGAAAACATTTTTTTTGCCGCGTAGTGACAACTCCCCCCACTCACACACTTAAAAAACAGCAATTAACTTCCAGATAATAGCAGAATTATTTTTATTCTTTTGCAACTGTAGTGTACCACAGTATATTTTTTTCTTGCTTTGTAAAGTAAAAAAAAGTAAAAAATATTTTTTATCCACCCTCATATTGGGTTATCTTAAAGGTTGTTACCAAGAAGTAAGGGACACAGCGCTCCCTCCTTTATACGCACACACTCAAAGAAAGGACATTTTCTTTATTATTATTATTATTATTATTATTATTATTATTATTATTATTATTATTATTATTATTATTTTATCTCTCTTTTCCAGTCAAAATCGGAAATAATTTTTTTCTCGTGCGTTTGAAAAAACCATTAAAAGATGGGGCGCGTTTAAGCAGTATTAATACAGCTAATAAAAGGTCAGATGGGCCAGAAACAGAAAGCTGAGGATAAACAGCTCCAGTTACAATTTCAAGAAATGCAACAAGTGTTGGGGCAGAGAATGTTACTTCAACAACAGAAACAAGAAGAACTATTGTTAAAAATATTCGATAGAACGGAACACATGAACAACAGTTTTGCTTTTTCCCAAAGTACAATATGGAACGCTACAGAAACGTTCAACTACCAACCGGAGTTGGATGGGATGTTTGACGCTTTCTATCGGAGATATGAGGACCTATTCACCATGGATTGTCAAGAGTGGAGGAACACTAAAAAAGTTCGCCTACTTTTGAGGAAATTAGGGACCACAGAACATAGCAAGTTTGTGGATTATATTCTTGTTGTAAGAAAACCAAATACTGTATACCCTTTAAATATAGTTTTTATTATAACAAAAGAACGATACGTCGGGTCCGACGTCAACACTATAAAGTAACATGGCGGACACTACTGGAGAGTGCTATTGGGAAGTTTCGTATCCATACGAAACACAATACAACATGGAAAGTTCATTCAAGTATTAGAGTATGAAGGTGGGTTGATCACAACCAATGCACGGAATGTAGTTTAATACTTCAGGTTCGCAATGTTAAAAATCACTAATTCAGCCAGCACAACGAGTACAATTTAATAGTTTTGATGCGCAAAATAAATTTAATCAAGATTTACTAAACTCTAGAATCACAAATTCAACTTATCTGGTGGTCTTCTACTACGTTCTGACCATCGCAAAACAGGTGGTTCTACTGGTGGGGGTGAATTTTCCTCTTGCTGATCTGCTGTTGTATCATTCCAATTTTTCGAGTCATGTTGGTGATTGGAAGCCTTTCAACGGGGCCAAGTCACGTGTAGATACAGTCATCTGCCTACTCTCGTTAGATCGAACAAAGGCATAATGGGGGTTAGCATCTAGAAGTTCAACCTTATCAACCAGAGGTTCATATTTAGTTAACCGGTTGTGTCTCTGCATTAAAACAAAACCAGATTCGATCATCCAAGACGGTACCACTGTCCCGGACACTGATCTTCTTGGGTGTTTAAACAGGCGCTCATGAAGTGTCTCATTTGTGGCTGTGGATATTAAAGACCGAATGGAATGGAGCGAGTCTGCTAAAACCTCTTCCCAGTGTTCAGTCGGCAAACCTTTGTCTTCCAATGCTAATGAAATAGTTTTCCACACTGTTCCATTCATTCGCTCCACTTGACCATTCCCGTGCGGGTGATATGGAGTGCTGTAGCTGGTGGAGATCCCTTTGCTGTGCATATAATTCTTGTACTCAACACTCTTGAAACAACTCCCGTTATCTGAATGAACTTAGCTGGGCATGCCAAATACAGAAAACAGGTGGGAGCAAGATTGCAGTACACTCTGGGTACTTGTGTCTTTGCAAGGGTATACAAATGGGAAGCGGCTGTATTCATCAACTAATACCAACATATACTTATTTGGAATAGATGAAGGTAGGGGTCTTTTAAAATCTCGAAAGGTTGAGTTGATTTGATTAAATGCCCATCAAAAGGGCGGAAAAATCTTGGTTTGCATTTGTTGCAAACAATGCAATCCTTTTTCATCTGCCGAATATCCTCAAGAGAGTAAGGGAGGTTTCTACTCCTTATGAAGACCATCATCCTTGTAATCCCAGGATGGCACAAGGATCAATGCAAATTGAGGAGGTTGTTGCTACTATTCACAGTAGTGCAAGAAGCACGTGTTAATGTGTCAGCTACAAGATTATTCTTACCAGGGCGATAGATAATGTCGAAATTGAAGCATGAACGCTCCAATCTCCAAAGGAGCAATTTATCGTTTTTATTCGACTATGGTGATTTCGGTCGTAAATAAATTTTACTGATTTCTGATCAGTAATAAGTTTGAAGTGCTTCCCCAAGAGGTAATGGCGCCAATATCTAACTGCTTCTATAATGGCAGCCGTTTCCTTTTCAACAGCTGGATGGTTTAGTTCAGAGCCGTGTAGAGTTCGTGAGAAAAATCAACTGGTATACCATTTTGGTTGAGGACTCCAGAAAGAGCACAGTCAGAGGCATCAGTCTCCAACTCAAGGGGAGCATTCTCGTCGATAGTTTTTATTACAGCTGATTCAATATCTAGCTTTAGACTGTCAAATGCATTTCGAGCTTTCCTGATTAAGGGGACATAAATTGGCTGAATCTTATCAGAATACCTATGGATCCATTTTGAATAATACGAGAAAAAAACCCAGGGATCGCTTGAGTGATTTGCCGTCAGTTGGATAAGCTTTTAAAGGCTTCAACCTCTCGGTCGGTCGGGTTTAATTTGACCGTTGGGTCCAATGATATAACCTATGGAGCTCAGTTCATTCACAGAAAACACACACTTTTCTTTATTGTACGTAATTTTCCGTTTTTCTGTTACTTTCATAAATTTCGCCAGATTCTCATTGTGTTGCTCCTGATCCTTTCCACAGATGAAAATATTGTCCAGGTATCCAAAGGTGTTGTGTAAGTCCTCAGAACTAATAATTTCATTGACAATTCGCTGAAAACAAGCAACTCCGTTTGTAACCCCAAAGGGTCTTCGGGTGAACTGATACAAACCGTAGTTAACTTCAAAAGCAGTGAAAGGTTTGTCATTCTCATTGACGGGGATCTGGTGATACGCATTTTTCAGGTCGATTGTGCTGAATACATTATACTGAGCAACCTTATTCACTACGTCATTCAGCCGGGGCAGGGGGTAGGCATCAAGGCTTGTGTACTTATTCACCGTCTCAGAATAATCAATGACTATTCTCTTTTTCTGATTATCGGATTTAACCACGACCACTTGTACCCTCTAGGAGAGTTTCAGGTTTCGATGATCCTCTCCTTTAAAAGGCGCTTAACTTCTAAGTCAATGAACTTGCTATCACTTGAGCTAAAACGTCTAGACTTGGTGGCAACCGGTTTGCAGTTCTTATTTATATTAGCAAAAAGTTCAGGCGGTTCCACCGAAGCCACAGCGAGTCCACAAATCTCAATAGGAGTTGAACTCCCACCGTACTTGAAGGTAACGCTTTCATGTTTACTTTGAAAATCCAGTCCGAGAATCACATCACAACAAAGATTATTTAAAACTGACAGTTTCTGGTTGGGATACGTACGTTTGTTAAAAAGTATGTTAGGAAAACAATCACCTATCACTTTGGACGAGAGGTCAGACGATGCCATCGAAACTCTCAAGTCTGAATCTGTTATTTTTAAATCCAGATTCTCAGCTACTTTGGTATGAATAAAGCTACCACTGTCCATTAGTACTCTTAATGGCCGACCCAAAATGTGGATTTCTATGGTGGATCTCTGTAGGGACGATGGAACTGCCGAACTCGAACTTATAGAGGCTAAGGTTGGATAAAAGACCGAGGCAGAAGTTGATTGAGTAGTATTATTTGATTTGCAGCACTTTGCAAAATACCCGTTTACATCGATGCCGTATTTTTAGCTGACTTTCATGGGCATAATACCACAGATTTATAACACGGAAAGCAATTGTTTATAGATCTATATGCATGAATCCTGAAGTTATGAAATTGATTTTGCAAACACCTTGTATTTTGTACAGAAGAAACCTTTAGTTCTCAAGGCTTCGTATGAAATCTGTGATTCCAGAAAACAACAAACAAATCAGGAAAGCAAACATAATTCCCTTTTACGATTACGCGATTAAATGAACTCGTTTCTATCTTATCAAATGGGCATCATGCAATTCAAACTTGTAGACACTTTCGGCAAACTCCGTGATCATGATTCGGAAAAGATCGGTTTTAATCGACTTTCTATGTGTTTTTTTTTCTTTGAAACACTTGGTTTTCTTTCTTATTTCTTTTTTGTTATCTTCAATTTTTGTTTTGAATTCTTTATTTGATTAGCTTTCGATTCTTATACATTTTTTTCGATTCTTATACATTTTTTTCGCTGAAATTGTTTTTTTATTTTGTTTTTTCTTGTTTACTCTTTTCCCAAAAGACCGAGAATCGATTCATTAAATTATCACCCTTTCTTTCCAATTGTATTTTGCTTTATTTTTCGGGATTCTTTATGCAAACTTGATCTTCAGGATCTGATTTCCCTCCTTATCTTTTCATCGAATCTCATTAATTATGTAGTTCCTTTGATTTCGTCCACTCATTCATTCTAGAGTCTTATTAGCAACATTATCATCATCGTCAATATTGAATACCCACAAGCACATTTATAAACATCACTAGTGATGCGAGGACCATCACCAAGACAATTAGAATCTGAAGGAACAATATAAACCGCCACAATCGACATATCTATGTATGTATGTATGTATGTATGTATGTATCTATCTATCTATCTATCTATCTATCTATCTATAAAAGTGAGAATGTGTGTGCGCGTGATGATACTTCTTAACCTATATACTCCACGAAATTTTGATCTACAGACTTCAAATTTGGTCTATAGGGTATTCAGACACGTGGAAATGTTTTCGATCGGATTTTATTACTTCTACCGCTCCAGTAGATATCTCACTGATGATGCAATTCTCTATCTATATAAAAGCCAAGTACGTCCAAGGATGGAGTACTGCTGCCACATCTGGGTAGGAGCTGCTAAAAACAGCCTATCCTGCCTTGACAGAGTACAAAATAGACTTCGTAGCCTAGTGGGGAATACCCTTTTCTCTTCCCTGCAACCTCTATCCCACAGAAGAGACGTTGCGAGCCTGTCGCTGTTTTATCGTTATTTCCATGGGAAATGCTTGTCTGAGCTCCAATCTCTGGTGCCTCCTCGCCAATCTTTCACGAAAAAGACCTACCTAGCTGAAACCATTGTCAGTAATTTTCCCCACCCTTTATCTGTGCCTAAATCAAAACGTAGATTCCATGAACAAAGCTTCTTTCTTAGAACTGCACGCCTGTAGAATTCTCCTCCGTTTGCCTGTTTTCCACCTGACGACAACTTGGATGTCTTCAAGTCTAACATAAACAAATTCCTGATAAACCGCCCCCTTAAGTAAGACACTTTATCAAATCTCCATTACTAACGATTACTACGATATTGTCCCATTGATTACACGTAATAACCCTTATCCCCGAGTGGCCTCCGGGCCTTGATGTGGTGACTTCCATGTAAAAAAAAAATCATTCGCAAAAACGCGCTGCTAAGAGTTCAAAAGTGAATAATAATATTATCAATACAACATCAACAGCAACAGCCTCCTTCCTCATTGTGATAGGGATGATGAGATCGTAATGATTTCAACGTTGCCAAGCTAATAGAAATATGGCAAAAATCCAGGAAGAGTCAACGTCAGAATTCATCGTTCTATTGTCGTCTCTGCATCTTCGTGTTGAATGCAGGGACGTATCAGACACAAAACTACAAATCAACGAAGCATCAACTGTCATTACAGTTTAAAGAAGAAACAAAGATGATTCATTTTTTTAGATAATTTCTTTTTTAATAGGCATCACCACTTATCAAGCCCAGAGGCCACTCGAGGATAAGGGTATTGTACAGTAGTAAAATTGGACAATCGTTAGTGATCGTTAGTAATGGAAATTCGGTAAAGTGGAACGGAAGGCCAGTTGATGTAAAACAACACAAACAAACAAACAAACAAACAAACAAACAAAAAACAAGGATAAAGACAAAAAACAAACAAACAAAAACAGACAAGAGCACTTCATGTAAAAAATACTAAAGAAATCAATATTAAAACTAGCAAACGATAAGTGATATATGAATAGATTCCGCTCCAGGAAAAAAATATTTTTCCTTTTGTAACAAACATCGTTCATGAAATGAGAGAACAAAAGAAAAATAAAGGAAAAACATATTCAAGGCCAATTTTCCATTCCCTTTAAAATATTTATTTTTACTTTTGTTGATGGACAACACTTTTAAAATAATAATAATAAGATTAGCTAACACCATCAGCTGCCGACACCATCATGACAATCGATGCAATCAATTGTCACAATCGATTCCCGTCTTCTCTACAATCAATGCAAGTCCTTTTAACTACCATCGATATCCGCAACGACCATAATCGATACGATGAACTTTTAGTAAATCGACCACACTTACGATCAAGATCAAGCCCATTAACTATTACTATGATCGATCAACACAATAATGCAAGCAATATCATTAACTATCACTTTCATGCACTGTGGACATTAGTACGGTCAATACCATCAACTACCATTATAATCGAGTGAAACCACACTAAATTCATCAACTGCTGATGTCATCGAATGCCGCTACATCTATCTATATAATACTAAAACTCTGTCGTTCTTGATTGTTTGCTTGTTTGCTTGCGCACTATCATCCTCCTCCTCCTCCTACTACTATGCCTCCTCTTCTTGCTACTACTATTATTTCTCCTCTTTACAACTACTACTCCTCCTCCTCTTCCTCCTCTTACTACTACTACTACTACTACTACTACTACTACTACTACTACTACTACTACTCTTCCTTATTCTACTATAACTTCTACTGGTTGACATGTATTTTCCCTACTACTACTCTACTACTGCATTTTTTTTACATCGTTCATTTCCGTATTACATTTAAGTTATTTTAACGCAATTTTCTTACAAATAAATCTACTATTTTACAATGTATTGTTTTACTGTGTACGTTTTCAGCGACCCAATTTTTTTCACGTTTAAATTAAAAGACATTTATAAAATTTGAATTTAACTTTAAGTATTATGGTATCTGTTCAGTGCATGTTTACCTATAAGTATGGAAAACCACTTATAATTCAATGGCTGTAAGTTTTTTTTCCAAGAACAAACAATTATAAACAGAACGACTAATAGAAATCAATCTATATTCTTTTTTTCATTTTAATATACTTTCATAGAAATGTTTCTGCTATGTCACAAAAAACTATTTTCTTTACGTCACAAGTGTCATGCTCATACATTAATTCCATAGCTAATATAACATACTGACCCCTTAGGGGATGTTTTACAACTATTCTGTATTACAACTATACTGTCGCAATTTTCTCACAAATAAATCAACTTTGACCTGTTGACAACGTATTTTTTTTACTGTGTACGTTTTCAGCGGCCTAATTTTTTTTACGTTTTAAATTATCCAAATAAACAATTGTTAATACTTTCTGCATTTTTGTTTACATCGTTCATTTCCGTATTATGTTTAAGTTATTTTAACGCAATTTTCTTACAAATAAATCTACTATTTTTACTGTGTACGTTTTCAGCGACCCAATTTTTTAAATTTTTTTTTCACGTTTAAATTAAAAGATATTTAAAAATTTGAATTTAACTTTAAGTATTATGGTATCTGTTCAGTGCACATTTACCTATAAGTATGGAAAACCACTTATAATTCAATGGCTGTAAGTTTTTTTTTTCAAGAATAAACAATTATAAACAGAACGACTCATAGAAATCTGTCTATATTCTTTTTCATTTTAATATACTTTCATAGAAATGTTTCTGTTACGTCACAAAAACTATTTTCTTTACGTCAAAAGTGTCACGCTCATACATTAATTCCATAGTTAATATATACTGACCCAACGGGTCATAGGTAGTCTAGTTTACACTAAAAACTCGTAACCACAACTATGATCAATCGACTTGTTGGCATTCGTGTGTCAGAAGACAATGCAGCTCAGCGCCTCAGATTAGTCCGTTTGTAAATTGCGGTATCAGATGTGACCGTGCAAGCCTATCCTGAGTCGGTAGGCTCCATTGCAGATGTCGCATATGTAGGCGTTGTCTGTTGCAAGAGCTCTGTTATAAGTCCCTGCCATTGGTGATCTCTCCCCCTCTCTCCATTACTGGTATCTATTTACGTCATTTCTTTTGGGGCATACTTTTTCAGCTTTGACCCAGCTGCTGCGGTCTTTTAATACAACACCCGGACTTAAGTAGAGAATACTTGTCCTCATGTCTCACCTGCATACATCCTTACAGTGTAGGACAGGTCTCCTTGGTGATCTTTAATTGGTTGCAAGCTCACCGTGAATATCCTTTGGAATCCCCCTACCATCCTAACACGGCGAAACTACTCTAGCAATTGCCACCAAAATATGTAAGAACCCAGTTCATGGTAGGAATAATAGTGATGGTGCAGATCGGTATACTGGAAATGGATCATATCGATTTTAGTGGTTGCGAGGATCGATGGTAACAGCAATTGCTTCTATCAATTGCAGATTACGCCGATCTATAATGGTAGAACGATCATCGATCATCGACCATTAATACCATTAATATCATTAATACCATTAATATCATTAATACCATTAATATCATTAATATCATTAATACCACTAATATCATTAATACCATTAATACTAACCTTCGGCACTAGTATGATCAATACCATCGGCTACCACTATGATTGATTGGCAGCACAATAAAATCAATATCATTAACTGTCTCTACCATTGAATACCACCACCATTATTAACAATGTCATCCGCTGTCAGCGTCATAGATAGACCCCGCCCTAGGACCGAACGCATCAACCTATTACTATCATCCATACGATCAATACCATCTACTGAAACCGCCATCGATACACGTCCCCCTACCATCAAAGTCATCCACCGCCACCATCATCTCTATTATCACCACACAACTATCACATCTACTTTCGTTGATAATATCTCACTTTGTACCTAACCCTAACCCTAACCCTAACCCTAACCGGCTCTCCTTTCAATTCTGAAGTTTAAGTCCACCTTTTGCCTTTCTTACGTTTCATGATTTTTGCTCCGTTTTGCTTTCTAATTAGCATTTCTCTTTTCTTTCCTCTGCGTTTCATGACAAATGCCTTTTGTTCTTCTCGGCTATCATAATAATCTGTCAGCGTTTACAAAACAATTCGAACTTTTGCTTTTATTTTCAATCAGTTTGAATTATTTATCGTGATTTATTCATGTGTGTTTTTTTTGACTTTCATTTACTTTTTTCGCTCACATTTTTTAAAAACTCCACCCCCTTTTCCCATCACCTTCATGTCTTTTTTTACTCAATTTATTATTTTACGAAACTTTTCGTTTTTATGACTTATTTTTTTTATTTTATATATTTTTGTATTGTTTAGTTTTTATTTGATTTCTTCTCCGCAGTCTTCTTTGACTATTTTGGCATTATTTTTTTCTTTAGTTTATTTTCTACTTTTCTGGCTTCGTCTTTTGTTTTGTTTTGTTTTCTTCTTCTTTTTTATTTCTTCATTTTTTGTTTTGGTTATATTTTTATCCCTGTTAGCTTTATATCTTTGGTTTTTATTCTCCTAATTCTTTCTTTTTTCTTTCTTTTTCTTTTATTTATTTTCTTCCTCGTTTCCTTGATCTCACCTTCGTTTACTTCTCCGTTTCTCTTCTTCTACTTTGACTTCTTTTTCATTTTTCCTTTTTCTTTTTTTTCTGCGCCTTTATCTTTCTTTATCTTTTCTTTCTACCTTTCCTTTTTCTTCGTTTTATGTCTTTTGCTTCTTCTTTTTCATCTTTATTCACCGTAATTCTTCTTTTCCTTCTTCATCTTAGATTTATTTTTCTTCCCTTCAATTTTGTATAATTTGCCTTCATTCTCCTTATAGTTCTTTTCTTATTCCTACGCGTGTTTTTCTTTCTTTCTTTCTTTCTTTCTTTCTTTCTTTCTTTTAATCTTTTATTTTCTTTCGTCTTCAAATTTTTTATCTTCTTTGTTTTCTCTTCTTCCTTTTCCCCTTCACACCTTTATTGGCTATATAAAAAAATCTCCCCACAATGAACAGAAACCATTTCCCATCCACATTCATCCCCCCATCTCCTTCAGATTCGTTTTTCAATTTTGTAAAATCATTCCCTTCACACATAATTCCCAATCGGTTTTCCCTGCGCTATCATTCATTTTTGAAAACTGATCGGAATTTAATTCGTCGCGAAATGATAATTACTATTTGTACAGAACGGTTCATGTATTCTTTTTTCCCGTTTCTCCATCGCCATTGTCGACTTTCTTATCAGTTACCAGCGATCTATTGGATTGCGCCTTTATCGACCATCTGTGGCTGGGACAGACGACCGCCAATATTATACGACCGGACCCAAAACAGAAATTGAATTCCCCTCTTTTAATTGACTCATCTCCTTTCCGCTCGCTATTATCAATTCCAACCGTTTTATCCGCTCTTTGTATTCCTCCTTCTTCTTCATCGTCTTCACCATCATTTCTCTTCGGAACAATACAACGACCATCAACACCAGTTCATCCTTTGCGAAGATTGATTATTTTACATCCGCCATTTTTGGTGAAAAACACTTCTTGCCTACGCAAAGGCGCTGGCGGTAGCGTCTACAACGAACCCGTTAACCCGAACCATAACCACAACCCCCTGAATCCCGACAAGAACTCTTGTTTTTTTTTTATCTTTCTTTCTTGCTTTCCATTGCATTTAATGACGGGCCCTTTCACGCACGTCTTTATCTATCAACCATCTTTGCCGCGTGAAATGAAGATGATTCTTTTTGGAAAGCGCGGGGAAAAGCGCAGTGGCGAAGCGACCCTTTAGTTTGACATGGACTGACGATTAACATATTTTATGAATTACCCCTACAAGATGACGATGTGGAGAATCGTTTCCAAGTCTTCACTGATAAGGCCCCCTTCCGGCCGCGGGCCTTCGCTGCTTCGAGTCTTCCAATTGATTATTTTTTAATTGAATCCTCAGTTCCCCTGAGGTCTGGGGCTGATCGATACAGACTCTACACAATCTTCGTGTTTTTCCTGCCAGAAATAAATGCCAATTTTAACGCCGCCGCCCGCCGCCTTTTGTCTGTCTTTTCCAATTGAATTTAAGCCAAACACCTTATTTAAATGTTAACATTTCAGTTGTGTTAGTGAATAACATCATTAAAATAATCGACCTCCGTTCAGAAACGAAAATCTTATTGCATTTCTACGAGTAAAAATTAATTCAAATTGCAGCTGATTTGATCGAGTAATAATATAGAATTCGTTTTAAATTTTAATGTTTTTTTTTACTTTGAGGGATAAGGCATAGTTTTAGTAACATTCCCTAAATGGTAAAGTTTACAAAATAATATATATATATATTCCGCGGATTAAGGACTATCGACTTATTTTGTGCTTCCTTTTTAAAATTAAGTATGTTTTTAACTCTTTCTCAAAGTGTTTTTTAACATGTTTTATTAACTACTTGTTCTTATATATATATATATATATATATATATATATATATATATATATATATATATATGCGCGTATGTGTGTGCGTGCGCGTGTGAAAATATGCTTAATCAAGTGTATTTCACCGCTTATTCATACACATTCTTTAATCAATGAAGCTAAATGTCATTACAGAGCACATAAATACATGACAAAAATCTATATTCCAAATTTCAAAATGTTGACCCTCTTACCGTTTATTACTTTAAGTAGGTTGACAACGCACAGTTCGTGACAACAGCACCTGTTTCGTAGCGCAGAATCATTCGTGTACTTATTATGCCAATCCTTGAATGTATTTCTTAACTCATGAGAAGAAAAACATTTATCCATTTTAAAAGAAAATAAATGCATATGAGCATGATTACAAAATCTGAAAGTTGGGATTATTTTTTGCATTTTATTACGTCATATTTTTCAATAATTGACATAATAATTACATATGAATGATTTTACGCAACGAGACCTTTGTCATTTATTTGTTATATAAAGGACTATAGTGAATTCGAGAGAACAAGTTTTTGCATTGATTGCAGGTGATTAAATGATTTACTGACTAAATAGTTTTCTAACGAATGATAAAAAATATAAAAATGAAATAAGTTTTTTTTTTATATAATTTTAAAAGTTAAACAATTTCTAAGACTATATATATATATATATATATATATATATATATATATATATATATATATATTGTCAAATATATTGAACTAAATTAGCTGGGATATGTAAGGTTGTATATTAGTATAATTTGAATATTTTTTTAACTATCTACGACAGAGAAAAAAGTAAACTTATGCTCTACGGGGAGAGGGAGATAAGGTTGTGTAAGCGCACGATACGATGGAAGTTACTTACATAGACAATAAATAACAAGTTTTAATAAATGTTAATGTCATTTTTTGCTAATACCCTCTTTAAAAAATTATTTTATCCATTATTGAACTCCTGACGAGACGATCTACACCACCGAAGCGTACATCGAACAGCGTAGGGCCTTTTCTGATGTTTATATAATAGTACACGCACGCACATACACACACACACACACACACACACACACACACACACACACACACACAATTTTATATATCTATTTTCAATATTTACTACAACAGTGCTCAATATGTGAGTAGAGCTAGTTGAGAAATTTTGAAAATATATATGGCAATTAAGCTACACAAAATTTTATGCGTTTCATCAATGCCAGGCTAATGTGCCACATATATATATATATATATATATATATATATATATATATATGTATGTGTGTGTGTGTGTGTGTGTGTGTGTGTGTTTAAAACTTGCTGTATATATATATATATAATTATTTTCTATAATAATTATATATATATAGTCATTTTCTATAAAAATTATTAAATACCTACAGACACTAGTGTTTCATCCTTTCGGGAATCATCAGTCGAGGGTGTCACGATTAAGACCAGTCGATAGATTCGAACCCGGCGACAGAAGCCATCTCTAGCTCCATTACCAAGGACCTAATCCATTCGGTTACCGTTAACCGCGAGAAATGCTGTTGAATTTAAGCATTTATTTTTTAAAAATGTTTTTTTAACGTTTGTCAGAGTGATGTAATCATTATGTAATGATATGCGCATATATATATATATATATATATATATATATATATATATATATATATATATATATATATATACTTTGGACGGGTTTATATTTTGAAGACTGATTTTCTTTCACACTTTTCTATTTATATAAAGTTAGGTATATTTATATGTTTATATCTTTGTAAGTAGACAATTCACCCACAAACTAATTAACCGATCATTATGATTTTGGTGCACACGTACGATGCTTAAAGTTTGATAATAATGTTTGAATATAGAATTATTCAAGTGGGACATAAAATGGTGGAAGATATTCGTAAAAATTCACATATTTTTGATTATCTTAAATCTTTACAAATGTAGGCACTAATTCCTCATATTCCAGTTTCTTTGAAATATTTTCGGGTTTTTAGAGTGGCATAATATCGTTACAAACTCTCATTTGAAGATTTTAATATTTCAGAACCTACGCCGATCTTATTGCATTTATACGAGTTCAAATTAGAATAAGAAGTGGATTTATTATGTGCTATGGACAGAATGTGATGTGTGAATATTTTCGGCTTTTCAGTGTTAATCTATGCCAGATGAATTCTCCTCCCTGGACGGGTTCATATTATTGACACTTAATTTCTTACAATAAGAATACAGAGGGAAACTCTCTCTCTCACTGCTGCCCTTTATCATAGTCACACAATGATTACCTTTTTCTGTCACTCTCTATTTATATAAAGTTAAGAATTACGTTTATATGTTCATATATTTATTAATGATAGGACGATTCCAATATTTTCTCTGATTCCCATACAATTACCGATTCCACTCTAAATTCCCGATTCTGATACAATTACCGATTCCGATTCTTTCTAAATCTCTAAATATTTAACTATAGAGTTGTTATTTTTCCCGATTACCTTAAAAACGTTAAATGTGCAGATATTTTCCGAAACGTAAAAAAAAAAAAAATCATTAGTGAGAATTGCGGGATGATGTTCTAACAGAATCAGACATGAACCGGTGGGGTGAGGTAAGTGATTTTTTGTCGATGTCATGTGCTTCTGGGCAGTAATGAAAGCTTCTCATGAGTTCACTGAATCCTGAGACTCTTTTTACGCAGTGGTTTCATCTAAAGGGCTAAAGAAGTGGGAACAGTTACGAATGACAAGGTTTAAGACATTGTAGACTCTTATCAATGATCGCAACCCCCTTAGAGTATTTGGGGGCTGATATGAAGGTAACTGTAGTGATGCAGTAGGACTCAGATGACAAAGATCGCTTGTACCATAAAATAATCAAATCATTTTTCCAGTAACCTTAGTAACAGATTTAATATAAGTCTTTATTTCATGTCTGAGGTAAAGGTCAGTCTTAGGAGCCTATCAAGAAATGGGGCTTCTTTGAGGACGTAGCAATTCAGCTTGACTGAAGAAGTGAAGATCTGAGACAATATTAGCACTTTGCGATCATAACTTTGCGATCATTACTACTTGAATGAGTAAAGCAGCGGTTGTCTCCACATGCGATCATTACATTTAAAGTTAAAATAATATTTTCCTTGGTCTGTCTTGCTTAAGTGTAAAATAATATTTTCGTCAGTCTGTCTTGTTTCGGTCTTTAATAGTGTACTGGTCTGTCATGCTTTAGTTTCAATGAAAAACATCGCAAAATTGCGTAGACTTGTTGACTTTGGTGTCGAGGCAAAATTCCGCGGGTGAAAAGAAAGCGCTTTGAAAATATTCCGAAGAATAAAGTGACTCAGTTAATCTGAACACCGCACGGTGAGAACAACCGTCCAGAACACGACGACACAACAAAGACAGACTAATGTGTTCGATTTCAATATCCGTATATCAATGCTTACGTGTTTCCTCTGATCATGTCTATCCTCCGATTTGCGACGAGTACTTCGGCATATCAGCGCGGCCGTAGTTTCACCTGCCAAACGAGATGCGTATCAATCTATTTTGGTTTTCTTCACATGTAACAGCATCCAACGTTCGAACGATTTGAATATATTGAGAGAGCCGTACATGCATATTTATAGCAACTCACGTGTGCCGTGTGTAAAATGATGACAGTAAAAAAAGCATGAGCTAAGAATGGCTTCGTTGAATAAACGAAGCGTTGGCATGAGGACAATTGTTTGATTCTCATGTAAATGGAGTAGAAACCGCACAAACAATAAACCACTTCTTAGTCAATTCTATGTTAATTAGTAAGGCAGCTGCGATTCGGAATATATATATATATATATATATATATATATATATATATATATGTATATATATATATATATATATATATGTATATATATATTTATATGTGTGTGTTAGTGTTTGTGCGCGCGCGCGCGTGTGTGTGTTATTCACAGACATTTCATCCGCTCGGGAGACATGTAACCAAAAAGGACTGCGAAAATGCTTTTATACATTCTGAACATAATTTCAAATATATTTTAATTATTTCACACTTTGAATAATTTCTGAAGAGGACGTTACACAGAACGTCTGAAACGCGTAAAAATCTATTTTAATGATTTCAAAACATTATTACAATGATTTTCTATGAAAAATCAAAACACGGAATAATAAAATAATGTTAAAAAATATATAGCAATTGTTGGTGACCTTTCTTATTTAAATTTATGTATATATATATATATAATATATATATACACACTATATATATTATATATATAATGTACATATTATATATATACATTATATATATTATATATTATATATATACATTATCTACATATATATATACATACATATATAAATACATGTATACACTCATATATATATATATATATATATATTTATAAATATATTCCTGTAGAAATATATTTTTCTTATTATATATCGATCCTTATATAAGAAGCTCAATGTGATTACAGAGCAATATATAGAATAAATAGCATAAATTAGAATATAAATTTTTGTCATTTATTCTATATATATACATATATATATACATATATATATACATATATATACATATATATATATATACATATTTATTTTTTATTTTATTCGTTCTTTCCTATTAAGATTTACGATTATCGGGTATTTTAGAAGTAGAAAGGGGGATAAATCTGTACGTTCTAAATTTTAAAGTTTTAGTCGAAATCATAAGTTACCAAAATCCTAATATGTCTTCATAACGATGAAAGGGACGTAAGGAAGTAACTGAAGCCGTTCGATGTTTGGTAAAATTTATGCATTTATGATTTATTTATTAATTAAACAAATCCAATTAAAACTAGGCTAACCTATTCAAAATATAAGTTTGTAATGCATATTTTAACCATGATACTGATTTTATTACCAAAGATTTAACCTAAGTTTGCCATCCAACCATAATTTTCTGAGGTTATGCGTGGCTTTAACACAAAATAACAATTAGGGAATTAAGTTCTTAAATATTTATCTAATAATAATACATATCCCATTAATAAGTATTCTAATAATAAATCTATTCTGGGGTACTATGTAGGGAGTTGGGCAGCAAGATGTCGGTTCACGTTACACTTGAACTTCTGCATGCCAGTACAGTTGGGAAAGCAGGAACCCGTAAGGGAATTCCAAAGTCTAGCGGTTCTGGAGTAGAAAGCTCTTCTACATCTAGGGATCTGTACTGTGTGGGGATGAGATTTAGCTGCCAGTCGGGTTTGTCGAGGGTGTTTACGTTCTGGGGGCACAAGTGTTTGCAGTTCGTCAGAGCATTTACTATTAAAGTACTTGTAGAACATGCAGAGAGACGAAACATTTCGTCGATGGGACAGAGGCTGAAGCTTAGATGACAGTTCAGGACCTATCAGATTGGCGACTCTCTTTTGAACCTTGTCTAGAAGCGAGAGACTAGTAGCAGATGCACCAGCCCAAATATGACAACAATACTCGATACATGGACGAATGGTGGCCTTAAAGAGGTACAGAATACTTTCGGGTGTTAGTAGTTTTCTAGCGCGGTAAAGAGAGCCGACCTTCTTCGCAGCGGTCCTGGCAATGCTTTCACTGTAATTGTTCAAACTCATGTTTCCTGTGAACGTTAGGCCAAGGAGTTTAAAAGATGTACTTTCAGATAAAGAGTCATTGGCCATTGCTATTGGTGGTAGGGAAGGTTTCTTGTAGTTAATGAAGGAAACAAGTTTAGTCTTAGTAACATTGAATGTGACCATCCATTTTTATCCTCATTCCACTACAGATTGGAGGTCATCCTCTAGTGTTTTTGTCATTTCGTTAGAAATGTGTTCATTTGTTTTCCTGTCGTGTCTGTTATAGAGTGTGGTGTCATCAACATATATACCCATCTCAGAGGCAATTTTGTCGGGGAGGTCATTTATGAATATCAGGAACAATAGAGGTCCAAGGATAGACCCTTGAGGCACAACCGCATTTATATCATATTGTTTAAATGTACGACCGTCGAGGACAACCTGGATTTTTCTCTTATCTAAGAAGGATTTAATTATGTTAAGTATTCTGCCAGTGATACCGTATGATCTAATTTTCCTGAGGAAACCCTCATGCCATTCCCTGTCAAAAACCTTAGATATATCTAAAGCTACCGCTCCACCCTCCCCTGCTTTGTCCAGTGAATGGTACATACGTTCAGATATTACAGTTAGGATGTCTGCTGTGAAACGGGCTTGCCTAAATCCATATTGTTGGTCAGTCAGAAGTTTAGCATCTGTAAGGTAATGGACTAGTGCTTGGTTAATTATGGACTCAAATATTTTGGCGAAAAGCGGGAGGAGGCTAATGGGGTGATAATTTACTGGGTCAGTTCTCTCGCCAGAATTCTTGAAAAATGGTACCACCGAAGCAGTTTTCCAGCAGTCCGTCGATTCGTAAAGGAAAGTCAGGTAGGGAGTGGTTAGAAGGGTCCAGTGTGGAGTTGGAGGCAAACCGACTGGCAAGCATGTTAGCCTTCTCGGTTGCTGAGCAAATAACCTCGTGATCTATATTAACTTTGCCCTCCTAATTAAGAACCTTTATTTTTCCAGAATTTTTTCCCTCTCAGCTACATTTAAGACGTGATAGCAAAAATCTATTCCTGTGAAGACATCCCTGTATAGCATCAATCCTTTTATTTAATATTTCTTTTTTAGAATTCACTATGTAGAAACCTTCTACATAGTGAATATATGATCTAATTTTCCTTAGAAAACTATCGTGCCATACTCCGTCAAAACCTTATATATATATAGAGCTACCGCTCCACCCCCGCTGTTTTGTCCACTGAACGATATATTATATATATATATATATATATATATATATATATATATATATATATATATATATATATATATATATATATATATATCTCAGAGATTACAGTTATGATATTTGCTGTGGAACGAGCTTGCCTAAATCCATATTGATTGTCAGACAGGAATTTAGCAGCTGTAAGGTGATGGACTAGAGCATGATTAATTAAGGACACAAATATTTTGGCGAAAAGCGGGAGAAGGCTAATGAGGACATAATTTAATGGGCCAGTTCTTTCGCCAGAATTCTTGAAAACTGGTACCACAAAAACGGTTTGCCAGCAGCGAGGAAAGCAAGATTCGTTAAGGAATTTGTTGTAAAGTTTGGAGAGAACTGGAGCAACCTCAGCGGAGCATTTTTTTAATAGCACGGAAAGAGATCGAGTCCACATGCTTTTGATGTGTCAAAGTTTTTATGATACCATGTACCTGGGAACGGGTGATTTTCAAGTCATCTAGTGTGTCTAGTCCGAAATATTGCACCCCCTGCTTGTTCTATAAGTATTTTAGTGGTGAATGCTCTGATGAACTGCAAGCGTGAGTACCCTCCACAAACCCGACAGGTTGCTAAATCCCACCCCCACACTGTAGAGATCCCTAGGTGTAAAAGATCTTTCTACTCCAATAGTTTCTTCCCCAGAACCGCCAGACTTTGGAATTCCATTCCAGGTCCCTGCTTTCCCAACTGTACTGACGTGCAGAAGTTAAAGTGTAACGTGAAGCGACATCTTGCTGCCCAAATCCCTACATAGTACCCCAATAGTTATTGCCCCTGATAGTAACCCCCTACACCAAAGTCGCAATTTGCCTTGTTTGGGGTGAAAATGTAATAAAAAAAACAAAAAAACAAAAAAAAAAACATAAAAATTCAATCACCTCCTCACGTAGCATTTTTTTTGACTCCTTAGCATCCCCTTTTTACCGATGAAAACGGATTAAAGTTTTCCACATCTCTGATTACACTATATACCAAATTTCAAGTCTGTAGATTAAGAATTCCTTGAGTATATAGGTTGAGAAGTGTCTGTATACCAACAGGATGACTAGACGTTGCCCGGGATTGAATGATGATAAACGAATGTTTCACACTCCCATATTTTTATTGTCATCAACATCATGTGAAATCGACCATTTTTATATTCAAATCCATTGATTGCCTGCTATAGTTAGGGATCCTTCACGATGCACCGGGAGGAACTTTCACACGCCTCCCCGCAGTGATTTAGTCCACAATACATTGTTATCTAAATTGCACTGCAGAGAACCTACTGTTAATTTATAAAATAATTTTCATATATAATAGCTTGAAGTTTAAAATGCAAAAGTCAAGCATCATGGTCAATTGTGCTTTAAACAGAGACGTTAATTTTGAAAGCACTCACGTCATATAAAAGAACCTGTTAATATGCCCAGGCTTCCTGCATGTGCGGTGATAAAGGCTGCAATTTAAGTTTAAAATGAAAAAGCCGGGTATCATGGTTCAGTTGTGCCTTAAACGAAAACAGTTCGAATAACTCCCTGTCATATTAAACAACTTCGCTAATCCACTTGTGATGTTAGGCTGTATAAGGCGTTAACTTTGATTAAAATGCCTGCTCCTTTTTTCATCAGGTTTTTCAATTATCAATAGTTATCGAAGGCATTCCGATAAAAAACCTATTTAAGAACATTGCCAGATACATAAAGTACATTTGCGTGAAATTTGATAAAAATCGACCCAGCCGTTGTGGAGTCTATAAAAAACAAACTCACACACGCAGACAAAGTTCCTCTCTCTCTCTCACACACACACACACACACACACACACACACACACACACACACACACACACACACACACACACACACATATATATTCTGGGGTAATGGAGTCGCTGGACGCGCTTTTGATATGGCTTAGGTTTTTTAAGCATTTCTCAGGAAGAAAGTTGTCGAGCTGCTTAAAAAAGTAGTAGTTAATAGGTGAGAGAGGTCTGGAGAGTATGGTGGGCGAGGTAGAGTTTTGGAGCCCAATTCGTTCAACTTTTACAGGGTTGGTTTAGCAGCATGCGGTCGGATACTGTCATGGAGGAGGATTGAAACTTTTCTATTGACTAATGTTGGGTGTTGTTGCCGAAGTTTCTGAAGCATTTCATCCATTTTTGACAGTATTTCGCCGCCGTATTAGTTTCGCCTGCATTCCAAAAATCTGTAATAGATAGGACCGGTCGCAGACCACTAAACAGTCAATATGATCTTCTTCAGGTGAAATTCTGGCTTTGGGAAGTGTCGGAAGTGTTGTGAAGCATTGCCAAGGCTGCAGCGACGAAGGTAGGCTCTCTCTACCAGGCTAGAAATTTATTTACGCCTGAAAGTATCCTACACCTCTGCAATGCCACCATTCACCCATGTATGGAGTATTGCTGTCACATTTGGGATGGTGCATCTGATAGTAGTCTCTCACTCTTGGACAGAGTTCAAAAGAGAGATTCCCTAGGCGTAAGAAAGCCTTCTACTCTAATAGTTTCTACCTCAGAACTACTAGAATTTGGAATTCCCTTCCGGTTCCCTGCTGCCCCAACTGTACTGACATACAAAAGTACAAGTGCAATGCAAACAGACATCTTGCTGCTCAACTCCCTACATAGTTTCCCTGCAATTCATGTCCCTGATAGCAGCCCTCTACATCAAAGTGGCACTGTGCCTTGTTTGGGGTGAATATGCAAATAAATAAATAAATAAATAAAATAAAATAAAATAAAATAATTGATTTAAAAAATAATAGACTTTATTTTAGAAAGTGCCATTTTTCTTAGAAAATAGTAGGTCGATCTTAATGAAATTTTGTTATTATTTATTTTTTATTATAAGGTGCAATGGACTAAGTATTATGAAATTCGTTCCATGAACAGTTAGAATACAGATTATTAGAGATTAGTTTTAAATGCAATAATTGAGCGCAAATTAAACTAGATTAAACCGTCACTTTGGTATAATGCATTCATTCAACTTTTGTCCGTTTTAACGGCCTAAAAGTCTAATATATATGTCAACATAAAATATAAATCAACAAAAAATCGAAGTTTAAAAGCGATAAAAATAACACGTAAAGTTATCTAGGACCTCGTGGAGTAACAGTTCACGCACATATGGTCTGAGGTTCGAATCCAAGCTATGTTGACGAACAGTAGGACCTCGAAACACGCGTGTTCGTAGATTACTGTTATATATATATATATATATATATATATATATATATATATATATATATATATATATATATATATATATATATATATATAAAATAATTTAGTAATTTAAATTTTATGACGTGAAATGGTAAAATTTAAAATCTAGGATTCTTATTATATGCAAGACAAAGAATACATTTCAATAATTATATCTCCTTAACCTATAAGTTTTCGATGTCTACCCATCTCCTCGGAGGAGAAAATATTAGCAAATATTATAATGTTATACACCTAATTTGCTAAATACAATAAACATAGAAAATCATAATTAAAAGTTTTTAAAGTTTTTAAATCATAGAGTAAGGAAACTTATATATTTGTTCAAAATGAAAAGGACATTGAATTTCATATCCAAATTGTATGGTAAATTCCGAAGTGAAAGTCTTTGGCAGCAGTGAGGTAAAGGGATCCAATCCGTATTTTTGAATCTTCAACAGCACAAGGTAATAGTGTTTTTTTCTTTGTTAAATTTTTCTTTTGTCTTATAAAATTATGTAACCATAAAAATCTTATATATATATATATATATATATATATATATATATATATATATATATATATATATATATATATATATAATCTTAGAAGTTTTTAACCTTTAAAACTATACAAAAAATATCATTCGTTAGAAAAGCATTTAGTCAGTAAGTCGTTCCTATGTAACTTTACCTTTTATCTTCTTAAATTATATATATATATATATATATATATATATGTGTGTGTGTGTGTGTGTGTGTGTGTATTTGCGTGTGCGTGTGTGTGTATGTATATATGAAATAAGTGTTTTATTTGTTAATTTTACGAATAATATACCCTCTTTGGTAAATTAATGCCGATACTCAATACATGTTGTAATTGATTACATACGATTTATTGAACAAACGGTTGTATTTTATAGGTAGCAGTAGTTTGCGTGGCGTGAAGACTATTATTTTCCCAATAGTATTAATACGTAAATGACTACATTATACCTTCTGCTATTGTAACTGGGTCTCAATATATCTAAGAGACTATTTCATGCTTAAGCGTTAGATGCCGATGGACAGAACCCCTTCTCGATGTACTCTGACACATCTAAGAATTTACTTGCTAAATAGTTAGAAATTTCATGAAGTGGTCAACAGTGAAAATTACATGGACTCCCCCTCCCACCCCGATTCAAGAATGAGGATGGAGCGACATGAAACGTTAGGTGGGTGGCAGTTAATTGCGCAGAAAATATGATGTGCGTTTTAAAGAAAAAGGTGTGTGTGCGGGGTGGGAAGACGTGAGTTTCTGGAGTCTTAAAGTCTATGATTGACAATGGCAACAAATTGTCAACAGAAAGATTTTTTATTGTTAACTTTTGAAGCAGAATTGCGAGATCACACATTTGGATAGGTGCGTAGGGAAATACGTAAAAAATGTTACGTGGAGGTGTGGTAGATATTGCACAAAAACACGAAGTAAAAAATATAATTTAATGAGTATATAATTTATTGGAGTTAACAATAAAAACTAGAGATTATAACCATCACATAAATACATACATATGCACGAATATATATATATATATATATATATATATATATATATATATATATATATATATATATATATATATATACAAAATCTCAATATATATATAACTATATCTGATGGCGAGGCCCCAGCTTGCGGGCTTTGGGGAGTGTGAAGCCACCCTTTAATTGCCATTGCTCCCAGGTAAACTCTGACCCGAACTGGCAGTACCTGTAAGGGTCCCAACTATGGGTTAAATAGAAACCATCTTAAAAAAACAAAACAAATATACTCTATTAAAAAAATTGTTCTTCAAAATCACTGGATTCGGCATTAAATAACCTGAAAAGGGTTGATATGCCGTAAAACAAAAACAACCAACCAACCGATCAATATATATATATATTCATGTATGTATGTGTGTGTGTGTGAGTGTATATATATATATATATATATATATATATATATATATATATATATATATATGTGTGTGTGTGTGTGTGTGTGCGTGTGTGTATATAAATATTTTGTGCGTATACTATATCATGTTCTAGAACGAAACACAGTATTTCAACAGTGCTCAATATGTGAGTAGAGCCTCGTGGTTGTAATAACATAAAAATATATTTATAACAATTAAGTTACACAGAGGCGTCCGCGTTTTATTCCAGCACATGCGGAGGCATCTACGCTGCTGAAGTGCCGTAAATATATTTTCATGACACGCGCACACACTTTTTGAGCGATTGCCGTTTTAGCTGTTTTATCGACTAATATGTATATATATATATATATATATATATATATATATATATATATATATATATATATAACGAGAGAGAGAGACAAGATAAGAGAGAGAGAAAGAGAGAGACAGTAAGAGAGAGAGAGAGAGAGAGAGAGAGAGAGAGAGAGAGAGAGAGAGAGAGAGAGAGAGAGAGAGAGAAAGATGGATAGATTGACAGATATAGGGTTATTTGGAAAAATGACCTAAATGATCAATTACCGAGCAAGATCCTCTAATTTCTTAAAAGAGAAAACTCAGTCACCGAGATTTCATAACAAAACATCGTCGTTTTGCTATAAAACTTCCTGCATATTACTAAACTTTCTTCTTTTTTATCTAAATTCAATAGATCTATTTAAATATATTTATGTATTATAGATACATACTCATATATATATATATATATATATATATATATATATATATATATATATATAATATATACACTGCATGCAAAATTATTAACGAGATAAAATTTTTTCCAGTTTCAGAAACTTGCCGGCAGTTTCGTATCAAAAGCTTCGAAAATGTTGGCAATTCTGAGCTGCGCGTACTGTGAAATTTTCGTACTGTTCCGCGCAATGTAAACAACTTGCCATCGTAATTGCTGAAGCCACAGTATTTGCGGTGTGTCAAATTATTAACAAGGCAATTTATTTCTTGAATAAAATGGGTCGTAAAGGTGACTTGAGTAGTTCTGAAAAGTGTACTATTACAGAACAGCTAGCAAAATGTAAAACTACCCTCGAAATATGATAGGAAGGTACCATCAAACTATGAAGAACTTTGTCAAGGACCCTACAAAGATACGTAAGAGAGATGATAAAGATAAATCTAGAGTTGTTTCACGCTGTTCTCTACTCAAAATTTAACGTGAAGTTCTTAAGAACCTTGGGCAGACAAGTCGAGAAGTCTTTGACCAAGCCGGATTGAAGAATGTCTCAAAAAGTACTCGATGTCGCCTTCTGAAAGAAGCGGCAAAGTCTGTTAAGACTGTGACAAAATCTCCATTAAAGCAACATCACATACAAAACCGATTGAAATGGGCAGAGGACAACATGAAAACGGATTTTTCCAAAGTTTTGTTCACGGATGAAGTGTGTGTCGTTCTTGATAGCTCAGATGTCTGGAGCAAAGGATGGGTCCTAGATGAACAGTGTTTAAGGCGCCAACAAGGTGGTTGTGGGATAATGATTTGGGCTGGGATTATCGGAGGCACTTCCCATTCTGGGTCGAAACTATAAATGTGCGTGAACACATTGACGCTCATTTACATGAGCTGTAAAAGGAATCGTATACATCTCACTGCAAATAATGACTTTGGTGCGTGCTAACTTTTCTGACTATCTAAACTGTTAAATTATTTTGACGTATCTTTCAACAGATCATCATGTTGGTGTTCTAAGCCATGCAAAAACTACAGACGACACAACTGTCTATAGCTACACTTCGAAAAGCATTGGTATTAAAATTCTTGCTAATTGTCTCTCCTATGATCTGGAGCGTGTCGTACCATGATGAAAAGTGGCTTGTGACTTTTAACGACTCTAGAACCACTAGCAATGTTTGTTTTGCCTTAGTTTATAAGAATCCTTTTCTCTTCGAAGGATCTCCTTTGTTTTGACTTTCACGCCAGATCTAAACTGGAAGACATATGTCCCGTCTGATCCTACAGTTGATAATAAAAAAATAATGGGGTCATTCTAACTGACTGCTGATGCAATCCTATCCATATATAAGAGTCAGACACATCCTAAGATGGAGTGCTGCTGTCACATCTGTGCAATGCTACGCATAGCACTTTTTCTTACTTTGACAAAGTAGAAAATTGACTTCGCAATCTAGTGAGGGAGTGATCTCTTTTATTCTTTAGAACCCCATTATCACAAAAGAGATGCTGCTAGTCTTTTTCTATTTCATCTTTATTTCCATGAAAGATGTCCGACTGAGCCTGTACAAGATGAAATACTGTTGGCAGATCTGCGGTGTAACTCCTAAAAGTGCCCTTTACTTGTCTTGACAGGGTACAAAACTCTCTTCGAAATTTAGTGGCCGATGACCTTTTCCACAGAAAAGATGTTGTGAGTCTATCTCTGCTCTATCGATACTTTTATGATAAGTGTTCGACTGGGCTCCAATCTATGATCCTTCTCCATAAAAGATTCACAACAAATACACGCCTAGCTGAAACAACCGCCAACAACTTTCCTCACTCCCTATCTGTGCTAAAAACTAAGCGAAAATTCGATGAGCAGAGTTTTTTTTCCTAGAACTGTCCGTTTGTGGACCGCAATAACGTTTATCTACTTTCCGGCTAACTATAACATGGTCATCTTCGAGTCTAATGTGAATAAATAATTTAGCCATACCCGAGTTCTACCGTGACTGATCTTGATCAACCATCTACTTAACACTTGACCTTATTCTTGAGTGGCCTCCGGGTCTTGATAAGTAGTGACACTCCAAGTAGAAAAAAATCTGTTAACTCCTTGTAAAATATTTACAGCAAGAACTCGTCTCTACTACCACCACTCGAAAGAGCTTCCCTTTATTCCTTTATGCACCAAAACCAAGCGGAACAAAATTTTCTTTCAAGAACTTTCCATATATGGAAAACAATAACCTATATATTACAACATGGCCATTTTAAAATCCAATATCAACAAAATTTGTCATTATTCTTGCATTTAGAATTTTTTTACTATGTTTAGATTTCCTGTAATTACATGTTTTATCTCATTATTACAGAAAGGAGAGGAATTACATTCACATTCTGGAATATTTATATATTATCATTTATATTTATATGTTCTACCGTTTTTTTATAATTGAAAATCTTATGTATCGTTGGCCCTAGTTTATATGTAACTATTGGTTGTTGGTCTGTGGCTCATTTGGTAGTATTGTATGTTTTTTTTTTAAATTTAATATTTTAGGTAAATTTATATCATCAAAATCTTTATTTTCATACAAAACTACACAAACATTTCTAGTTTTTTTACACCTTCCACATGTGGCTTGTATAATTTAGTGTCGATTATATCCAGAATATAATCGTATTATTGAATGAAAGAGTCTTTCCTATATATCGTATCTGGTTGCAATAATATTTTCGATGCTATTTCCTTCAAACCTCCTTTTTTGTTTGATCAAGCAGTTTTCTAATATAATTGAAAAACTCAGAAATTTGATTAATCACAATATCTTTAATTTTACTAAAAAAAGTCCTCGCATGAAATAAGTTCTATCTGTAATACCGTAGCGAGGCAAAGGTGAATATGATCGACCTACATTTTCGGAATCTTATAGGTTATTTTTTAACTTTAATATTACAAACCATATGGGTGAATAATTCGCATTTAAAAAAAATTATTTCGTCTTCCTTATCCTGACGCATCTTTAAGATATCATTATCTACATTTCTTAAGAAACTATTATATCCATTACTTTTAAATTCTTCAATTATTTGCACGGAAAAAGACGACTGACTACAGATTTCTTTAAAATGTTTAACAACATGAATACATCCCCTAGTACTAGTCCTTTGCTAATTCATGCGCTTATTTAGAGGCATTACAGTTTCCATTACGTATTGTAAATTACAGTTTTTACAGGACAACAGGTAGACCAAATTTTGGGACCTACATGACAAATCTTCTTTAGAATGATTTATAACAGAATAAATTTTATTAGTCACATTTGACTTATATTCTTTCGATGTTATAAGAATATTACAAGTTTTACATAAGGAAGCTCCACAAGGAGCAACCTTAAAATTATTGTCCCATTTGCCACTTCGAAAGGAGTTCCTACTTCTATAGTACTATTGACAACAGTTTGACCCTTTCGAGATATATCCGACCTCCTTGGGTGGTAAGCCCTAGGGGAACTCACTAGTTCTGAGTACTACCCAGACCTAGCTTTCAATCTAGTTTTAGTGACCATATTTATAAAGTCTAGGAAGTTTTTTAAGCTTTAAAACTATACAAAAAAAATCTAATTAATTTTTTTTTTATCATTCGTTAGAAAACTATTTAGTCAGTTAACCTGCAATCACTGCAGCAACCTGCTCTCTCGAATTTACTATAGTACTACTGGTAATTTAAGGGATCATCAGTTGTTTACCATGAAACACTGTTTCAGGGATTTAAAAACAAAACAGTATATTAAATCATGGCTCCCCAGCAGTGTTGATCAAATACCACCTCCCTTAATCTTAAAAAAGAAGACATGTTATAGATATTAGATCTAGTTTCCTATTCTTTATTAATTTGGGCAGCCTATTCATGTTATAATATTATTATTATTATTATAATATATATATATATATATATATATATATATATATATATATATATATATATATATATATATATATATATATGCTCCCTATCTTGGGTTGAGCATATCGGGAAGCGATATACAAACTGCCATTAGGGTATTAAGCGACTCTCTTTGTGTAAACAAATCGAGCGGAGGCATTTGGACGATGTTAAAACATCGTTAATTCATTTCCCACACAGCATCAGCCGTATAGCGTAATGGTGAGAAGTCTTGAGTGTCATTTGGACGGTAGGATTTCGATCCTAAAAAATGAAAATAAAGGTTAGCTAATCAGGTTTTGTTCCTCACTTATCAAAGCTAAATCGAGGAAAATACGATTTAAAAAAAAAAAAAAAAAAGAGTCATGAATATGGCGGGGGTAGGACCCCCCCCTCCCCAGAAATAAACGGGGGAAAAATTACATAGAGACTAAATTAAGTCCTAGAAGATTTTCTTTTTGCTTGCAAAGAGAAAGTCTCAAAGACTTAATAAAAAGAGTCTCTTAAATTTTCAAATGATAGGGAGAGTGCGACTTACTAAGGATCGTAAACATGTCAGCACTGAAATTCGTGGCACACACATGGTTATTTATAAGATGGTCGCAAATCGCAGAACCATACGTATTAGTCAGAATATCCGAGGGTGAAAATTTGCAAAACGAATCTTTGAAGGCATATGCTGTTTCAAACGAAAATCTAATCTTTGCGATGTTCGTCCAACATAGTGCGCACTGCAACTACATTTAAATAAATAAATAATAGATTTATTATGATGGGGGGAGGAACATCTTTGCGAATAGACGGCTACATAGGCCTAGTTGAAAAAACAACACGCGGGTTCGATGCAAAATAACACCCTCTAAACTAATCATGCCCTATAAACCAAAAATATAATTTAATCAAAACTTTAGCACATAGGGCCTTGATTTGTTCTGAAGTTAATTTGGATGACGAACTCAAATTTATCACTAAGACCCTTTGTAATAATGGTTACTCCTTGGATATTGTTGAAACTACTATCAATAAGAAAGTTTCCAATTTTCATAAACCCAAAGAAATTATAGCTAATAGATGTCCTTGTGTACCTACGTCTACCTTGGCTAGGTAACATCAGTGACCGATTTGCTAAGCAAATTTCTTTGTCTGTGAAACGGTGTTATTTGATTAATACGTATGGTTCTGCGATTTGCGACCATCTTATAAATAACCATGCGTGTGCCACGAATTTCAGTGCTGACATGTTTACGATCCTTAGTAAGTCGCACTCTCCCTATCATGTGAAAATTTTAGAGACTCTTTTTATTAAGTCCTTGAGACCTTTGAGGCAAGCAAAAAGAAAATCTTCTGGGGCTTAATTTTGTCTCTATGTAATTTTCCCCCGTTTATTTCTGTTTCTTCTTTTTGTTTTTTTTCCTACCCCCGACATATTCATGACTTTTGTTTTGTTTTAAATCGTATTTTCCTCGATTTAGCTTTGATAAGTGACGAACGAAACTCGGTTAGCTAACCTTTATTTTCATTTTTTATTTTTTAAATTCATTATGCTTTTTGGTCTGTATTTAGCCGTTATAAAATTCTGTACCCCCGGAATATATATATATATATATATATATATATATATATATATATATATATATATATATATATATATCAAAGGTAATCAAAATGGTAAACTTAAAATATATTATAAATATTAAAGAGTTAATATTTACAAGTAAAGTAATCTCAACCAGATGTAAAAGCTCAATAAAACCGAAAAAGGAAATAGAGCTTATAATATGAACAAATGATAAATAAAACATGTTAAAAGATTTCTTGAAAAAGAGTTAAAAACATATTTAATTTTAAAAAAGGAAGCACAGGATAAGTGGATAGTCCTTAATCCACGGAGTTTCGAAGAAATACTCTCCTTCTCATCAGAGGGCAGGAATTAGCAAAATGCAGGATCTGATTTTGCATATAAAAGTATTTAATGAAACTACAAGTAAGTCACAGATCTTACTTGGTTGAAAAAAAAAGGGTGAGGTAAGGGGAATTTTACCTCCTATTCCCCTTACCTCACCCTCTTTTTTTTTAACCGATTAAGGACTATCCACTTATCTTGTGCTTCCTTTTTTAAAATTAAATATGTTTTTAACTCTTTTTCAAGAAGTCTTTTAACATGTTTTATTAATCATTTGTTCATATATATATATATATATATATATATATATATATATATATATATATATATATATATATATATATACTAGATTACCCGTGAGCCGTTGGGTCAGTATGCTATATTAGCTATGGAATTTATGTATGAGCGTGACACTTATGACGTAAAGCAATTTTTTTTTTACATAAAAGAAACATTTCTATGAAAGTATGAAAAATGAAAAATCACGGACGGAAAAATGAAAAATCACGGACGGATCACTGAAACATGAAAAAAATCCTCCTTATTCGTGTAAAGTTACCTATTTTTCCGAATAATCGCTCAAAAATCGAAAATTAAACACGATTTTCCTACGAATCGAACGTCGACGAAAGTCAGTTAGCAGCAAAAACGCGCATGAACCTACCGATGAGAAATATAAGAATGAAAAACCCATATTGGAATCCTTCAACCAAGTTATAGAAACTTAAAATCTAAAAAAAAAAAAATTAATAAAACCTAAATAAATAAAATAAAATAAACTTAATATTGAAACAGACTAGTAAATGTGTCAAAAATTCACCGTTCTCACACAACTATTTTGTGTCTAGAAATGTAAACAAAAAATAAGAAAAAGAAGGAAGGAAGGAAAAGGGACGGATAGAGATTAGTAGTAGTAGTAGTAGTAGTCGTAGTCTTGGCTTTACTACAATTGTTCTTATGTTTGTCAACGGGTAAAAGTTGTTTAGTTGTAAGAAAATAGCGACAGTATAGTTGTAATAAAGAATAGTTGCAAAACATCCCACTCTTCCCATGTTAAATAATAATTTCGAAATAATAACGTTAATATTTCAGTGCGCAGGTCAAATTCTGCAAAAGAAGCGATTTGTGTTTATTTATTTACGTTGTTATGGGTTAATGTTTATGCGCGCATGCGCAACCAGATGTCGTAAACCGGAAAGTGGGTTACATCACTCGTTACAAGGTCATTTGAGTTTTATAATTATATATATATATATATATATATATATATATATATATATATAATAATTTTCATTCAGGTCATTTTTGAGAATCAATATTATTCTTTATAAATATAAATATCATTTTAAAAACCAAGATCAATTTTAAAAATCGATATCGTTTTTTAAAATCAATATCATATTTTTAAATCAATGTCATTTTTTTAAATCAATAGTATTTTTGAAAATCAATATCATTTTTTTAAATCAACATCATTTTTTAAAATCAATATCATATTTTTAAATCAATATCATTTGTTTAAATTAATGTTTAATGTTTGTTTAATTTAAGTGTTTTAAATCAATATCGTTTTTTTAAAATCAATATCATATTTTTAAATCAATATCATATTTTTAAATCAATATCATTTTTTAAAATCAATATCGTATTTTTAAATCAATATCATTTTTTAAATCAACATCATTTTTTTAAATCAATATCATATTTTTAAATCAATATCATTTTTTTAAAATCAGTATCATTTTTGAAAATCAATATCATTTTTTTTAAATCAATATCGTTTTTTTTTTAAATCAATATCATTTTTAAAAATCAATATCATTTTTTTAAATCAATATCAATTTTTTAAAAATCAATACCATTTTTTAAAATCAATATCATTTTTTAAATCAATATCATTTTTTAAAAATAAATATCATTTTTTTAAATTAATATCACTGGTTAAATCAATATCATTTTTGAAAATCAATATCATTTTTGAAAATTAATTTTTAATCGCTATAATCTTCAGAATATTATTTTAGAATCCATATCTTGTTAAAAATTCAATATCATCTTCAGAACCAATATTGTCTTCAGCATCACATTTAAAAATTTTATTGTATATATAGTTAAAAATTAATATTGTTTTTCAAATAGTTACAATTCTTAGAATCGATATCATTTTTAGAATCTATTTATATTTTAGTTCGATTAAAATAAATATCGATTTTAACTGATTTAATAGAACTCCAGTCGATTAAGCAACTTTTGAAGATCGTAAAGTAGGCAAAATAACTTTTTAAACTAAACAATTAAAAATCGAAATTTACTTCTCACAAAAAGAGAAGAGGGAACACCTTCCCCACTTGTTCCATGGATGTGAACAAGTCTACATGTTGCATCCCTCTGTCTGTTCTACAAGTATTTTAATGGTAGATGCTCTGACGAACTACAAACCCTTGTATCCCCTCGACGTAAATACTCCCGACAAATCCAATAAGCAGCAAAATCCCACCCCTACACAGTAGAGATCCGTAGATATAGGAAAGCCTTCTACTCTAATAGTTTCTTCTCCAGAACTGCTAGACTTTGGAGTTTTCTTTCGGATTTTTGCTTTCAAGTGTAATGTGAACAGACATCTTTCTGCTCAACTCCCTACATACTATTCCTGCAACTTATGTCACTGATAGTAGCCCCTACATCAAAGTGGCATTGTGCTTCGTTTGGGGTGAAACTGGAATGAAAAAAAAAAAAAAGATTCTACTATCATGTGTGTGAAATAATTTTTTTTCGATTAACTGATACTGTGTTTTGTGGGGTTTCATTCAATTTTGCTAAAATTGTCGTTTAATATATATATATATATATATATATATATATAGATAGATAGATAGATAGATAGAGAGAGAGAGAGAGAGAGAGAGAGAGAGAGAGAGAGAGAGAGAGAGAGAGAGATAGATTCTTAAAAATTACTTTACTCTATTCCCGTAATGAGATGTTTTCTTTTCTTTCTTTCCTTACTGATTGATACGTTTGTTATTTATTTTTTTCACTTTCCAGTGTCGGATATTTTCGTTTGTATTTCTGTTTTTTTTTTTTATTTCGCCGATTTAAACGTTATTTTATATGGATATTAATATGAACAATGGTGAAGCATATTTTCCGTTATTTTTGTCGGAGGATGTATTCTCCCGCACCTACCTACATACCTACCTATTTAAGTAGGTGTCTGCGAACGTTTGTATGTTTATATACTAATTAGCCTTTAATTATTCAATCAGTTTTTAGAAAACTGTTCCGCCAAAAAGCGGCCATCGGACAATCGGTTCTCAACCGTTGGGAATGAAAGGCATTTAATTTCTGAAGAGTTTCGATTAACAATGGCGCCGGCGAAATGATTGTATAAATAATCGTGGCCGCCGTTTCATTCGGATCGCTAACAAACTTGTCGGACTTTAGAAATCCACCCATTCACAAGTACGAATGACAACATATAATATACATATATGAAAGGTTAATGCGGCAAAGAGTGTTAAATGCGTCCTTACATCTTTAGAAGGTCGATCGGTCGATCTGTCATGCTCAAGTTTGAATCAGCATTTTCATGAGTCTGTTGGGCTTATGTTCGAAATGACATGTTCATTGGTTTGTCATGCTTAAGTTTATAGCATTTTCGTTAGTCAACCATTGTTTAATTTGAGTTATTATTATCGTTGGTCTGTAATGCTTAAGTTAAAATATAATTTTCTTTGATCTGTAACGCTCAAGTTTAGAATAGATATGTAACACTCAGGTTTGAAATGGTATTTTCCTTGATTTGTTAGCTGTATTTTGGACTATTATTGCCGTCGGTCTATCAGGCTTAAATTTAAAATAGCATTTTTGTTAGTCTGTCAGGCTCAAGTTTAGCACAAATTTTTATCGAACTCGTATGTTTATTGGTCAGTCTAGCTTAAGTTTATAACATTTTCATTGGTCTGTCAGAATTAAGTTTAAAAACATTTTCGCTAGTTAATCATTCTTTTGCAATATCAGTTTCTTTAGTCTGTTACGACTAAGTTTTAAATAGAATTATCCTCGGCCAGGCAGGATTTGTTTTTAAATCGTATTTTCGTCGATTTGTCTAGTTTAAATTTAAAATAATTATTTTTTGTAGCACATGATTTTCGTTTTAACTATCATTGTCGTAGGTCTATCACGCCTAAGTTTATAACATTCTTGTTGGTTTGTCAGACTCGTTGCGAAAATAATTTTTATCAATTACTTAATTAACTTGGCTCAATTTTGAAAAATATTTTGTGTTAGTTTATTAAGTCGTTTATGTTTGGAATAGCATTTTCATTGCATATCGCGTATATTAAATGGTTGTATCTCAGTAATTGCCGCTCTCGTTCTCAATAGACAAGGCTACTTTGTTTCTTCTAAACACTGGCGAGGTATTTCAACCGAAGATAATAGAAAAAAGCCATGAATATTCTCAGGATCGAGTTGTGAGCCTGGCTTTTATTTCTCGGCCTTTCGTCTATTCAAAGCAACGAACAAACACAAACAGAAAAAAAGGAAGAGACAAACAATGAGAAAAAAAAAACGGCACAAGAGAAAGAGGAATTAAATGCGAAACAATACTTGATAGTTTCACTTATTCATTGCTACTTAACGAGTTCACGTTGAGATAATTCAAATTGCCGCACGCTTCTTTCTTTCTTTCTTTCTTTTTAAATAGACTACAGTCTAGATCAAAAATACATTGTGTTAAAGGTTTGAATGTTTTCAGTTTGCATTTTTTTTTTGTGGAAGAAATAACAGACAAACAAGAACGGGTATTCTTAAGATCCGTCCGTTCAATCTGCGTCTTTATTTCAAACTTAACCGTAACTAACCGATCAACATTATATTGAAACTTTCCGACCCGTGTTCCGCCGTTGCCCGTTAAAATAGATTAACTTTAGAAATTCCGTGTCTAATCTCGATCTATCGAATTATTCGCTGCTTATAATTGTGCGGCGCGTACACAGACCTAAAATAAGATGTAACATTACACATATCTACGCGCGTAGACTCAACACGTTGTAGCCGAGTATGTCGCAAGAATCAGAAGACAAATAATAACTCGACTCCTTGTTTTTGTAACAACGACATTTATTTCCGGGAACTTTCCCGAATAAAACGTGATTCTAACGTGATCGTGCCCCTACTCTCTGACCCCTGTTCCCTCGCAGTCGCAGTTTCTTCAGCCACTCAACCACATTTCCTTTGCCAGTACACGACTTTACCACTCCACCGCAGACCCAGACTTTCGCTAAAATATCTCCTGAAATAATTTGAAAGATTGTCTGTAGTTTTTCTCCGGGAATTAATCCCTATTTTAGTCACGTAAATTCGTTCGAATTAATAGCGAATGACGTCGAAATTGTGTTCCTGTTTATTTCACGACAAAACGTTGGCTTATTCTCACAGCAGTGAAAACAGAAGAAAAAGGATCGGATTCGGAATTCTTCGTAACAATCAGCGTTTTATTTCTCCTCCCTCGTCGCCGCCGTCGTAATTCTCTTTTATTCCTCTTCCCAACTGACAGCAACCTCAAGCGCACAAAGTAAAACACGTCACGATGTGGCGAGCCTGCTCTCATTGTATCTCTAGAGAGATGATTGGCTCTCTACTTGGAAATGGACGAACGTTGATGCAACTGAAGTGAGTCGGACGTTTTTTTTTCTTTTTAATTGGCATCGCCGATGGGTTTCGGTTGGATTTTAAAAAAAAATTATCGTCGTCGTCGTCGTCGTCGTAAACTGAATATATTAAAATGCGATTCAATTGAATGTTAAATGCGTATTCGAAAGTCAAAGTGAAATTTCGTCATGCTGTGGAGAATTTTAAACACGTATTATCAAGAAGAACTTTGTTCAAAATTCACTATTTTACGGATAAGTTTAAATATGCACATACGAACTCGAACTTTGTGAAAATTCGTTGTTCAATAGAAAATGTTAAATAACGATTCGAGTGCCAGACGTTGAAATTGTTGTCGTGAAATGAATATATTAAAATACGATTCGGTTGAATGTTAACTGCGTAAGACAAAGTGAAAATTTTTCATGTTGTGGAAGAATTTTAAATACGCATTCGAAAGTTGGATTTTGTGAAAATTTGTCGGGATATGGAGAATTTTGAATAACAATTTGTGTGCCGGACTTTGTGAAATTTATTGTCGTCGTGATAAGATTAAATTACAATTCGAGTTTGACTTTGGAGACGTACGTCGTTAAGTTATAGAAGCGATTTAAGTTATAATTTATGCCGAACTTGTTCTTTTTTTTGTTTCATTTTTTCTTTTAGAATTAGCAATGTAGCGTGGGCCAGTTTCGCCTGGCGGCGTAGCGTGGGCTAATTATGCCTGACGGTGTAGCGTGGGCTAGTTCTGTTTGGCGATGTAGCGTGGGTCAAATGTGGTCAGAGAGGTTAATATATGACGACGATAAAATGGAGCCCGACGATTTTCTCGAGGCAGAAGTAGAAGTATATGCTCCCAGAGAATACTCATTTCTGGAAAGGAGTACTCTACAAAAATATCCACCACAGGGATGCCATTTATGTGATCATAAGACCAGGGAGAGGTGCAACACCTGTGGAGAACCATAGCAATAAGCGCCAACAGTTGGCATGTGCTTTCTGTAGAGAAGTGCTGGTATTCGAACCAGAAAGTGATACGAAAAATAAGAAGATAAATGGAAATTTCGTCGCTATCTTGGGTCAAGCGACAATATAAAAAGATACTTTTTGTCCGGGTGCAGTAAAATTTTTATCTCGTGCAAGTGAGGTTGCTGTCAGTTGCAAAGAAGACGGAAAGAGAATTACGACGAGGAAGAAGAAATAAAACGCTGATTGTTAAGAAGAATTTTCAAGAATTCCGAATCCGACCATTTTTCTTCTGCTTTCACTGCTTTGAGAATAAGTCAACATTTCAATAAACACAAACCCAATTTCGACGTCGTTTGCTATCAATTCAAATAAATAGGAATTAAATCATGGAGAAAAAAAAACTGTAGAAAACCTTTCATTTAAATTCTTTAGTTGACATTTATTTTCTACCACAGCGGCAATACAACCGCTGTGTCTTTTTACTCATAAAAAGCTCTAGTTTTAGAATTAACGGATAATATTCCGTTAACGTCAGTGTCTTACTTGGCCACCAAGCAATTTTGTTTGTCATTAATAATAAAATTAAAAATGCCTTTAAATATACCTAATATTTTATCGTTATTAGATTTATGAGAATTCAAGCTACAAAATACTGGAAAATAAGAGCACCAGGCATAATTTAAAAATTTATAAATAAAAATATTTATAAGCGGAACATTTTGTAAGAATTCGACGTGTCTTTTTAAACCTTAGTAACTTTTTTAAACCATGGTAATATTTTAAAATCTTGGTAATATTTTTAAACCGTAGTAATATTTTTAAATCTTAGTAATTTTTTAAACCATGGTAATATTTTTAAACCTTAGTAATATTTTTAAACCTTAGTAATATTTTAAACTTCAGTAACTTTTTTAAACCATGGTAATATTTTGAAACCTTAGTAATATCTTTAAACCTTAGTAACTTTTTTAAACCATGGTAATATTTTAAACCTTAGTAATATTTTTAAACCTTAGTAATATTTTTAAACCATGGTAATATTTTTAAACCTTAGTAATATTTTTAAACCTTAGTAATATCTTTAAGCCTTAGTAACTTTTTAAACCATGGTAATATTTTTAAACCTTAGTAATATTTTGAAACCTTAGTAATATTTTAAAACCTTAGTAATGTTTTTAAACCTTAGTAATATTTTGAAACCTTAGTAACTTTTTAAATCATGGTAATATTTTTAAACCTTAGTAATATTTTTAAACCTTAGTAACTTTTTAAACCATGGTAATATTTTTAAACCTTAGTAATATCTTTAAACTTTAGTAATATTTTTAAACCATAGTAATTTTTTTAAGCCATGGTAATATTTTTAAATCTTAGTAATATTTTTAAACCTTAGTAATATTTTTAAACCTTGATAACCGTAAAATTATAAAAAGGAGATATTTAGTATTCTTAGGCAAGAATCGATCCTTGAACACCTCGAATACAAATAAAATGTGTTAATTTCTACATGTTTAATTCTTACTTAAAACCTAATAAACTACTTGCTTCGTTAACTCAGTGTGAAACTCTGTCCCCTATAATATTAAATAACCGAATCATAATGTTGGAACTTTTGTTTAACATTAAAGATTAGCCATAAAAAAACCCCGACAAAACAGAAAAAAACTCTAGAATGAAAAAACAAAACAAAAAAAAAACAAAACAAAACAAAACCAACAAAAAAACAACAACAAAAAACAAAACAAAAACAATACCTACATTGCGATTCTTTTTCCCCCAAATGTTTTCATTCTCGCTTGATCCGTTCTTTACTCCTTCCTTTGCGACTGCACTCACCCCTGATAGTCCTTTTCTTCTTTGTTTTTTTATCCTTTTCTGTAAAAAAAGGCAGAGACGAACGGCACCAAATAATCGTCTCTCACACGTGTACACACGTAGACCCAACACGTTTGTCGCAGAGTACATTGCAAAGACCATCAGAGACAAGTGATAACTCGACTCCTTTTATTGTATAAATGGCATTTATTTCCAGGTATTTTCTGAATAAAACCTGATTCCGAATGTGATCATGCTCTCGGACTCTTCTTTCTATGCACACGTTCTTTTTTATAGTCATTTTCCCTACCGTGACGTCATTTCGCACACGGCTCGGCCTTCATACGCGCGTCCGTGCTCCCTTACAAAGATACGCTTATCCAATCTGTATTTTTATTTAAAATTCTAGTTTAACAGCCAAACATTTAAAATTTAAGCATAACCAACCGACGGACATAATCATATATAGAAATGTTTGGACTATCTAAAATAAGATATATCTATTCAATCTGCACCTTTATTTAATATTTAAGCGTGACAGACGAGCCTGCTATTATAAATTTAAGAGTGACGAACCAACCGACGGACATAGCCTTATAGAAATGTTTTGATGTATTTAAAATGAGATACGTCCATCAAATTTGCATCTTTATTTAAAATGTAAGCGGATTTCGGCAAATAACGTACACATGACGAAATTCTAAAGGTATTTTTTTTTACACGGTGGTCACCACTTATCAAGGCCCGGAAGCCACTCAGGGATAAGGGTTATTGCGTGTACAGTACGTTAGTGTGGAGATTTGATGAAGTGTTTACTTAAGGGGGCGGTTCATTAGGAATTTGTTAACGTTGGACTTGAAGACATCCAAGTTGTAGTCAGGTGGGAAGCAGGCAGACGGAACAGAGTTCCACAGGCGTGCAGTTCTAAGAAAGAAGCTTTGTTCATGGAATCCACGTTTTGATTTAGGCACAGATATAGAGTGGGGGAAATTTTTAACAGTGGATTCAGCTAGACGGGTGTTTTTCGTGAAAGATTGGCAAGGGGGGACCAGAGATTAGAGTTCAGACGAGCACCTGCCATGGAAATAACGATAAAATAAGGATAGGCTCGCAACGTCTCTTCTGTGGGAGAGAGAGGTTGCAGGGTAGAGAAAAGGGCATCCCCCACTAAGCCACGAAGTCTATTTTGTACTCTGTCAAGGCAGGATAGGATGTTTTTTAGCAGCTCCTGCCCAGATATGGCAGCAGTATTCCATCATTGGACGTACTTGTATACCTGGCTAAACGAACGCAAGAAGTGGAAGTATTTGTAAAACTGAGTCGATGTGACAGGAATTGGAGCTCGTTAGACAGTTCAGAATCTATTAGGTTATGTAGCATGTTTTGTTGGTGCGTACAAATGGCAGACGTCGCAGGCGATAGATGCTTGGCCAAAGAAAGAGGGGGCACAGAGATGTGAAAATATCTTTGGATGGAGTTCGACTGCCCAAAAGATTTTTTCTTTGTTTTAAAAATAAGCACCTCAATCGACTTGGGAAACGTAATTTTCCTACGTGGAATCAATGTGAACTTTTCGGAAGGGAAACCATCTTTGATTTCCATTTGATATCTCCAGTAGTCAATTCCTAGATGGTCATCTTCTCTACTGACCATTTACAAAGGTCAGAATGAGATAGAAGTGAAAACATGTCAAGGGATGGAAAGGCAGGAAGTTAAAGCCGGCCTTCCAAATAAACGGTGACAGTTGGACATTTGAAACAGGTTGTTTTTTGAAGAGTTGCCGGACAGATTGAGTCCTTCAGGGCTCCTGGCTGAAGGACTGTGTTAATACAATTTATGTTTCAATTTGATTAGAAAAACAATAAATGTGCAAGTTGGCTGTTTGACTTATAAAAAGGATTTCCATTTGTAAGCTCAATAAATAAATGAATAAATAAGCATCTCTTATTTGTTTATTTTGTCTGGAGGAAGAATTCTTATGTTGCAACGCTGATTAAGTCGAACAACATCTGTGCACCGGCACAATGAGTGGGATGATAGTGAACGCACAAACACGTGTACATAGTTCGACAATCTTTTTGCAACATATCAAAGGGAGATATATTTACATTCTGTCTGTGATGCCCCATAATAAAATTCTAAAGAAAAAACATTCTCCAGAATTCGCAACCCAACTGCCAAAATAGCAAATCAATTATATAAACATTGTAAGCACATTTTGTATTACATATGAAAAATAAAATTGAAACAAACGTTTTGGGGTGTTGCTTTTTCTAAAGTGCATTTTTAAAGAATTAATTAAATTAAATTAATTCTTTTTAGTTATAAAAGGTTACAAAAGAATATAATAAAAAATTTAAAATTCGTCGTTATTGATAATTTATTAAAATTTTTTTTTAATAACCGTGGAATTACCACGGGGTTTGCTAGTTTGTACCATTTTAACAACTGTGCATTTTCTATGCAAATTATTAACATGCTGATTTCCTATATAATGAATAAAAAATTATATTCACATAAAACCATGCAAATATTTAATTCAATTTAAAAATCCAATTATTTACAAAAGAAGAAAAAAAAACAAACAAAAAAACGAAAATAGGCAAAAATATATAATTTGCAAAATTCATAAAAACATATCATTTTTTACTCCCTTCAAGCTCACTCTTGCAAAAAATAGGGGTTGATAGTCCCCTTTTAGTCCATCGTTATTTTTATGGTGGTTGCTCGATCGAACTTCAATATATAGTTCGCCCTATGAAGCATTAAAAAAAAACTCTCCTGGTTGCAACCACAGTGAAAAAAATTCCCTCTCTTTCTCTGTGTATCTACATCTATACGGAATTTTCAATCTGTTAAACACAATATCAAGTGGTTGCGTTCTAATTTACTAAAACATTAATTATTAATAAATTCTTATTAAGCCGTCCTATTTGATAATCAGGTTCTGCCCAATTTGAATCATTGTTACCCATTCGTACAGTTTCATCTCGCTGGTCATCTAACACTCATTAACCGTTGTCTTCGAGTAACCATTGGGCCTTGATCAGCGGTGATTTGTTATGGTATAAAAATATAAACAAAGAAGAAAAAAATGATATATTTTAGGTTAAAGTGGGTTAGTCTTAGGGTTAAGCTTAGGCTTGGGCTTTCAGAACTTTGAAAAACCACACTGACAAATTTATATTTAAGCCTACTGCAAATTATTAAATTCTACAACGATTAATATAGGAAAAATCTGTAAAAAAACATTAGGATTAATAAATGCAAATTCAAAGACTATATAAATCTTTAATCAATAGAGAATGTTAATTCTTATTTGTGGGATAACCGCGTATAAGTAATTTTATTCAAACCAACGGAAGAAGTAAGGATGAAGAATATAATTTTTCTAGTCCGGAATGCACTAAATTAATGACTTGAAAATAAATGAAATGTAAGTAAAAAACGTAAAATAATCAACTGTAATCAGTGGCGATTTGAAGGTTCCATTTTTATTAGTTATTCCTATCAGTGTTTTGACTCCTGAGTTTATATCCGACACAGTTAAACACAGTTAATCAACCGAGAACCACATCCGTCCATATAAAAGCATATAAGATATCAACGGATATATATATATATATATATATATATATATATATATATATATAGAGAGAGAGAGAGAGAGAGAGAGAGAGAGTCAAAACAATGAACAAAATATGCTGTTGTCCTAGCTCTAGTTGTTACATCGAGGTAGAAAAGAGCGTACTTTTCGTAGAATAACTCCACTTACCCTTGATCCTCAATATTGAATCTTTAGCAAGGGAGCATCAAGTACCATGCTTTTAATATCTTTCATATGACTCGGTCGCGGATAGAACCCTGTTCTCCAGGCCTATTAAAACATTCGTTTCATTATGTCAAATGTTTTTACCATGATCAGCTCGGAGTAATAAATAAGAATATACGAGGTGCCTTCAACAAGTTTTCAGACTCATTTTGCACAGATATTCAAAAGACTCTTGAAAATTCACTAAGTTATTGCTATACATCTTATGGGATGACTGACCAAATGTTATGATTCCAGGTTCGAATGAACAGTTATAGCAGGAATTGGAATACACCCTACTTAAGTTTGATTGTCACAAAAATGCCACAGAAACGTATGGAATGCTTCAGATTGCTTTTGGACAATCTTGCATGAATCGATCATCAGGAAGGAAGGAATCCGTGAGGGATGATGTGAGGTCTGAGTAGGCTGAGGAAATCAGAACACAAGTGTTGATTGACCAAGTAAAGACTTTCATGAATAAGAGAGACAATATGTGCACAGTTTGATGTCAGTGTGGGAACTGTACATACAATTATTTGCAGGGAACTGAAGATGCAGAAGATTATTGAAAACTTTGTCCCAAGGATGCTCCATTCTATTTAACCAAGATGGGCATCAAGACAGTTCCTCGCCATCCCTATAGTCCAAACCTTGTTCCCTGTGATATTAGTTATTCCCTAAGCTCAAAGAAAACCGAAGAGGCTGTCGTTATAAGACAATTGAAGAGATGGAAAAGTCTGTGACAAGGACCATTAAACACTCACACTAGAGGACTACCATCGGCCTTTCAGAAGTTGTTGGAAGGGTACAAAAAGTGCATTGCAGCCGGAGGAGATTACTTCGAAAAAGGCTGGAGTTTCATCTGTGTACTATCAATATAAGTGCGTATACCAAAAATGGCTGGAAATTTATTGAACGCACCTCGTATAAGCTTGTTAAATATATTTCGTATAGTTTTGACACACAGGCAGAATTAGGAATTTTCTTTCTAAGAAGAGATAACAAATAATTAGTGGCATGATATGAGGTCATGCAACAGTTCGTAGTTGCGTTGCTTTGATCATCACATTCCAGTTCATTGACAACTGACGAGGTCATTGCTAGGCACACCATATTGTGCATTGAACGTGTGATGTTCACCAACAGAAAATGTGCTTTCAACATGATGGGCTTAGTGAGCCTTGGTATGATATAAACGTGCGTCAAATGTAGACGAAAAGTACTCATAGGTTTTGTGTCTAATGATGGAGACACGATTTAATAAGCGTTCTCTTTGTTTCGGGTTGCACTTTATTTACGGCAGAATTACTTTGTAGAATGTAAAACTAATACATTTTACAGTTGAGAAGATATCTATACTTATATCTTTCAGGCGGTCACCTACTAATTTCCTCTGAGCGGATTCTTTGAAGTTTAACCAGGTAATATATATATATATATATATATATATATATATATATATATATATATATATATATATATATACACACATACACAAATACATATATATATATAGTATAAGTCTCTTTGGTCATACAAACATTACTGACTACATATGTGCATACATGTTTCAGCTGCGATTTCTTTCGAAATCTAACTTGTGCAAGACTTGTGGCCTAATAAATAAAAACTTCGAGAGAAATCGCAGCTGAAACTTGTATGCACATATGTAGTCAATAATGGTTGTATAAATAAAATATTTATACTATTATACTGCTTTACTTGTTATTGAGCACTATTGTAAAAACACTGGGGTTTCTTTGGAGTATAACATCTAGGACACCACAGCAATGCAATCAGTTTATCATTCAAACACTACCGTGTTTGAATATATCGTTAAGTGGCAGATTTAGTGATTTAGAACTGCTTTAAGCCTCACCGCTCACCCATTTTTCGACCAAATTTCAAACAATTATTACAGTTTATAGATCACCTTCTCAGCTATATTGTTAAAATTTTTTTTTTCGATTTTCGTTCAGTAAAACAAACGTTATGTGTATGTTATGTTTATGGGGGAAAATAAGACTGAAATTAAACTAAGAACAAGTGAAATTATTGGAAGACTGGAAAAATCATGGATTACGATAGAAAAATGCGAGCATGAAAAGTAATATGGTTATGCTTAAATATGGAAAAATAAAGGACTAGTCGTTAAAACTGGAAAAGAAAAGGGATATTATATTAAAAAGTATAATAAATTTATAACTTACAATATTGCAGCATTAAAATTTTCTTAAAATTCAATTGAACATTATATAATCAAAATTTAATACAAAAACCTCTCACTTCAGGATTTACTATACAATTTGGATATGAAGTTCAATATCCTTTTCATTTTGAACCACTATATCATTTTCCTTACTCTATAATTTAAAAACTGTAAAATCTTTTAATTATGATTTTCTATGTTTATTGTATTTAGCAAATTGGGTGTAAACCATTTGTAATATTTGCTAATATTTTCTCCTCCGATGAGATGGGTAGACATCGAAAACCTATAGGTTAAGGAAATATACTTATTGAAATTTAACCGTTTCAGATCATAAAATTTAAATTACTAAATTATAATATATATATATATATATATATATATATATATATATATATATATATAGTAAGTTATAAAATATATATGGCGATTAAGCTTAATCGCCATATATATTTTATAACTTACTAACTAGCGCTACCTACGTATTGAGCACTGTTGAAGTAAATACTTAAAGTTTACGCAAAAATTTATACTTTCGTATATTAATTTATGTGAGTAAATGAAGTAGTTATATATATATATATATAAATATATATATATATATATATATGGTAAAACTGGTAATTAGTAAAAACCTGAAGAGAGTGCTCAATACTATTGCAGATCAAATATATGTTTTATTTTTTCATTACCGTTTTATCTGTTTGGCTACATATGTTTCAGATGTTGGACTATGTTTTTATGGAAAAGTCTTTTTGCAAGAGATTCCCGTTTGTAGAACACATTAACACCGGACTGCCTTCCCGTTGATTAGAACTTGGTCGTCTTACAATCAATGTAAAAAAATTCATGTCATAAACCGCCTCATATACAGGGTGACCCAAAAAAACAAAAGCTAAATGGAGGCCATCTAGAACATATGCTGTAGAACGGAGTAAAAAAGGCCAAAGACCCTTGTGTTTTGATGTGATGTTTTGAATATGATATACTAGTTATGACCAAAGTTCATTTCATTCGAACAAAACACTAAGAAACGGGGTCCAATTAGAGCTGGAGCCCGTTTTTTTGGGGTTACCCTGTATAACCAAACGTATTATAAAAGTTAATCCATTTTAGTACTCCCTCATGTCTCATTGGACAATCATTCTGTTTTATTAAGCATTGACTTTTAGACGTTTTAAACGAAGTTTAGCACCTTTTTTTTTACAAGGTGGTCACCACTTATCAAGGCCCAGGAGCCACTCAAGGATAAGGGTTATTGCAAGTACAGTACGTTAGTGTGGAGATTTAATGAGGTGTTCACTTAAGGGGGCGGTTCATCAGGAATTTGTTTACGTTGAACTTGAAGAAATCCAGGTTGTAGTCAGGTGGGAAGCAGGCAGAGGGAACAGAGTTCGACAGGCGTGCAGTTCTAAGAAAGTTCACGGAATCCACGTTTTGATTTAGTCACAGATAAAAAGTGGGGAAAATTTTTGACAGTGGATTAAACTAGATGGGTGTTTTTCGTGAAAGATTGGCTAGGGGGGACCAGAGATTGGAGTTCAGACGAGTACCTGTCATGGAAATAACGATAAGACAAGGATAAGCTGGCAACGTCTCTTCTGTTGGAGAGAGGTTGCAGGGTAGAGAAAAGGGCATCCCCCACTAAGCCACGAAGTCTATTTTGTACTCTGTCAAGGCAAGATAGGCCGTTTTTAGCAGCTCCTGCCCAGATATGGCAGCAGTATTCCATCCTTGGACGTACTTGGCTTTTAGAACATTTTGTCCATGAAACAAATTTACCAAAGAATTGATTGAGTGACTTAGCCAAGAAAGAGCGAAGTTGAAAAATCAGCCAGCAACCTTCATAGGTTGGGACTAGCAACAACAAAATAATTGGTATTGTAGAGATTGGAACACATTAGTAGAGATCGATCTACTTGTACCAATCAAGATTTGATGTGCCTTGAATATATTGACTGATCCAGTATTAGCATGATGATGATGATGATGATGATGATGATGATGTGATGATGATGATGATGTGATGATGATGATGATCGAGCGATAAGTGAGGAACCAATTGTAGGAAAAAAAGAAGCAAAAAGAACAAAAAAACAAAAAACAAAACAAAACAAAAACAAACAACAAAAACAAAAGCAAAAAAAAAAAAAAACAGATAAAAAAGAAGCGCCATTTTATTCCGTCATTTTGTCGGTGGACGATGTCAACATCCATTTAACTTCGTACTTCCGAAAACTAGTGAGAAACAAAACTAAATAATAAAAAGTAAAGATTTCGGCAAATGCTGTTATTAAAAATGAATCAATGAAAAAAAAAAAAAAAAAAAAAAAAAAAACGGACCCAGTCCTTAAATTTTTATTTCAAAAATCAATACGACAATGCATATATTGACCGTAATCTACAGCATACGTACAATGCACAATCGTGGGAAGAAGTTTACAGACAGTTCTTTTTATATTATTACAATTACACACATGTAAATTGTCTCTCTCTCTCTCTCTCTCACACACACACGCACACACGCACGCACACACACACACACACACACACACACACACACACACATATATATATAAACGTCAATACCAAGCGCTTTTAAATAACCGTTGATGTTGTCCTTGAAGCGTTTGTGGACTTTTTCCTTGTATAATTTCGCCATAAAACAGGCGCTTAGGTAATCTCTCAGCATCCGTCCTTGTTAGAAGTCCAGCCCACCTAATCTGATTACGTATAATCAACCTTTCAATGCATGGTAAGTCAGCTTGCATGAAGACATCTTTATCAGGTGTAAAAGAGTCCTACTTGATTCGTCATATGAATGTCCACAGCGAAGCAGTACCAGCTGGCGTTCCTCCATCTCAGCATAAGCGTCACTTCTGCTACAAACTGTAAAAGCAGAGCTGGTCTGATGAGGCACCGTCGTTCTCACAGAAGATAAAAACTGCAAAACATGTGCTTTCAAAAGAATAAATTGTAAGATGGTCAACATTTTGAAATTTGGAATATAAACTTTTGTCATATATATATATATATTAAGTAAGATGATTGATAATTCATAATTAAAATTGAAACTTAAAAATCGATTTCATAAGGAAGATCAAACAAAATCAATAAATTGTACGATCGTTTCGGAAACGATGTTTTTATTGTGATAGACATTGAGTCGTGGACAATAATTTTATCACATAGTTTTTGAAAACAAGGGCTCATCATTAGCAAAAATATTGGGTGGTAGGTTTTTAACTAAAGACACCAAAATAAACCTAGCATTTTTAAGTATGGCAGATGTATCTGGAAAATATTTAAAATATAAAAGAAAATAGTTACTTTTTTGATGAACAATGTAGGATAAATAATTTATTTATCCTACATTGTTCATAAAAAATGTAACTCAATGTCTATCACAATAAAAACATCGTTTCCGAAACGATCGTACAATTTATTGATTTTGTTTGTTCTTACTTATGAAATCGATTCGTAATTTTTAATTTTAATTATAAATTATCAATCATCTTATTTAATATTAAAATAGCTCTAGGATATACGCGCCTATCGAGCTTATTATATATCTACATTACAACGAGCACTGTTTTCTTTTCTTTTAATTATATTATTGAATGCACTAATACATTAAAACATACTCTGCTCTTTAGACCCTTGTTCTAATCCCCAAAGTATGTATATATATATATATATATATATATATATATATATATATATATATATATATATATTAATAAGAACAGAGCCGTAAAGTAGAAATTCACAAAAAGCTTTTATTATTCGGCAGAATACTCCAAAGGTGGTAGCTAGGTGCTCCTTTATCCGTTCTGCGTGTATATATATATATATATATATATATATATATATATATATATGACTTAAAACGACCATGTTTTAGTCCGCTGTATGGTGTTTTACATATGGATAGTTCTTGAAAAGTAACTGTTCATGGAATGTTATTTCAAAGTTAGAAGTTACAGATTATCTGACAGATAGAGCTTCATATAAAAATGCTTTGATATATCTTAAATAAGATGTATTCATATTGATGAAAATGATATTTCAACTGTAAGTGTGCCAGACAGACCCACATGCAAAATTTGGTGACGTAATGATTAGGCGTATCTATAACAAAATGCTTCTATTTAAACTGCGCGTTTAACAACAGAGATTCCATTTTGCCACGTAATCGATAAAGATAAACTGAAATGCTAATTGAGCGTAACAGATTCTTCAGCTGACAATCATTCTTTTTATCTAGGAAGTCACCCCTCATCAAGGCCCAAAGGCTACTCAAGGACTGTCAAGTGGCTGGGGAAACAACACCGTGATGATTGATATTGGTAGAAATTGGGTAGAATTTGATTATTAAAGAGGACGGCTAACCAAGAACCTGTTTACATTGGACTTGACAGCGATCATGGTTAACTCATCTGGAAAGCAGCCTCGCGGTATTCTGTTCCACAGACGAGCAGTTTTAGGAAAGAGACATTGCCAATGCAATTTTCTTTTAGATTTAGGCATGCTGACAGTGGGTGTAGCTAAACGAGTTTTTATTGTGGATGTTTTACATTGGAAAATCATAGAGTGAAGCTCAGTCGAGCACCTGTCATGAAAAGATTTGTAACGAAAGAAATGAAGATAAAATTACCCACTAGATTTCGAAGTCGGTTTTGTATCCTGTGAAGGCTCGAAATGGCGCTCTAATCAAGCTTTTCCCCAGATGTGGCAACAGTTCCTTTGGCTCTTATTTAGATTGATGATTGCATCGGAAGTGAGATACCTTCTGAAACGGTAGAATGATTATTTTCCGCATCCTCAAGTGGCTCTTGACCTTGATATACGGTGACATTATGCTAATAAAAAATAACCAACGAACGGATTGAGCCTCTTATAATGATGCGTGGACAAAAAAACAAAACAAAAAAACAAAAAACAAAAACAAAGCAAAAACAAAAAAGAAAAAACAATCAATATAATAACACAAATTAATACAGATCGCTCCTCCCCTTCCTCAGGCTCAGACACTGGAACCATTACGCACGACAGGAAATTAAGGCCCAAATCGTAGCCAAATGGTTCTCCGAGGAATTTCCCCTTTTAGCCATGATTTAATTGCAGTTAACAGGAGAAGAAGTAGAAAGATGAAGAAAGAGAGTAGGATGCAAAAGGGAAGGTGAGGTGGGGGTTGAAACGACATTGCGATTGATTGTCAGTTGGGATATATAGGCTAATGGTCGAGAAATCGGCTTTCCTTTTCCCGATTAAAATAGTCGACAATTATTATAAGATAAGTTATGTAGTGAGGGGTGTGTGTGTGTGAGGGCGAGGCATTTTATTTAACTGGTGCCGAGCAATTAGGGTGTTTATATTTGGATAAACAAGGAGACGGCATTAAGTGCTAACATTGCATTAATGTGTCATTAAGAAAAGAAGTTCGGCGACAATCACTCTTTTCTGATAATAACGCGATATGTCCACATTCGACGTAGTGATACAAAATTGCTGTGTTACTTTTCCGCGTAGATCTAAAATAGTTCGATTGTTTAAAACATTCGCAACTCGTCTTATTTGGAGTCATCGGACTACTGTTCACATCTTGGGTGTTAAAATTTTATTAGCTTTAATTTAGTACCACTTTCAATTCTATAGCATCAACCTCTGGAAAGCTACAATGAAAATAAGGACATAATATCCTAAATTTTGCAGCGTTTTTGAAAAACGTCAACAATAAAATTACATGGCTCTTGAGGCAGGCATAGCCAAGGTCCAAGATCACAATAACTGGTATATTTAGCTAATTTAGACCTTGGAGAATGGGAATAATAGCAGTTTCTATATGTTTGAAGAAAAAGGTCAATTTTGAAGAGGTCTAGAGGGCACGCTACCCCCATGAAGTAAATAAAGGGTTCCGTTCAAAATTCCATCCAGGTTCCCGAGTTCGACAGAAACATTCCCGAGTTCGACAAGATACATCTGAAGAAGGTCGCAGGTTACATCGACTGAAATGTTGTTAAAGTCACACTTCAGATGAGAACAGGAGTCTAATGAATCCAAATAATACGATTAATCAATTCTCATCTCAAAAAGTCAGAAATTTGATAAAGAAAATCTAAATAAGTTTTTATAAAAATAAATGATTTGACTGAAGCAATCTTGACTTATTTTATCTTTATATTTTACGTCTACTCTTAAATAAAAATAGCTGTGTGTGTGTGTGTGTTACGTTTTCCGTATAGGTTCCGAAACGGCTTAGCTTATCTTTTGCAAATTTCACACAAAGAGAATTTATAAGTCTGAAAGTGTTTATTAGATCTGTTTTGTACAGAAATTCACTCGATAAATATCGAAAATCGAAAAAAGAAAGAGGTAGGCCCCGAAATGTTGCTGCTTACCCGACATTATCTGGAGACTGGAATAAAATATACCACAAGTTGAAATATCTAATAAACTTGATTATATTCATATTTACAAGGTAAGCTGTTTCTTCAAAACAACATCTTATATCGGTCGCTCGCTTCTTTGCGAGTTTCTACTAATATTCCGGTAGCAATTATTATTTTAGCGAGACATAGTCCGTTGACTTTTAGGAATAGACTGAATTGCGACTGGGAACAGACCAGCGACACCTGAAAAGACAAGAGACTTTGGGAAAGACCAAATGAACTTGTCGGGCCAGCAATCCAGAGTTCATAAAACATGCTACGCACAAAACACAAGAAAAGGCCTCCAATATCCACCGAAAGAGAGGGAGGATGATGGATCAGACTTAAATTATTGGCAAATAACATAAACAGGACAACACATAATGAATGGCGGACAACTTATGAAATTTCCATGCATCTGTGGACTGAAATCTAATTCCCGAAAAAGAATAAACTTTCGCCAGAATAAAATGGGATGTTGTTCTGAGCTAGTTAACATCCCTATATACATGAGAATATGGACCCGTCTGGAACTGTTTCTGCTCTCGAGTGAAGAGTATACATGCTGTTCGATCGGCCTGGTGGCTGCCTTAACAGTGCACCAAAATGAAATTGTTCTTTGTCAACAGAAGTGAAAACCTTTCTATTTTAAGACAATTTCATTTTTATTCAATTTGTTATTAGTCAATAGAAGGGGAATCCTTTCTATACTAAGACAATTTTATTTTTGCACGCTACCCCTTTCGGAGGAGCGGATCTCGCCCACATTAAATACGACCTTGTGTACCATTTTGTTTTTGTGAGGAAATGAATAAATATCAAGAGCACACACGCAGTTTAACCGCTCGTAGTCAACGTCAGGATTCTTTCACCTTAATATTGTGACCTCTAATTAGGAGCATAACATTAACGACGTAAGAATTCGAAAAAAACCCCCAAAACAAACAAACAAAACAACAACAACAACAACAACAACAACAACACAAGGATCTCTTTAAGATAAGAATCCAACTTCTGGTCAATAAACTCGTATTTCTACTTATTTTGAAGAAGTAAATGGTGGGCCCAAAAAGTGTTTTCAACGACAAAAAATAAAAAACAAAAACCAAAAATAACAAAACAAAAAAAAAAAGAAACCATAAACAAAACGACCTCACTTCAGGAAAAGTGTATTTTTCAAAACGCCGTGAATCAGAAAAAATACCACGCTTTCTATTGCTAAAAAAAAAAATTCAGTTAATTCATTTCTTACATTCAAGACATTTTAATTTTTTTCTCTTTATCCAAGTCTTTATTTATGGACTGTTTATTAAAAGTGATTTTTTTTCAATCACACACAAAAAAAAAGAAAAAGGAGAGAAGAAACTAGTTTTTTTTCTGGTTGGCTGACCCAATTTTTCATTTATGCAAATATTTATTTTTGTAATTTTCCACTTGGCAAAAAGCCGTAATCGCTTGACAGTATATATTTGAAAAAAAAAAACAAAAAACTTTTTTTTGTGACCAAAAATTTCTCGGTCCATATTAGCATGGTTTTGTTTTCTCGATGAAACAAAGAGAAAAGGCAAAAATATATATCGGCTCTACGAAGAATTGAAACCGCCTTCATTCCATTACGAGAATCCAATATAACAATGCGAATACGCGACGAGATTTCTGCCTTCACCTCGTTTATTATTCGAAATTCTTCTGGGCGCAAAATGCCCGTATTTTTTGTTTTGAGAAAGAGTTAAAATAAATTCTAAGTGCTTTTTGTTCTCTGTTGAAAATTGAACACTTTTTTTTTGTTAAAACCACATGCATGTGATCTTTTTCTTTGTGAATATTAATTTGGCATATTCTCCTCCGTAAAGTCGCGAGTTTTCTGTTTATCATTTCTTAGACACCGATTTGTCTGAGTCTTTATCTTTTCAAAATTGAAGAACTTTCAAATGATACAACAGACTCAAACATGAAAATTACAGAAACAAAGAAAGAAAGAGAGAAGCGGAAAGGAAGACAATTCAGTGAAAAACTACTGGCAATGCAGTAACAGAGGAAGAAAAAATTGGAACTATTAACTAGCAACGAGTCAGACCAGAATTTTTTTCACAAACCGCGATTTAGGCAGCATCAAAATATTTCACTGTTGTCCTGAAGAAGCCTGGACTTTTGAAGCCTATTTTCGCAGATTTGGTGACGTATACAGAATTGATTGCAAGTCATAGAATGAACTGATGAAAGTTCATCTTTTATTACAAAAATCAGGAGCTGTGGAACATAATAAGTTCGTGGACTACATCACCCCTAACAGACGAGCAAATTGTCCTTCGATAAAACAGTTAAATCTTTGATGGAATTATACTGTTCAAGAATCAGCATATTCCATAAAAGATGGAAATGTGTCAACGTGATTCGTAAAGAAGACCAAGATTACACCACATTTGCTTCAGTCGAAAATAGACACTGTGATGACTTCAGACTATCCTAATTGACGGCCGACAACTTTTAAGGTCCTGATTTTTATTCAAAGCTTAGTCGACCAGGGATGGGTGCTAGTCTAGCTGTACAGATGAGCTCTGATAAATCGAAACTCTCTGTATGTGGATTCCTATATATATATATATATATATATATATATATATATATATATACAAGCAAAAATACCCGTCGTTGACTGGGTTCAAAAACAGCGTACAGAAAATGGACTCTGGTTTATGAAAGTATGATAGGTTATGAAAAGGAAGGGTTGTAAATCTGGGTTTAATTCGGGGGTATCAAAACCAAATCAAAATATGATGAAAGTAAAAATAAAATTTAGATAAACCCCATAATTAATTATACCATACCTGTTCACACTGAAACACTTATCACAATATTCTGTGGATCTATATTAAAAAACCTTGTTAAACTTTGTGACATATTTCCATTCTATGTGTTACATGATAAGGGCTGCCCCCTTTTCATGTAAGTATAAAAATAGAGAGATTTAGTTAAAATGAAAATGAAATAGCAATAGACGAAATTCGAACCTCGTAATTTAGGTTTAGAAATAGATTACGTGTGAGAATTAGAAAAAGGAATGCAAAACAAACGATTGTTTAGAATAGAGATAAAATAGTTTTCGAAAAGAATGTGCACTGTCAATTTTGTTATGGAAATTCAATTGGAAGAATGCAGCTGCAAGATAATTTAATAAACATGTTTTTAACATATTGGAAATATAGGTTACTGAGTATAGGTTAAAATTCCATTTGTAAAAAAAAGGAAAAGTTTTGGACACGTATGTCCAGAACACGTGTGTATGACGTCATGGAAAATAGAAAGTTCTAGAGATAGTTAGAAAAACTTTAGAGAAAAGAAAGGAGAAACTGGGAGAAACTGAGAGGGAGTTTGATAGGGACAGACGACAGTCCAGTTTGGAATTCGAACGTCTAGAAGCGAGACGGTCACTTTGAAACTTAATATATTAAGCTTTGAATTCTTGATGAGAAAACCACGGCCAGTCGTGAAGAAATAAACCCATCATGTGTTTTTATAAAACGTCGTCTTGTGTTGTGATTCTGCCAAAAGGTAAAGCGAATTGTTATTATATGTCTATATGTCTGTGTTATAAAATGTCTTGACATACACATCTCATATCTACAATATGAATCTACATCTCATATCTACACTAAGACTGTCGGAAGACTGTCTACACAATGTCTCAATACTGTCTCATCACTCAAAGAGCTTCCCTCAACACGTCTGAGAATGAACATTTTTTATAAATAAATATGAATCTCTTTATAACACGAACAATCTCTTCATAACAGAAACAACATCCTTCTCTCAACAACATCTCTCTGAGTCTCACAGCACCCCTCTTAATAAAACGAACAATCACTCAACAACATAACTTTAAATAAGACTCTCTTTTAATGAAAATCTCTCAATATGGAGGTCAGGTGCAAACGAACACCTCATAATTTTATTATACCATATTTCTTCAAACTGAAACATATTTATCAAAGTATACTTACGCAGATAGATATAAAAAGTCTTTATTAAAGTTTGTGCCTATTTCCATTCTATGGAGGCCAGGCGCGAATGCAGACCCCGCAATTTTATTATACCATCCCTATTTAAGTTAGAACACACTTATCAAAGTATTTTTATGTACATCTATATCAAAACCACTTGTAAACGTTTTTTTTAATTTTTAAATTTTTTATTTCCATACTTTGTGGACCAGGCGCGAACGCCGACCCTACAATTTTAATGAACCACCGTTCTGCAAGATAAAACATACCAATTCCTGTGTCTCGACATATCTTCTATCATTATATGTAATCAGTTTTTTTCAAAATAGTCAACCATATAGGAGCCTATTCGTGACCACACACACACACATAGACATTCAGCTTTATATAATATATATATATATATATATATATATATATATAATATATATTACTATATATATATTATATATATACATATATTACTATATATATTACTATATATATATATATATACATATTACTACATATATATTACTATATCTATCTCTCTCTCTCTCTCTCTCTCTTTCTCTATATATATATATATATATATATATATATATATATATAAAAGAGAACGTGTCTGTGTACGTGTCTGTGTACATTTCCCTACGCAATAACTCTGTTACTTCTTAATCTACAGACTCGATATTTGATATACAGGGTATGGCATTTAAGAAAATCGATGTGATCGGTTTTTGGTCAGAAATTTGGCGATTAAGGGATCAAAGTTCAACGATCTGACCTTTGAGAACTCTACCAAACTCCTCCGACAATTGTGGGTCTACGCACTTGAAATTTTAGATATAGGTTCTATGGACATGGATCTAACTTAATAACTTGATTTGAGCCCAAAACAATAAAACATAATACGGGTGAAAGTGGAACAAAATTTACTTCTGCGGTCTCTTTCAAATTACTCAGACAATTTCTGGTCAAAACATTTTAAATTTTAAATAAATGGTATTCAGAGATAGGGCAAGCTTTTTCATCAGTTTGGGTCGAAAATTTTTAGTTAACAATATATAAATATATGTATGAATGTATGTTTGAAAGTCTGCCTTAAACTTTCAATAGAGGAGACGGATTTTACCAAGATCAGAACCGTTTTAAAGTTCGACCTTGGCTAATTGGCTAAAAACATGAATATCTTCCCCTTCACCTAGGCACTTTTTTATAGGGGGGGGGTCACTTTTTTCGCAGATATTTTTGAAAGTTATCCTCTCCTTTAGATTGTCTAGACTTAATTTTAAAAAATGTCGCTTCAGGTTTAGCGGTGGTCGTAACAGCACAAACGTTAGGTTTTACGCCGTTCTTTTCCTCCTTTGCGGTACGGGTTCGAGCCTGCCTTCCTACTACCACTTTTTTTTGCTCAACATACGCATCCACACACCCGGGCAACGTCGGGCTGAAATGATAGTATATATATTTATATATATATATATATATATATATATATATATATATATGCATATGCATATATATATGTATATATTACTATATATGTATATATATATGTATATATTACTATATATGTATATATATATGTATATATTACTATGTATAGATTACTATATATATATATATATATAGTAACTAGCTGTACCCTGCCACGCGTTGCAGTGGCTCAATTTGGTGTAATGGAAAAATTTAATAAAAGGGAAAATGCATGTTTCTTATATTAGTACAGCAATCCACTGCAAAAAGTGAAAAAGGCGGCGAAACTGAAAAAAATGGTACTCTTGCAGAATTTGATCTGGATCCTCGAGAGTTTCTGTCAATCATTCATGTTTTGGACTTGACCAACAATCAGTGGATGAAGCCGAACGTAGCAAAAATGTTGAAACGCTAAATGCTTTTTTTTTGTCGTTGTTTTAAAAAATGTGAGTTAGTAATTAATATTTGGTTGATGGTGGGGGGAGGGGGGTACTATACACAGATTCAAAAAAGTCGTCCAAAAACAAAGAAATTAAAGCAAAGGTAAGGTAATTTACGTTTCTACCTAATTGGATAATTGTTTACTGTTTTTATGTAATGTAAAATGTTTAATTGGCTCCAAAAACAGAAATGGTCGCGGATTCTTTTGAATACGTTAAGTTTGGGAAAGTAAGTTGAAAACTAAAAACTATACAAAACAGTGCCTGAAACTCACCGAACATATGTTACCATGACATAGGCTGGCATAATCGGTAGGTTTCTGACAGTATTTTGTATAGTTTTTTTAGTTTTAACTCACTTTCTCTAATTTAAAGTAATCAACAGTGTCCACCACCATTTGTAGCTTTCAAATACACCAATAAACACTGTTTTTCGAGCCGACTAAACGTTACATTAAATGAAAAGGGTTTATATTACTAAACACAGATACAAAGAAGTTGTCAAAAAATAAATATATAACAAATAAATGTTATCAAAGGCAAGAAAAGTAAGTGTTCTACCTAACTGGATAAGATTTTAGTGTTTTTATGTAATGTATAATCGGTTCAAAAACATTCAATGTTTATCGGTATATTTGAAAAATACAAATGGCGGCAGACTGTATCGAGCACGTTAAGTTTGGGGAAATTTTGGAAAAATGAGTTTAAACTAAAAATACTGTTAGGAACTCACTCAATATATGTTACCATGATGTAGGCTGGCATATAATCGGTGGTTTTAAACTTTTTCTCGATACAGGTGACGACTTTTAAAAGTCCCTTTTAGTGATTACCTGGTTTGAGGATATTTGTACAACTAAACGGCAAATCTGCTCCAAAAAATCCGGTATTATTTTACTTTAAGGCCCATTTCACGTTCATATATAACGAAATATTTTATTGTAGATTTCGGTGTGCTAAAAACGAATCTGCAAACCGTTTACGTAGCCAAAAAAAAGTTTTCATGATATTCATGAAATTACTTTTTCGAAAAGTGGGTGATCACTTTTCAATGTAAATTTAACTTAGAATGAGCACCTACTTTCTGGCCACCTGAGAAAGGGGCATTTTTCTGTTTCTTGGCTAAAAAGTTTTTTGTTTGATTTCTTTTGCATGGTTATAACCCCTGGACTCTGGGGCTATTTTCCATTTAACAGCCGTAGCCTTCGTTTACGCTATGCGTAAGCATAAACGAAAGCTGTTTAGCCAATAAACATGGGAAAAAATCCCCCCTCTCTCAGGTGGCTAGAAAGTGGGTGCTCATTTTAAGTTAAATTTACATGGTAAAGTGATCGCTACTTTTTCGAAAAAGTAATTTCTTCATATCATAAAAACTATTTTTTTGTGACGGAAACGGTTTGCAAACTCGTTTTTAGCACACCAAAATCTACAAAATTTTTTTTTGTTATTTACGAACGTGAGACGCACAGCCCTTAATGGAAAATTATATCAAAAATCCGGGGGAAAATAGTTTTCAATAAAAACAGCAAATGAATTCGATAGAAAAAAATGGATGCTATTTTTTCTTTCTTTCTGTGTGTTTCTTGGCTAAAAAGTCTTTTTGTTTGATTTCTTTTGCATGGTATTAACCCCTGAACTCTGGGACTATTTTCCATTTCACAGACGTAGCCTTTGTTTATGTTATGCGTGAGCATAAACGAAAACTGTTAAATATGCATTCGCGTACCAAACTGCCTTGTCAAAAAAAACCTTTAAGCCAATAAACACGAAAATAAATGCCCCTTCCTCAGGTGGCCAGAAAGTGGGTGCTCATTTTAAGTTAAATTTAGATGGAAAAGTGATCACCCACTTTTCGGAAAAAAAAATTTCTTCATATCATGAAAACTATTTTGATACTCCTTGGGCGTTGAGTTCCATGGCGACCCGCAGAATTATTTAATGGTCGTTCCCTTAGTACCCCCCTAGTCAAGGCTAACGCATGTGCACGTAACATTTTTTATTTATTTACTTACGTGGTGGAGTTTCTATACTGATAGGTTGTTTGAAATTTTTTCACTGGATTATTATTGATTGAACACTAACCAGATTATGAAAAAAAATTGAAAAAAAAAATCATTTCAACATTTGAAAGGGATACTCACTTTTTAGTTACCTCGTTCTGGTAAATCGGTCACTTTTTATTTATTTATTTATTTTTTTTCTAAATACGGAAGTGTCTTCGGGAGATATAAAATGGTCGCATGTTGACGAAGCAATGTATCGGGAGGCGTACGGGATTAAAAATTATTGGTAAATTTTTAGATTAGGTCCACCTCCTCAATTTTCTTTTAAATGACGACTTGAAATGGTTTTCGACTATGCTGAATACGAAAATCGCATCGAAATTTTTCAGAAATAAGTAGTTATCAAGATATAAAAAGTTGTATTATGCATTGTAATCTTTGGCGGCCATCTTTTTTACGTGTGTGTATTTGTTTATGGCGCGTGTGCACGTAAAAAGATGGCCGCCGAAGAATACAATGCATAATACAACTATTTATTTCCGCAAAATTTCAATGCAATTTGCGTGTTCAGCATACTCGGAAACCTATAAATGTCGTCATTGAAAGGAAAATTGTGGAGGTGGACCTAATCTAAAAAAATACCAAATTATTAAACATTTCTCCAGCATGTTAGTGAAATTTATAATACTTTAAAAAATTAAAAAGAAACAAAAAAGTTTTGAAAAAAAACTCACCTTTCACAAAAACAATTAAAAAAAAAAACACAAACTGACTAAATAAGTAAAACAAAAAAAAAAAAATTAAAAATCTCGAAACTTTATTTTCATGAAAACAATAAAAAAAGTTCTGTTCTCTCTATTTTTTTTCTTTGAGAAACAAATATATTTCTGACTTACAAATGCGGTAGAGACTCATTATTTTTACTTTCTATGGTTTTGATATACCGCGTTTTTATTGCTTACAAAATGGGTGACTGATTTATCAGAACGTTGTAACTAAAAAGTGAGCACCACTTTCTTTTTTACATTTTTTTTTAATAATCTGTTTAATTAGTGTCCAATCAATAATAATCCAGTGAAAAAAAAATTCCAAAAATCTATAAGTATAGAAATTAAGCATGGGAGTATACAACAACGTCGCCTTTCGCACTTTTACAAACATTTTAAAAAAAAAGTAACTAAACCATTTATTGATAATTTGTCACGTGTACAAACATTTATTTATTTACGTAGGTTTAACTCCTTTCATGAATGAGAAAAGTTTTACTCTTTAAGAATAATAAAAGGAAAAAGTTACTGAACATTTATAAAAGGACTTCTTTTCATGAAGGCCAGAGGAATAGTTGGCCGAAAATTCGTGAAACAACAACAATAAATAAAAATGGTGCTAATGCAGAGAGCGATCCGCGGTATTTTTTAAATCATATTTCCACGTTTAAATAACGTTTTACGATATGTTTTTTTTTTATTTATTCAATTGTAAGGTTAAAGTACAGAATAGGTACAAAACATCCTTACCTCCCCATGTTAAGAATGACTTTTTAAATAATAACATTATTTCAGCACGGATCACTCTCTGCATGAGTAATCTTATATAGAAAAACAAAAAAAACCCTCAAAAGCAAGCAACAAACTTTTTTTTTTGGCCTTATATAATAAAGAAAAGATGTGTAAATTAAAAAATTTGGAAGATAAACAAATAAAATATGTTTTTTTTGGTTTTTTTTTACTTATCGAGTTAACAGAAAATGAAACCTTTTGTCAATTCGTGGCTGTGAAATGAATCGAACCGAGTAATATATATATAGTAATATATATATATATATATATAGTAATATATATATATATATATATATATATATATATATATAGTAATATATATATATATATAGCAATATATATATAGTAATATATATATAGTCATATATATATATAGTAATATATATATAGTCATATATATATAGCCATATATATATATAGTAATATACGCATATATATAGTAATATACATATATAGTAATATATATATATATAGTAATATATATATTGTAATATATGTATATTTATATATATATAGTAATATATATATATATTTTTTTACACAGTGATCACCACTTATCAAGGCCCGGAAGCCACTCAGGGATAAGGGTTATTGCATATTAATATATATATATAGTAATATACATATATATAGTAATATATATATATATATATATATATATATATATATAGTAATATATATATACTAATATAATATTAAGTAAAGTGATTTTCAATTTAAAAATTAAAAATTTTTTTTTAAAATTTAAAAATCAAATTTTAATTAAATTAAAAATCAGTTTCATAAGAAGGAACAACAACAAAGTCAATTATCTGTACGATCGTTTCGGAAATCCGTGCTTTTTATTTGTGGTATAAATGAAGTTATGTAGAACAATTATATATAGTTTTTTTGGTAAGCACGGTCTCCTCATCAGCAAATTTAGGAGGTTTTTTATTGAATTTAAAAGCCACCATAAATAAACCTAGCATTAAAAGTAAGGCAGATGAATCTTTTAGTTTTTCTTTTTTTGAAATCAGGAACTGTGTTTAAAGTAGTCATTTAGATGTTTGCTATAGCTTTTTATTTTATTGATTTTATATATAGTAATATATATATAGTTATATTTATATAGTAATATATATATAGTTATATATATAGTAATATATATATAGTTATATATATATATATATATAGTAATATATAGATAGTAATATATATATAGTAATATATATATATAGTAATATATATATATAGTAATATATATATAGTAATATATATATATAGTAATATATATATAGTAATATATATATAGTAATATATATATAGTAATATATATATAGTAATATATATATAGTAATATATATATAGTAATATATATATATATATAGTAATATATATAGTAATATATATATAGTAATATATATATATAGTAATATATATATATAGTAATATATATAGTAATATATATATAGTAATATATATATATAGTAATATATATAGTAATATATATATATGGTAATATATATATATATAGTAATATATATATATAGTAATATATATATATATAGTAATATATATATAGTAATATATATATAGTAATATATATATAGTCATATATATAGCCATATATATATAGTAATATACGCATATATATAGTAATATACATATATAGTAATATATATATAGTAATATATATATATTGTATGATATATATAATTATATATATAGTAATATATATATATATGTTTTTACACAGTGATCACAACTTATCAAGGCCCGGAAGCCACTCAGGGATAAAGGTTATTGCAAGTACATTTCGTTAGTGTGGAGATTTGATGAAGTGTTTACTAAAGGGGGAGGTTAATTAGGAATTTGTTAACGTTGGACTTAAAGAAATCCAAGTTGTAGTCCGGTGGGAAGCAGGCAGACGGAACAGAGTTCCACAGGCGTGCAATTCTAAGAAAGAAGCTTTTATCATGGAATCCGGGTTTTGATTTAAGCACAGATTTAGAGTGGGGGAAATTTTTCACAGTGGATTCAGCTAGACGGGTGTTTTTCGTGAAAGATTGGCGAGGGGGATCGGAGATAGGAGTTGAGACGAGCACCTGCCATGGAAATAACAATAAAACAAAGATAGGCTTGCAACGTCTCTTCTGTGGGAGAGAAGTTGGAGGATAGATAAAAGTGCATATCCCACTAAGCCACGAAGTCTATTTTGTACTCTGTCAAGGCAGGATAGGTTGTTTTTAGCAGCTCCTGTCCAGATATGTCAGCATTATTCTATCCTTGAACGTATCTTCACTTGTCACTAGTCTTTAAAAATACCAACTCAGGAGATTGCGCAGCTCTTGCCACAAAAATTTAACGTGCAGACACCATTGCAGCGGGTATCCATAATCTGTCAAAACTAAAGGAAGCTAACATATATATATAATGCCGATCGTCCGCACATATCAACTCCCGTTTTTTATACCTCATTAGAGTTTCTTGCTATAGGAGCTGACCCCCCCCTCAGTGAGAAACAAGTAAATATCAATTCTGTAGAATATCCACTGGTACAGGATTTGCTTATAAACTCTAAAAGACGTTCGTGAATTTTGCAAATAGCGACTGGAGCGAATGTCGGATTTAAGTCAAGTAGCTTTCAGGATTTGTTTTGTTTCGTTTGGCGGTTGTTTTAGAGACATTTAACAGCCGAAGGGGATATTAAAGCGGACGTTTTATTAATGACAGTCGGACAGCAAATGGTTGGGAGAAACCTTTTCTTATTTGCCTTCAATGGCAATTAATCATCCTATGATAACACACTGACTGCTCTTATCCACACAAAAGCATTTCTCGTTAAGGGAGGTAACTCTGACTTTCTCTTTAGTTTATTTTAACTTCACTCAAATTTCACTGAAATTTCAGCCAGCAGAGATTATTATTAATAATGATTATTATTAGTAATGATTATTATTAATAATGATTATTATTAGTAATGATTATTATTCATAATGATTATTATTAGAAATGATTATTATTAATAATGATTATTATTAATAATTATTATTATTAGTAATAATGGTAATTATTAGAAATGATTATTATTAATAATGATTATTATTAGTAATGATTATTATTAATAATGATTATTATTTATAATGATTATTATTAATAATGATTATTATTAGTAATGATTATTATTCATAATGATTATTATTAATAATGATTATTATTAATAATGATTATTATTAGAAATGATTATTATTCATAATGATTATTATTAATAATGATTATTATTAATAATGATTATTATTAGTAATGATTATTATTAATAATGATTATTATTAATAATGATTATTATTAATAATGATTATTAATAATAATGATTATTATTAGAAATGATTATTATTAATAATGATTATTATTAGTAATGATTATTATTAATAATGATTATTATTAGTAATGATTATTATTCATAATGATTATTATTAGAAATGATTATTATTAATAATGATTATTATTAATAATGATTATTATTAATAATTATTATTAATAATAATGATTATTATTAGAAATGATTATTATTAATAATGATTATTATTAATAATGATTATTATTAATAATGATTATTATTAGAAATGATTATTATTAATAATGATTATTATTAATAATGATTATTAATAATAATGATTATTATTAGAAATGATTATTATTAATAATGATTATTATTAGTAATGATTATTATTATTAATGATTATTATTAGAGATGATTATTATTAATAATGATTATTATTAGTAATGATTATTATTCATAATGATTATTATTAGAAATGATTATTATTAATAATGGTTATCAAACGTATCTATGGTTACTTTCCTAGTTTTTTTTAGAATCAAGCCATCATAAAAATGGTCGTTGAAGTCACCGTATTAATTGAAAAAATAGACAAAATGTAACAATAATTATCAATGTATTATCTACTGTCGCACCGTTTTCATTTGGAAATATTATCAATATTATTTGACATTTCAAGAATATACTCCTTTCTCCAAAATTCGAAGTTCACTGTTCTCATAAATTGAAATGTCAAACAAACTATATAACACTATCTCGGCAAATTATTATTTAAAAAGTCAATTTAAAGATTGATATTCTAGTAGACATAGACTATTAGGGTAATATATATCGGTAAATCTTTAGATAAAGTTGAATAATTAAGATTAATTCTCGTTCTTAATTGTTATATCTAAACCGCGTAATACGTGGGACAGTTAGTAAAAAAAAAATGTAGAGATTTAAAATTCACTCCATAACTAAAAATAACGTAAAATAATTAACACTTCTACCCGATTATGGCTGATGGAATGAGGGCAGTCTAATTCCGTGTTAGAAATTATAAATGTAAAATTATAATATAATAAAAGAAAAATATATACTCCTCCACACATACCTTTAGATCCATTAGCATATAGACAACCCCTATACCACCACAACTTTCACTAATCATGTATAATAAATTTGAAACACCTATTCCAATAAACCAAAAATCAGACACATACAAAAAACGTATACTACATTATATGATCGAATCTCCTCTCGATTTCGATGTATGAAGTTTCGCCACAACAACTTAGTGACTCGGAAATCCACCCAGATGATTTGATTATAGTGACGAAGGCTTTGTGTAGAACCAATCACTTTTTTGGTATTACTGCTAATCTTTGTCGGTGCAGATCACTGCCACAAGACAGAGTATATAGTAGACCACACGTTTTTACACCAGAGATTACCTTCTCCTAGATTACGGAGTGCATCTCTCCCAGTGAATTAAAGCCAACCTGGACACTTTTATGACACAGCGCAGTACATATAGCGCCTAGCTTTTCCAAATGGTCACTCATGCTCAATAGCAGCTCTCTGCAGCAGCCTTCGCAATGTCCTCAATGTATTTGTTCAAGTTTATATTTCCTGTGAATGTTAGACCGAGGAGTTTGAAGGAAGAATTCTCAGGTAGGGTGTTATTTTTTATGGATATCAGTAGTTGGAAAGGCGTCTTCTAATTGTTAAAGGAGAACAGCTTAGTGTTACTAGCATTAAATGTAACCATCCATTTGTTCACGGTTCTGCCATCGTCTTAGATTTATGTACTTCCGTTCTTCCCTTATGCATATTATAGAGCGTTGAGTCATTAGCAAATGTATCCATCGCGGACACATTATTATTAGGGAGGTCGTTTATGGATATCAGAAATAATAGAGGATCGACCCCTTCGGCACTCTCGCATTAATAGTATGCTGCTAGGATGTACGTCCATCAATGGCAATCTGGCTGGTTCTATTGTCTAAGATGGATCTAAATATATATTATTAATTATTATATATTATATAATTGTATACGTCCATCTATACCGTAAAAGACCTCGGATCTATCAAGGGGTACAGCCCTGACTTCACCGGCCTTATCTAGTACAGAGATGACTTAAAATATCTGCAGTATAACGTCATTCCCAAAATTCATGCTGTTTGTCAGAGAGAAGATTTGCTTTTGCGAGGTGGTGGACTAGTGTTTATTTTATTAAAGTCTCACAGATGTTAGCGAAGTGGGAGTAAACTAATAGGGCGATAATTGTAAGGGTCAGTCTTTTCACGCGAATTCTTGTACACTGGTACCACAGGGAAGAAAGATTCAGTAAGGCATTTATTATAGAGCTTGGAAAGTACGGGTGCTAGCTCAGCTGAGTATTTCTTAATTAGTATAGAAGGAATGAGATCAAGTCGACACGCCTTGGGAGTGCCTGTTTTTTTTATGATATTGCGGACATGAAAAGGGGTTATTTTTACATCATCTAGTGTGGCTTCCATCGTCATAAGGAAATTTGGGAGGGAGTTGTTTGTTGGCTGTAACAAGATCTCCAGCTATGGTATAGCTAGTAGTGATTGATGGGCAGAAATCAAAAGCTCATAGCATTAATACGGGAGTCCCTCAGGGATCCATCCTGGGCCGAACACTCTTCCTGATCTGTATTAATGATCTTCCAAATCACAAATGAATGGCTCTCGTCCTTGGGAGGCTCCATGTTTTGACAAGCTTCTGGACGACCTTTACTCCTGATCTAAATTGAACACGTACATCAAATCCGTTGGCAAGGTCGCTGGAAAAATGATGGGATCCTTCTATTGATCCAATAGATATCTACCTGCTGATGTAATTCTCTACCTATGTAAGAGCCAGGTATGTCTAAGGATGGAGTATTGATGTCACATCTGGGCAAGAGCTGGAAGACCTTATCCTGCCTTGACAAAGTTCAGAATAGACTTTATAGCCTAGTGAGGGATGCCCTTTTCTCTTCCATGCAATCTCTTTCTCACAGAAGAGACTGCGAGTTTGTCTCTGTTTTATCGTTATTTTCATGACAAGTGCTTGTCTGAGCTCCAATCTATGGTCCCCTCCTCGCCAAACATTCACGAGAAATACTCGTTTGGCTGTAAACACTATCAATAATTTCCCCCACTCTTTATCTGTTCCGAAACCTAAACGTAGATTCTATCAACAAAGCATCTTTCTAAGAACTGAACACCTGTGGAACTCTCTTCCGTTTACCTACTTTCCAGATGACTACGATATGGCCGTCTCCAAGTCCAACGTAAACAAGTTCTTGCTGATCCGTTCACCTTTAAATAATCCAATTTACCAAATTCACACTTCTGACGATTACTATGATATTGTCCTTTTGACCACTGTACACCTTTTAACCCTTATCCCCGAGTGGCCTCTGGGCCTTGATAAGTAGTGATTCCTTTGTAAAAAAAATGGAGTTGGATGCGAATCGCCAGGCAAGCAGTTCCGCCTTCTCGGTTGCATACGACCTTCTGTTTGTTGGATAATGGAGGAATTTCGGATTGTCCTTTACCCGTTACACTATTTTCCTATTTTTTTGCGATTCTACGTGTTTCTTGGTTATTTTAGCAGATTTTCTTTTGGCTGTCGCTATTTTTTTTTACAATGATTTCTAGCATCTATTTTTGCCTATTTTATGATATATAAACCGGGGAATGCATGCGGAATGGCTCTATAATAATAAATATTAAATCTGCATGAATTAAAACATTTGTAAACATATTTTGCTACAAAGCTACACTGAGCGGTCATTAAAACGGATTCTACTCCAGAGACTCACTGTCCGTAAAGAGAAAATCAGTTAGGCCTAACAGAAACTATAATTTACATTTGTTAAATGAAATAAAATTACACACACACACACACACACACACACACACACACACACACACACACACACATTAATAACCAATTCAAACAACCATCCACACAAAACCATTTCCGTTGTCATGTGAGGATGTGCTTCAAGCTAAACATGCAACATAATAATTGCCCTCAACCCAGAACCGTACTTTAATAAACAAAGTCTCTGACAGCATAGATATAGCACTCTCCCTCGATACTAGATCACAAGTACAGTAACTGATTTGGATTCTTTACTTACACAGACGTAGCTGGTAGCACAACACATAGCTTCTCTATACCTCATTTCCTATCACAGACGGTTACTTTTCCGACACGATTACCAGACCAGCAAGATTAACATGCCTCACTTCTAGATCTATTTCTGACCACAGTTCCTGATGATTGTATAACAAATGCCCACAGCCCACTTAGGAATGCTGATCACGCTGTGATAATGGTAGAAATTGCCCTAAATTCTCGCCCCAAAACTGGAGCCCCACTGCTCAAAACAACATGGTATTACAAAAAGGCTGATTTGGAAGCCATCAGGGATCTCATCAAAGATGCCCCATGGAGAAATATCTTTTCGCTTCCTGCTGAACAGTGCGTAAATGAGACCACTGAATGGTTCAAAACTGCAATTGAAGCACATGTTCCCACACGGTAATTCTATGGCAAGCCCACTCTCCCCAGTGGTTTACTTCTACTTGTGCAGCTGCCATTGCTCAAAGGCAGCATGCGTACCGCAGATTCAACCGACATAAAGTCCAGTTCAAACAGACAGAAGTATATAGAAGCTAGAAGTAATTGTAGGAGAGAAATAGCTAAGGGAGAATACACAGGAACCACCAGAAAACGCTCGAAACACAGAAATTTTGAACCCATGATTTTTTGGAAAATCTACAACAGTGTAGTAAATAATGGGCAGTCAACGATTCCCACACTATCAAACAATCATGAGGTTGTTTGCACAACAACCGACAAGGCTAATCTGCTTGCCAGTCGGTTTGCCTCAAACTCCACAATGGACTCGGCACACCACTCCCTCCCCGACTTTCCTTTGCGGACAGACGCCACACTAGACGATTTGAAAATCACCCCTTCTCAGGTGCATGGTATCATAAAAAACCTAGACACCTCAAAAGCATGTGGACCCGATCTCATCCCGGCTGTATTATTAAAATAATACTCCACTGAGGTTGCTCCAGTTCTCTCCAAACTTTACAACAAATGCCTTAACGAATCTTGCTTTTCTGACTGCTGGAAAACTGCTTCTGTGGTACCAGTTTTCAAGAATTCTGGCGAAAGAACTACCCCATTAAATTATTTCCCCATTAGCCTTTTCTTGCTTTTCGCCAAAATATTTGAGTCCTTAATTAATCAAACTCTAGTCCATCACCTTACAGCTGCTAAACTCCTGACCGACAATTAATATGGATTTAGGCAAGCCCGTTCCACAGCAGATATCCTAACTGTAATCTCTGAACGTATATACCGTTCACTGGACGAAACAACGTAGGGTAGAGCGATAGCCCTCGATATATATAAGGCTTTTGACAGGGTATGGCGAGATGGTCTTCTAAGGAAAATTAGATCATATGGTATCACTGGAAGAATTCATAATGTAATTAAATCCTTCTTAAGTAAGAGAAAAATCCAGGTTGTCCTTGACGGTAGTACATCTAAACAATATGATATAAATGCGGGAGTACCTCAAGGATCTATACTGGATATTCATAAATGACCTCCATGATAAAATTGTTTCAGAGATGGGTATATTTGCCAATGACACCACTCACTATAACAGGCACGAGGGGAAAACAAATGAACACATATCTAAGGAAATGGCAGAGACACTAGAGGATGACTTCCAATCTGTAGTGGAATGGGGACAAAAATGGATGGTCACATTCAATGCTGCCAAGACTAAGCTTGTTTCCTTCAATAATTACAAGAAACCTTCTCTACCACCAATAGCAATGGCAGAGAACACATTACCCGAAAGTACTTCCGTTAAACTCCTCCGCCTAATGTTTACAGGGAACATGAACTGGAATAGATACATTGAGAGCATTGCCAAGACTGCTGCGAAGAAGGTGGGCTCTCTCTACCGTGCTTACACTTGAAAGTATCCTGTACCTCATAAGGCCACCATTCGCCCATGTATGGGGTACTGCTGTCACATCTGGGCTGGTGCATCTGCTACTTGTCTGTCACTCCTTGATAGGTCCTGAACTGTCATCTAGGCTTAATCCTCTGTCCCATCGACGAAATGTTGCATCACTCTGCCTGTTCTACAAATACTTTAATGGTGAATGCTCTGACGAATTACAAGCACTTGTACCCCCTCGACGTAAATACCTCCGACAAACCTGACAAGCAGCTTAATCCCACTCCTTCACTGTAAAGCCTTCTACTCCAATAGTTTCTTCCCCAGAACTTCCAGACTTTGGAACTGGCTTCCGGGATTCTGCTTTCCCAACTGTACTGACATGCAGAAGTTCAAGTGTAATGTGAACAGACATCTTGCTACTCATCTCCCTTCATAATGTCCCTGCAACTTATGTCCCTGATAGTAGCCCCCTACTTCAAAGTGGCACTGTGCCGTGTTCGGGGGGAAAATTATATAAGAAAAAAAAAGGATTGCATTCACAAACAAATAGTTGTAAAATCTTTTCTAGCTAACTCTCGCGATATCTTAGCATTAGCTAATGTACACTCCTCAATCTTCTCTTACTTTAACATGTCACAATACCTCTGTTTATTTCGTGATGACTCAGACAGATATATGGTTACTGCGTTACTTCTTTATATTTTCTCTGTCGTTCTCAACCAAATAATAAGTGTACTCTAATCGACAATGTCTTTGGTAGTATAGATACAGCACTCACCTTTAGATATTAATGCTTAAGTACATGTGTTTGGTGATTTTAATTTCGCCACACTAATTCGTTTGTCTTCTCGGGTTACACGGACGCAGTTGAATGCTTCACTTATAGTTTTTCTATAACTCATTCTGTTTAGACAGACAGTCATCTTCCAAATCGTGAAGATCAGCAAGCTTTACTGCTGGACCCATTCCAAACCCTAACACTAGCCGACAATTGTGTGATAAATATTCATAGTCTACCTGGGAAATGCCAATCACTTTTTGATATCGGGAGACATCTCCCTTATTCCCGACCCCAAGTTAGGAAGCCGTTAGTCAGAACAACAAGATTTTACAATTTGACTGATTGGGAAGTTATCAGAGAACACATCAAATATGCCTCATGGACCAATACCTTTTCTCTTCCTGCTGAACAGTGTGCAAATGAGAGAAACGAATGGTCTACCCGATATCAGCCTGGAATCTTTCATTTCTGCTATGACGTCCCCCCCCATTTTTGCTATGACGTCATGTACGATATCATATATGACGCTATCATATATGACGTCGTCATTACATATGACGGTATTTTCTATCATATATGTCACTACGACATCATGTCAGCATGTATGACATCATCACATATATCAGTATGGATGACGTCAATCTGCTATGAGGTCATAATTTGCTATAGAATTTTTTGTGGAAGCAGAGTGGTGTTTTTTGTCTTTTTACTAAAAAGAGTCATCACTTATTAAAGCCAGATGCCATTCGAGGATAGGTGTTAATAAGATGGAATGATTGTCAGAATAAATATTTGAGACAGATTTAGATAGACAACTGTTAACATTTGATTTGGCCACGGTCAAGTTGTAATATGAGGGGAAGCATTCAGTCGAAAGCCCTTTTGAAACAAACCTTGTTCATGGAAATTTCGTTTTACGCTCAGCACACCGAGGAGTACAAAACAAACATTTTTTCGCTGTTGTAGAAAAACGAGTTATTGCTATGTTTAACAAGGAGGAACCAGAGATTGGAGTTCAGTCGAGCACGTTCCATGAAAATAACGATAGAGTAGAAAGAGACTACCAAGGTTTTTTTTTTATAGCGAATAAGCTTCAAGGAACGGAATAGATTGATTTTTCTCATATTCACTATAAATCATATTTTCCTTCTACAAGGGGAAACTTAATTAATTTTCAAATGATTCTGTGTCGACAGTGGTTTCCCGGATATCTTTGTATTCATACACAGTGATTCAATTTGTTGTGGACAGTCAGGGGTTCGTGTCGCTGGGCAATGTGGTCAGCGCCATGAAAAGCTATGTCCTATGGCTAGGAAAAAAAAAAACAAAAAAACAGGCGGTAAGAGAAGAGGAAGTCCGCTTTTTTCTTAATGTCAGTTCAGGATACGTCCCCAAAATCAGCTCGCTAGAAGGTGGATCGCCGTGATATCAGTTGGTCCTAGTCTTTCAAGATGAGATATGGTCTCGTTTAGTCCTAGACTTAGAAAGTGAGTCCGATATCTTTCTAGAAAAATATCGGGTTGACTTTCTACTCTCCACAATTAAAATTTTGTCATGTATACATTTTATCATTATAATTTCTGATGACTACTTAGCCACATACCTGAAAAAATACCTTCGAATTATTTCAGGCCAAGTGACTTTGATTTGCTGATTGAAATTGATTTCGCTACAAAAAGGCTCATTTTTTACTCGTTAACTTTTGCCTGAAGGAAAAGCAACCACCACTCACTTTTTAACGAGGTTAATACAAAAGTGCTCAATATCAAAGTAGGACAATATATACTTTTTATTTGTATTACATAAGCAGTAATATGCCACTACCAATTCATGAGCATGTTTCGCTCAGCCAGTAACTCGAGGCCTCTTTCGGCGATATTGCTTATACAAAAATTTAGTCCGTAAATCTTAATCTTAAATATTATTTATTTATTATTTTAAATATAAGTGATTGTCTAAGTTTAAAAGCGATAAACATAACACGTGAAGTTATTTAGGACTTCCTAGTGTAGCGGTTAATGCACTCGACTATAATGTACATGGTCTGAGGTTCGAATCCTAGAAACTACGCTGACGAGAGGTAGTACCTTGAAACACGCGTGTTCTTAGATTCATGTTTTATAAGTAAAATAATAAACAAATAAATAAATAAATAAATAATATTTTCGAAATCTTCATCGCCAGTTGTTGTGGTGTTAGTGGTTTGTATCCGTTCTTTCCTCTTTCTTTATTCTGATTTTCGATTCCTTTTCAAATAATAGAGAAACTTTGTATAAAAAGAATGACTATGTAAAATTTGATTTCAATACAAAAACAAACCTGGAATTGCAACAGAATCATGTATGCACATATGTAGCTAATAATGTTTGTGTAAATAAGCATAATATGTACACATGCAGATGTCGAATTTATATAGAACCAATTCTCTATTTTTTTATTATTTGTATCCAATTTAATTTAAAAAGTTAAAAAAAAACATGACTTGGGTTCCATCAGCTGTATTGGAAACCCAAACATTTAGTGCCCCAGCTCTAGTTATTATTGTTTAAGCTATCGTGAGAGGGATAAGGAAACGTTAAAAATTAAGCGACTTTAACATATAAATGTTTATTTGTACATGCGTAGAAGTAACAGGTTTATTCGACTTACGCCTGCCAAATTCCAATTAAAAAAAATTTGGACTCCTTAGCGGTGAGTTTTACCTTTTAAACACTAAATCGAATTTGTTCCACAGGTTCAAATCTCCTATATGTCAAGTTTCAAGTCTGTAAACCAAAAACTGTCAATTTTAATGGACTCCCCATCTGTTTATAATGGTGAAGGCGCTATATATATATATATATATATATATATATATATATATATATATATATATATATATATATATATATTCACACACACACAAGCAGATGATATCTTACTTTATGCAGATTCCGTATTTAATTTACGTGGCCCCGCCGTAAAATACGGTTAAATATAATATTTTGATTAATGTAGATTTCGTATTTATTTTCATATTAGAGCTGATATCTTATTGATTATTATATTGTACATAATATATAGTAGTGAGTTTAAAAGTGAAAATATATGACTTAGTTGTCGTCAACTGGTATCGAAACCAAAACAGCAATATCACATACGTTTCTTATTTGCGTACAAGCTATTTTATACGACAAAGTATAGTTTGCTTATGATGATTTTAAAGCAGTAGTTTGACAGTGTGTTGAAAATAATGTAGGCTGGAACGATAAAATTGTCGCCCTAGAAAAGACGACATGATTCCATTTCCACTTGATAAAAACCGTTTTCTTTGTTGTTGCAAATCATCTACTAGTTGGCCAATTGTGTACAAATACATTCCAAGAGCGATAGAAACATTCTATCATGTCTGAAAGTGACACAATGTTCAACGAGCGAGATCGGAGATGCACCGCTGTACATCTCATGCTCCCTGACGATCCAAGTTTTGACAACAGTACAATTGCCAGCACCCTCAAAATGCACACCCAGACCGTTGAACGCTTGAGAGCACAGCCCAACGTATCAGACGACCCACGGTTATGGTCTTTGGTGTTGTTTCTAGTGAGCGTCACATTATTCCACCACATATTTTCGAAGTCGGCTTGAAAGTCAACATGAAAGTGTACCTGGATGTGCTGAAGAGTGTGGTGATCCCTTGGTGCAATCAGGTGGCCGCTGGCAGACGCTGGGTGTGGCAGCAGGTCCAAAGAAGCTCAAGCTTGGCTTCAGAAGGAGTGCTACGACTTTGTACCTTTCTGTCACTGGCACCTCCGACTCCCTGTTTATTCATACGTTGAGAACAGCACCAACATGACCTTCTAAAACACCAAAGTAATCCGCCGAGTATTCACCAACACCAAAACAATCCACTGAGTATTGCGCTTGTGGAAAAAGTATGCTCTCAGTTCCGGAAACGGATTGAGGCGGTGATTGAGGCTGAAGGCGGTTACATTGAATAAGTATCAGTTTTACTACATAATCAAATTACCTGTTAAGAAATAACGCTGGTTAAGTGATTAATGACACAATCTAACGACCTAGGTGTGCCAAGTTCATACCCTAATCGTGGTAGAGAGAGTGGCAACATTATAGTGTCAGAGTTATCCAGTTAACAGTGTTTTAATGAAAATCCAGGATAAATAGACATCAGGATCCGTCGTTCTCTTGTCCTCTGCCTAGGAAAAACAAAGTAAATCAATAAAATGAAAGTGGCAGCGTTGATTCTGTATCATTTCTTTGTGTGTTTTGATTCAAACCTTCCCCGACTTCATATGCAGTTATTGAACCTTGCTATTCAAGATTTTTTTTGCTAGGAGGAAAACACTTGCAAATAAATAGCTGTGACCAACGAGGAAGACTTCGTGAAGGCCATATAATTTTAAGCCACTACCTTAGCATAGGTCAGATTTGCTTAATAAACAAACAAATAAATAAATCCCATCAAAACCAAAAACAGAAGAGTCATCCCCAATAAAACAATCCCGTCATGCAACACAGCAATAAAGTTGGTGAAGATCAGGATTTTTAAGCGCATAATCGTTTGTAAGTCGTAAAACTATAGCAAAAAAGAAAAAAGAAAGAAAATACAACCATTTTCTTCATGTGTATATGTGCCTAAACGAGCCAGACTTTCGCAAATATCGATTACTAATATGATTGATTGATGTATAGATACGTTCTTACAACTATTTGTACTCACGCCTGTATCCCCGTCTCAACTGAACCGACGAATTCTCACGCACGGCTATCAAATATAATCGGAATGAAATCACATCTCATGATTTTATTTTCTCTCCAACCCTAAACCAACAGAAAACTCTCTTCAAGAAAAAAAAAGCATATATGATATATAAAAAAAGTGTTGTGAATAACTCCACCTTGTCCGAATCCCACCCATTCGTTTTGTCGTTATGCATACCGTTTTCAATTGGCGAATTTATAAAATAATTGTGGCCTTTTTTCGTTTGGTGACACGCGTACCAATTCCGGTCGGCCATTTTGGATTTTTCCATCGGTATCTATAAATCAAATATTTAGTTTCCCGTTTCGCTTTTATATGATTGAAAATGAAGTGGTTTCACTTATATTTTTTGTGCTCTTTCTCGGGAATTAACTCATCTATTCTTTCCAGAACCCCTTGCATAATTATCAGTAAATAATATGCAATACAGTTTTTCGACTCGAAAACCTATGAATAACAAAAGCAGAGCATTATAAATTATTCAGAAAAGAATGGCGTGACACACGCAACTTCTCAGACGAGCGAGACGCGGCTTGCCCTGACGAAAGCTACAAAGAAAAGAAAAAGAAACATAGTAAGATATTATAAATAAATAGATGAAATAAACAAAAATGAATAAAAACAATAAAAGTGAAAATAACGACAACAAAAAAGAAGAAGAGAAACAACAACGTTTTTTCAGGGAAAATTTTCGTCATTTCACTTCGAAGTTTTTTTCCCCATATTCAAATGAATAAAAAAAAATAACAGGAAGTAAAAAAAAGCCCGTAAAAATATAAGGAAGCATGATAAACAATAATGCAATACTTTTCTTTGCATAATAAAAATACTAGCTGAAATAATCAATCTACATCGGTTCTATTTTTTACATAGGAGTAACACTTATAAAGACCCGAATGTTAATAAAACATAATGTATAATAATACTAAATGTATAATAATACATAATTTATAATAATACATAATGTATATAATACAAAATGTATAATAATACATAATTTATAATAATATATAATGTATATAATACAAAATGTATAATAATACATAATTTATAATAATACATAATGTATATAATACAAAATGTATAATAATACATAATTTATAATAATACAAAATGTATAATAATACATAATGTATAATAATACATAATCTATGATAAAATATAATGTATAATAATACATAATGTATAATTATACATAATGTGTAATAATACAAAATGTATAATAATACATAATGTGTAATATTACAAAATGTATAATAATACAAAATGTATGATAATACAAAATGTATAATAATACATAATGTATAATAATACATAATGTATAATAATACAAAATATATAATAAAATATAATGTATAATAATACATAATGTATAATAATACATAATTTATAATAATACATAATGTGTAATAATACATAATGTGTAATAATATATAATGTATAATAATACAAAATGTATGATAATACATTTTGTATGATAATACAAAGTGTATAATAATACATAATGTGTAATAATACAAAATGTATAATGATACAAAATGTATGATAATACAAAATGTATAATAATACATAATGTATAATAATACATAATTTATAATAAAAACATAATGTATAATAATACATAATGTATAATAATACAAAATGTATAATAATACATAATGTATAATAATACATAATTTATAATAAAATATAATGTATAATAATACGTAACGTATAATAATACATAATGCATAATAATACATAATTTATAATAATACAAAATGTATAATAATACATAATGTATAATAATACATAATGCATAATAATACATAATGTATAATAATACATAATGTATATAATACAAAATGTATAATAATACATAATTTATAATAATACAAAATGTATATAATACAAAATGTATAATAATACAAAATGTATAATAATACATAATTTATAATAATACATAATGTATAATAATACATAATGTATACAATACAAAATGTATAATAATACATAATGTATAATAATGCATAATTTATGATAATACATAATGTATGGTAATATATAATGTGTAATAATACATCATTTATAATAATACAAAATGTATAATAATACATAGTGTATGATAATACATAATGTATGATAATACATAATGTGTTAATAATACAAAATGTATAATAATACAAAATGTATAATAATGCATAATTTATAATACTAATAGATCATGAATAATAATAGACAATTTTAATAACACATAATGTTCAATAAGATCACTCGTGCATAAGGGTTAATAAATGAAAGGTGGTAATGTAGTAATTGTTAATGGTGTAAATTGAGTAGAATTTGATTATTTATGGGCTCAACAATAACTATTTTTACATTGTTGTATTAAACCTGGAAGCAGTTCAACGGAACAGTGTTCCACAGGTGGACAGTTCTGAGCAAGAAGCTTCGCTCATGGAATCTGCGTTTAGATTTAGGCATAAGGAGTGGGGAAAATGATGTGTTTCTAAGCTTTTAATCTGCACTTCACTTCAATTCAAAAAAATATTTAATTACTTCTTTACTCATAAACAATTACTTATAAAGGACGAAAGCAACTTGAGAATAAAGATTATATTACAAACAGCAAGAGCGTCCACTTAACCTGCCTGCTTAACGTAGACAACATTTTTTCCAATCTAAACCAATTATGCTTAATTGTACAATAAATACGACACTAAACAATTTATTTTTAAATTCTATGATATAATGTTTAATAAATATTAATGTATACTAATACATAATGTATACTAATACATAATGTATGACAATGCAAAATGTATAATAATACATAATGTATAATAATACATAATGTGTAATAATACATAATGTATAATAATACATAATTTATACTAGTACAAAATCTACAATAATACAAAATCTATAATAATACATAATGTATAATAATACATGATGTATAATGATAATGTTTAATTAAAAATAATGTATAATAATACATAATGTTTAATAAAAAATAATGTAAAATACATAATATTTAATAATAGATAATGTTTAATAATACCTAATGTATAATAATATATAATGTATGATAATACATAATGTATATTAATGCAAAATGTATTATAGTACATAATGTTTAATAATCATAATTTATAATAATATGAAATATCTAATAATATAAATGTATAATAATACAAAATGTATAATAAAACATAATGTATAATACTACATAATGTTTAATAAAACATAATGTATAATAACACAAAATGTATGATAACACATAATGTATAATATTAGATAATGAATAATAATAGATAATGATAATAATGCATAATGTATAATAAAACATAATGTATAATAATACATAACGTTTAATAAAACATAATGTATAATAATGCCAAATGTATAATAATACATAATTCCTCATATATATATATATATATATATATATATATATATATATATATATATAAATATATACATGATGACATTTTCCCCCTTGAATTTGATCTTAATAGAATTAAAAATGATATAATATTACATAATGTATAATAATATATAATATATAATAATATATAATGTATAATAACACATAATGTGTAATAATACGTAATGTATAATAATATATAATGCGTAATAATACATAATTTATAATAATACATAATGTCTAATAATACATAATGTACAATAATACATAGTTTTTAATAATACATAATGTATAATAATACATAATGTATAATAATACATAATGTATAATAATACATAATGTATAATAATACTTAATCTGTAATAAAACATAACGTATTATAATATATAATGCACAATAATACGTAATTTATAATAAATAATGTATAATAATATATAATGTATAATAATACATAATGTATAATAATATATAATGTGTAATAATACATAATTTATAATAATACATAACGTATAATGATACATAATGTACAATAATACATAATGTATAATAATACATAAAGTATAATAGTACATAATGTGTAATTATACATACTGTGTAATAATACATAATGTATAATACATAATATGTTGTAATACATAATGTGTAATTTTACACAACGTATAATAATACATAATGTATAATAATACATAATGTATAATAATACATAGTGTGTAATTATACATAATGTGTAATAAACATAATCTATAATAATACATAATACGGTATAATACATAATGTATAATAATAAACAATTCATAATAATATATAATGCATAATAATACATAATTTATAATAATACAAAATGTATAATAATACATAATTGGTAATAATACATAATGTATAATAATACACAATTTGTGATAATACATAATTTGTAATAATACATAATGTATAATAATACATAATTTATAATAATACATAATTTGTAATATTACATAATGTATAATCATACACAATTTGTGATAATACATAATTTGTAATAATACATAATGTATAGTAATACATAATTTATAATAATACATAATTTGTAATAATACATAATTTGTAATAATACATAATGTATAATAATACACAATGTTTAATAATACATAATGTATAATAATACACAATGTATAATAATATACAATGTATAATAATACATAATTGATAATAATACACAATGTATAATAATACATAATGCATAATAATACATAATGTATAATAATATATAATGTATAATAATACATAATGTATATAATACATAATGTATAATAATACACAATGTATAATAATACATAATTTATAATAATACACAATGTATAATAATACATAATTTATAATAATACACAATGTATAATAATACACACTGTATAATAATACACAATGTATAATAATACATAATTTATAATAATACACAATGTATAATAATACATAATGTATGATAATACATAATGTATAATAATTCATAATGTATAATAATACATAATGTGTAATAATAATACTTTATAATAATATATAATGCATAATAATACATAATTTGTAATAATACATAATGTAATAATATATATTATATATAATGTAATATATATATATATATATATGTGTGTGTGTGTGTGTGTGTTTATGTGTTGTCACATGCTGTTTCAATTAAATTTCATTTTTCGTTTATACTAATATTTTAATTTAATATTATTACCTTTAAGAAAATGTATATATATATATATATATATATATATATATATATATATATATATATATATATATATACACAAAATTTAGGTCTTATCAACTATTACTGGCTGGGAGAAAATCAATATATTAAGCGTTCTGTTTCGTATAAAAATTAAATTAATATATAGATTTATGTTATAGATTTTAAAGATATCAATGTTATCGAAGTATATATATATATATATATATATATATATATATATATAGAGAGAGAGAGAGAGAGAGAGAGAGAGGGAGAGAGAGCGAGAGAGAGAAAGAGAGAGGCTAATTATAAATAATTATTTATTAAAGAATAAAATTATTTTTAAAAATTAAAAATATTTTTGTTAATGTATATCAAAATCAATACAATTTATTTTACGAGAATTTAAATTTTAACTGTACTTGAAAATTTAAACATGGCGTAATAAACAAAAACAGGAAAATTAATTGCAACTTCTCTTCCAATCTTCGGATTTGTAATCATGTCTAAATGCATTTATTTTCTTTTAATGATTTGATTGCTTTTTCTTCTAATGAGTTAAGGAAAGTATACATTCATTGATTGATATAATAAAAAAATAATTTTCCACTACGAAACAGGTGCTGTCAATAATTGTGTATGTCGACGTACTTAAAGGAATAAATCATATATATATATATATATATATATATATATATATATATATATATATATATATATATATATATATATATATATATATATGTGTGTGTGTGTGTGTGTGTGTGTGTGTGTGTGTGTGTGTTTGTGTGATTTCCTTTCTCATATGTTCCGAAACGGCTGAGCATGGATGTTTTGTACAGACATTTATCCGATAAGTATCGAAAAATCGAAAGATCTGATCTTAAAAATAGTCGTTTCTCTCTTATAGATAAAAAAGAAGTATCTTTATATGGGAATATTTTACGTTACACCTGCTAAGGAAAACAATAAAATATCAGCAAACCATTTTTTCTAAAAAACACAACCCCCCTCCAGATATGTGGTCATATGCAGATATAGCTCAGTGGTAGATCATTTTATTTTAACTTTTTCTAATTAATGAGTACGATAAAAGAATTTATAATGATTAATGAGAAAAAAAAGAAGAGGTACCATTTAAAATCGCCGCAAATCATTTCTTCATTTACATATTTTAAAACTAAACATTGATCAGAATTGACTTTTCTGGGCATTCTATCGCCAAGCCCAAATATCAGCTGATATTTAATATGACTGATACTGTAAACAAACACAGACGAACGTTGATGAACGACATTATTATTATTATTATTATGATTATTATTTTTATTATTTGCGAATTAGTCCACCGGGCAAATTATTCTTCGTATTACCAATAGGGGATTGATTCTATAATAATGCATACGCAATCTGCATAAATTAAAATATCATGTTGTAACGACCGAACAACGGCTCTCTCTATCGTGCTAAAAATTTACTTACGCCTGAGAGTATCCTGTACCTTTACAAGGCAACCATTCGCCCATGTATGGAGTATTGTTGCCATATTTGGGCTGGTCCATCTGCTTGATAGGTGCCGCACTATCAGCTAGGCTTCAACCGCTGTCCCATCGACGAAATTTTGCACCCATCTGCATGTTTTACTGTAATTGTAGATTCTCCGACGATCTACAAGCCCTTGTATCCCCTCGACGTAAATACTTTCGACAAACCCGACAAGCAGCAAAATCTCACCCCTATACAGTATAAATACTTAGATGTAAGAAAACCTTATACGATAATAGTTTATTTCCTAGGACTGCTTGCTGGACTCTGGAATTCCTTTCCGAGTTCCTGTTTCCCCTACTGTACTGACATACAGAAATTCAAGTGCAATATAAACAGAAATCTTGCTACTCAGCTTCCTATATAGTACCTCTACAAATTATGTCCCAGCTATTAGCCCCCTACATTAAAGTGGCACTGTGCCTTGTTTGGGGTGAAAATGCATTAAAAAATCTTCGCAATTATTTTTCAAAATCGTTCACATATGAATCTAATTTGCATTATGTATTCTGTCTTGCTTTGTTCTCTTTTTGAAGAAAAAAGAGACATCTCTCGAAATTATCAAATACTTCTGCTTTGTTTTCTTTGTGAAAAAAAGAGGTATATCTCGAAATTATTAAATACTTTTTACCTGTTACATTTAACATTATGTTTATATATACTCATTTATATGTGAAAGGTTTCGAAAAATAAATAGAAGATTTATGATTTTAATGCGTTCGCATATTTTTGTTTATAAAGCACTCAACCATCTCAGTATCTTGTATTACGTTGCGTCACCATACCGGTATTCTACATCACAAACAGCCTTCTTAAACACATATATTTGCTTATCAGCAATATATTTATCTACCTAGCCATTAAAAAAAAAATTTCACACGCACACAGACTGTATATATATATATTTTATATGTATATATTTATGTATTTTATAAATGTAATTTATAACCTATTTCGAATTTAAAACTATAGAAAAATATAATAATGTTAATAAACTAGGGAAATCACTTAGGATAGATAAATACTCACTTCCCCAAACCTTGAAAGATTTGGATTTTTAAAAAATAATTTTTAAACGTATTTCGAAATTTTTAAACGTGATTCGATATAATTAAAAATATTTTTTTAAACTTTAAACGTATTTTTTAAAACTTTAAACGTATTTTTGGAAATTTTCAAACGTAATTCGATATAATTAAACGAATTTTTAAGTTTTTAACCGATACCAATACAGATTTTTAAGTTTTTTATACATAAGAAAAGAGATTTTAAAATTAAATTGGGTTCAAATTAAAATCGATTTATATAAGGAAATTTTTTTCGAAATTAGATCTTAAAATTAAATAATTCAAAGTTTAAAATTAGGTATTACATCATCCGATAAAAAAGGGGGGATTTAATATATATATATATATATATATATATATATATATATATATATATATATATATATATATATATATATATATATGATTGTTGAGCTGGATTAAATCCGACGATATGAAATAAAATGGAGGTGGAAGGACCTGAATACTCAACATTTCGCTCGATTTATGCGGGCTTCTTCAAGAGGGATGGTCATTGACGAGAGAGTCGGAGGATTGGGGCTATATATAATGATGGGGGAGAGCAGCGTGTTTCCTTATGTAAATTAGATGTCATATATACATGTATATATATTTTATGAGAGAAAATAAATTATAGTAAACTAGTGTGGTGGATTACGTCTAAAAGTTAAAATATCGTAGAGATTAAAAAATTGCGTCTGGAAATATAGCGGTGATGGATTAAGTAAATAAAATGACACGAGATTACGAAGATAACGTTACGGGATAAAATAGCGTAGTAACTTAAAAGATGGTGTCTAAAAATAAGAATAGGAGGTGATAAAATGGAGTCTAAAAATAGATAATGATAAAATAAAAGCAGTAAATAAGTAAAATAAAAATAATAAAATTAATTGAAATTACGAATTTTTATTTTACTTATTTACTGTTTTTATCACAATAGATTAGTGTAATTCAACCAGTTTTGTATGAAGAAATATTAACTTACCTAATGGTCAAAATTATTTTTATTCCCTTTTCTCTTACTTTAAGTTCATCTGATTTTACCATAGAAAATAAAATATTTTCTGGCAGTAATGCAAAAGCATTATACGGAATGTTTTTTAAGTGTAATTTTTTAAATTTCAGTTGGTTGCTTCTGTATTCTATGAATCATATTATAAATGTACATTTGTTGGTGATGGAATTTTTTTTTTTTTTTTAACGTCAAACCAACAAATCGCATATACATTTACAATAAAATTGATCAAACTATGCAATTTGGTTGAAAGGTTATATGGATATGTCCCACGAGTCCATAGGCACATGAGCTTGATGGCCAACGTTAAACATCTAGCCTGGTTCAATGGTCCAATTTTCCAGGATGCAAATCTAGGGTCTACCTTACCTCTAGAAATCTCAACTGTATACTCGTAGAGCAGTCTTTGGTCACTACTTAGGCTATCCTTGTCTTCAAATTCACACTCCAAGGGATTCCCAACAGCGGAAAATGCTATTTGTGGTAAATTATGGCAATCATTTGCACATAATTTACCCAATGGACCACTTTTTGTGGTGCCATCTAAATGTTTGAACAAAGCCCTAAATGGAAGTTCATTCTGGTGCAAGGAGCAACCAATAATATGAAGATTTAAAATTTTTTTTTTTTTTTTTAAAGTGTAACCAGGCCACTTTCACAGCCTGTGTTCACATTTGTGTTGTCAACAAGGACAGCCTTAATGGTGCTTAAACTTTTGAATTCCTCTAAAACATCAGTCACTTGCTCTGCAAGAACATTACCAGTTGCTCCAGTATCCGGAAGAATTCGCTGAGTCAAATATAGACTCTCATTTGCTGTTTCTTTTGTTATTGTGAGGTGACGTTCAGATGCTTTGTTTTTTTTTCACAATTTGAAATCCATTTAGATCCACTGATTCTTTGTAGAGCAGTGTATCTTTGTCTGTCCTCCCATCAACACCTATACAAAGAAGATTTTCCATATTTTTGCTGTGGTTTTGATAGGCATCTGCGTTTACTTTAGGTTTTGCTCTATCAATTTTACATTTATCCATATAGATATTCTTTATATCTATATTAGGGATAAGAAGGCGCATGGCCCTCAAATCCAAGAGCAGGGCATTGCCAAGACTGGCTCCAAGATTAGAGGATATATCACCCCTGACTAATTCAAAAGCAAACGTTTTTATAAAATACATTAATTTAAAATCTATAATATAATTGCGATTAAAATCCAAGTTTACCGACTAATCATTTTTGTATTTACAATTTTGTTTTCCTTATTACATATATATATATATATATATATATATATATATATATATATATATATATATATATATATATATATATAAACAACATCTAAGTGTTGTTCTTTTCATTGATCCAATTTATTAGGAGCCCCTTCCTTCTATGTATGCAACTTTTCAAAGCTTCACTCCTCACATTTAAACATTTTATTTTTGGGTCATGAATCGCCCGGAGGATGTAGTATTTCTCTGCGTTACAGAGTGAGCATTGACTTAATTCCGGGACGTATGCTGGTTTATGCTCTATTTTTCTTCATTTTATGGAAAAGGGTGTATTTTTTTCTTTAAGCTACCACACGCGGGAAGCTAATGCTGTATTCATACTTGTTTTAGCTCTAATTTTTTAATTATATTTTATAAATGTAATTTATAATCTATTTCGAATTTAAAACTATAGAAAAATATAATAATGTTAATAAACTAGGGAAATCACTTAGAATAGATAAATACTCACTTCCCCAAACCTTGAAAGATTTGGTTTTTAATAAATAATTTTTAAACGTATTTCGAAATTTTTAAACGTGATTCGATATAATTAAAAATATTTTTTTAAACTGTAAACGTATTTTTGGAAATTTTTAAACGTAATTTGATATAATTAAACGAATTTTTAAGTTTTTAACCGATACCAATATAGGTTTTAAAGTTTTTTATACATAAGAAAAGAGATTTTAAAATTAAATTGGGTTCAAATTAAAATCGATTTATATAAGGAAATTTTTTTCGAAATTAGATCTTAAATTTAAATAATTCAAAGTTTAAAATTAGGTATTACATCATCCGATAAAAAAAGGGGGGATTTAACAAAACGAGATTTAAACATGAATTCGCGAGGTATATATATTCACACTTCCGGTTATAAGATAGACGAATATTGGCTGAAGAGAGCTTGATAGGGATACCTTAAACGGGCCTTATTATCGGGCTTCAAACCGACGGTACCAATGATCTGTCTCAACTAACAACTTTCTGTACACAAAATATAAATACGCTCTTACAATTTGGATTTTCCTTTTAATTGAGCACTCTGCTGGAATTCTTTTTCCAAAAAAAAACAAACTAATCATATATATATATATATATATATATATATATATATACACATATATATATATATATATATATATATATATATATATATATATATATATATATATATAAAAGTGAAAGTATCTGTGTTTGTGTCTGTGTATCTGTGTGTCTGTGTACATTTCCCTACGCAATAACTTTGTCAATTTTTAGTCTTACAGACTCGAAATTTGATATACAGGGTACTGAGATTTCGAAAAATCGATGTGATTGGTTTTCGGACAGAAATTTGGCGATTAAGGGGTCAAAGTTCAACGATTTGACCTTTGAGAACTCTACCAAACTCCTCCGACAATTTTGAGTCTACGCACTTGAAATTTTAGATATAGGTTCCTTGGACATGGATCTAACTTAATAACTTGATTTGACCCCAAAACAATATGTTTTAAGGGGTCATAATACGGGTCAAAATAAAAAAAATTGTCCTCTGCGGTCTCTTCCAAATTACTCAGACAATTTCTGGTCTAAATATTTGAAATTTTATGTAAAGGGTATTCAGAGATAGGGCAAGCCTTTTCATCAGTTTGGGTCGAAAATTTTCAGTTACCAATATATAAATGTCTGTATATATATCTGTTTGCATGTCTGCCTTAAACTTTCAGGCGACGGATTTTACCAAGATCAATAGCGTTTTAAAAGTTCGATCTTTCATACACAAATATCGAAAAATTGGCTAGAGCATTAATATCTTCTCCTTCAACTAGGCACTTTTCTACAGGGGGGGGGGTCACTTTTTCGCCGATATTTTAAAAAGTTATCCTCTCATTTAGATTGTCTAGCCTTAATTTTTAAAAATTTCGCTTTCGGTTTGGCGGTGGTCGTAACAGCATAAACGTTAGGTTTTACCTCGCTCTTTTCCCTCTTTTGCGGTACGGGTTCGAGCCTGCCTTCTTTTTTTTTGTTTTTGCTCAACATACACATCCAAACACCCGGGCAACGCCGGGCGCCCATGCTAGTATATCTATAAAAGTGAACATGTGTGTGTGTGTGTGTGTCTGTCTGACTGTCTGTCTGTCGGTGTGTCTATGTACATTTCCCTACGCAATAACTTTGTCAATTTTTAGTCTACACACTCAAAATTTGATATACAGGGTACTGAGATTTGGAAAAATCGATGTGATCGGTTTTCGGCCAGAAATTTGACGATTAAGGCGCCAAAGTTCAACGATTTGACCTTTGAGAACTCTAGCAACTCCTCCGACAATTTTGGGTCTAAAAACTTGGAATTTTTTATATAGTTTCCTTGGACATGGATCTAACTTAATAACTTGATTTGAGGACAAAACAATAAATGTTAAGGAGTCATAATAGGGGTTAAAGTTAAAAAGAATTTGACCTCGGCGGTCTCTACCAAATTACTAAGACAATTTCTCGTCTAAATATTTGAAATTTTACATAAAGGGTATTCAGAGATAGGGCAAGCTTTTTCTTCGGGTTGGGTCGAAAATTGTCAGTTACCAATATATAAATGTATGTATGTCTGTATCGTTTTTAAGTTCGACCTTTTATACGACAAATATCGAAAAATTGGCTAAAACATTAATATCTTCACCTTCAACTGGGAACTTTTCTACAGGGGGGGGCGCTTTTTTCGCCAATATTTTTTAAAGTTATTCTCTTCTTTCGGTTGTCTAGCCTTAATTTAAGCATAAGTCTCGTCAGGTTTGGCGGTGGTCGTAACAGCAAAGACGTCAGGTTTTTTCCCGTTCTTTTCTTCCTTCGCGGTACGGGTTCGAGCCTGTCTTCCTACTACCACTTTTTTTTTTTGCTCAACATACACATTCAAACACCCGGGCAACCCCGGGCTGAAATGCCAGTATATATATATATATATATATATATACATATATATATATATATATATATATATATATATATATATATATATATGTATATATGTATATATATATATATATCATACACTGAGCGTAGAGTTGGGTGCTCGTCTATAATTTAGAAGGAGATTAAATTTCGTTACTAACAAATCTTATTTGTAAAATTAAATCACTATAGAAAAGGTTAAAAAGTCAAGTTTGTATTTGGAGCACGGTACACAATAGCTTTTCTTTCTGCGTCTTTTTCACGGAACGCCCATTTTCCCCACATTGTATTAATGGATCGGCCACTGATATACTTTGAAAGCCCAGTCAGAAAAAGGTCGACGCTTTTTAAAAAACAGGCCGAATGACGATGAAAGTAAACAAAAATAGGGCGGTAAAGGCAGACAACGGTAATAATATGTATAATTACTGGCCGCCATTTTCTTGTAAGCTTTTAACAATTAGTAAGTTAACATCTGTCAAATCTGGTCTTTTATTAGTTCTGCAGTTGACCTGTAGAAGTTAATTTTACGGTTCAGTTCAGATGAAAGCATCGTTCAGCGAAGGGTAGAGGCAGCGCTCAGATATCTCCCTATAATTACATGTATATATATTTAGTAAAATACATCTCTTTGTCATATATATATATATATATATATATATATATATATATATATATATATATATATATATATATATATATATATATAATTATATATATATATATATATATAAACAGTGGTATATGTATATATAAACAGTTGTATATGTATATATAAACAGTTGTATATGTACGTATACATATCTCTACTATTCTATAAAAAGAACTTTGTATGTGTGAGTTCATTCCCTATGTTCTTGAAAACCGCGGTGGCGATTTCTATAGAATTACACACGAAAACACTTTATGTGCCCAGCAGTGTTCTTAGATAGGTTTTGTATCGGAATTTCTTCGATAAGTATTGATAATTGATAATCAAAAAAATCCGATGAAAGTAGGAACATGCGATTTTGAACAAACTTAACACCTTACACAGCCTAACATCAAAAATGCATTTGAGAAGTTTTATTATCTCACAAGCCGAAAGGCTCGACATATAAATATTAAGATGACATAGGCGAATTCGAAATTTATGTTTCTGTTCAGTCAGGGAGGGAGGGGTTTGCTGGGTTCAAAGTGGAGTTCGAAGCAAACCAACTGGCAAGCATGGTAGCCTTCTCGGTTGCCGTGTAAACGACCTCATGATTGTTTGATAGTGGAGAAATTGTCCATTATTTACTACACTAATTTTTCTAATTTCTGTGCGTCGATGCGTTTTCTGGTGGTTTCAGTATATTCTCTCTTAGCTGCTGCTATTTCTTTCTTACAGTTACTTCTGGCTTCTATATACTTCTGTCTATTTAAACTTGACTTATGTCAGTTGAATCTGCAGTACGCATGCTGCCTTTGAGCAATGGCAGCTGCACAAGTAGAAGTAAACCATTTGGGAAAGTGGGGCTTGCTATAGAATTTTCGCGTAGGTACATGTGCCTCGATTGCAGTTTTGAACCATGCAGTGGTCTCATTTGCGCACTGTTCATCGTGAAGAGAAAAGATATTTCCCCATGGGGCATCTCTAATAAAATCTCTGATGGCTTCCAAGTCAGCCTTTTTATAATACCTCGTTGTTTTGGGTCCAGGTGCATGGTATCATAAAAGACATAGACACCTCGAAAGCCTGTGGACCCGATCTCATCCCGGCTGTGTTATTAAAAATATGCTCCTCTGAGGTTGCTCCAGTTCTCTCTAAACCTTACAACAAATGCGTTAACGAATCTTGCTTTCTTGACTGCTGGAAAACTGCTTCTTGTGATACCAGTTTTCAAGAATTCTGTCGAAAGAACTGACTCATTAAATTATCGCCCCATTAGCCCTCTTCCGGTTTTGCCAAAATACTTGAGTACTTAATCAAACTCTAGTCCATCACCTTACCGATGCTAAACTCCTGACCAACAATCAATATGGATTTAGGCAAGCCCGATCCACAGTAGATATCCTAACTGTAATCTCTGAACGTATATACCATTCACTGGACAAAGCAAGGGAGGATAGAGCAGTAGCCCTCGATATATCTAAGGCTTTTGACAGGGTATGGCATGAAGGTCTTCGCAGGAAAATTAGATCATATCGTATCACTGGAAGAATGCATAATGTAATTAAATCCTTCTTAAGAGTAAGAGAAAAATCCAAGTTGTCCTCGACGGTATACATCTAAACAATATGATATAAAT
>NC_136489.1:3275678-3278178 GCF_053919585.1 Euprymna scolopes
AAATATATATGTATGTACTTATTGATTTGTAAATCGCCACTTGTTCTCGTCTCCTCTTACCAACAGAGACTATAATTCATTCCTCGCATTGTGACAGCCTTCTTAATCTCTTTTACACACCTATCCCACACAATGCTTCAAGCAAACTACATATCAATCCTATATATATATATATATATATATATATATATATATATATATATATATACATATCAATCCTATATATATATATATATATATATATATATATATATATATATATATATTATGTATGTATATATACAGATATATGCGATAGAGAAAAGTAGAGAAAGAGGATAGGAGAAGTGAGCAGAGAGAGAGAGAGAGAGAGAGAGAGAGAGAGAGAGAGAAGTGGCGATGGAGTAATGTTATAGTTCCTATTTACTTGCCTCCTCACGAGGGCATAGTTAGACACAAGGTCGGTTCTTAATGTGGGGATAATCCAGCTCCCCCAAAAGGGGCACTTTTAATAGGAACACAAAGAAAAGCGGCGATGTGATAATGTTAACTTCTTTTAAGTGGTTTTATAGTTTTAGTTTCAAAACTTATTTTTTTGTTCTTTTGCGTTGGCTCATTAGTCGTGTCGTACTCTTTCATCAAATGTCAAGAGTGGATTTCTGTCCAAATTAATTTTGCTTTGTCGTTAATGATGGAAAGGTGAATACTGACAAAAGCAACATTTATCTTGAAAGACAGTTTGGCAATTGGGAGGAGTGCGACGCGTGGGACGTTGATTATAGCGAAAGAAAAGGATGAAGTTTTAGCGATAAAATTAGAGAAAGAGAAACAGAAAAAAAGAAGAGGAGGAAAAGAATAAAAAACAGGATTTATTAATAAGGAAGAATAACACGAGAGATAATAGCAGACAAAGAGAGACAGAGACAGAGAGAGGGTGGAGAAAGCGCGAGACAGAATGAGAGAGAGAGAGAGAGAGATTCAGAGAATGCCAGAGAGAGACAGAGAGATAGGGCGAAAGAAAAAATAGGAATAGGCACATAGATAATTAGAAAGAAAACGAATGAGGAAAAGTTGAGAAATCAGAAACGAAGAAGAGAAAATGTAATTGATTTAAAATAATAGAAATAAGAGAGAGAGAGAAAAAAAGAGAGAAAGAGAGAAAGAGAGAGAGAGAGAGAGAAAGAGAAAGAGAAAGAGAAATAGACGTAATTAGGAAGAAAAAGAAAGAGGAATGAGAACGATAGGTAGAACAAGAATAGAGGGTGAAGAAAAGTATTAAAAAGAAAAGGTTGATGGAAAAATAATATGAGTGTGAGTAAGATAGATAGATAGATAGATAGAGAGAGAGGGTGGGAGGAAGAGAAAAATAGAGAGAAAAAGAGAAGCAGAGAGATTAAATGTTAAGAAGTAAAGTAAGAAAAGAGGAAAAAGAACGAAAGATGATGACGAGGAGGAGGAGCAGGAGGAGGAGGAAGAAGAGGAGGGGAGGGGGAAGGAGGATGAGGAGGAGGTTGATTGAATTGCAGTTGTTTCGCAGTCTTTCCCAATCTCTGGCGCCTGATTAGGTGGACCCCAGACCCACCAGGACGAAAAGGAGCACCGTGGCTCGCACCGTCTCCGCCGAAGGGAACAGCTTTGTGCACAGAATACTAAACACCCAACAATTGAATATCATCGCTGACAGAAGACACCAACTCGGGATTTAAGTGATAGTTTTGTCACCCCGTTCTTTTTCTTTTTTTGGTTTATCTTTTTTTTATATACTGGTGTTTTGTTCCATTCTGTTTTTTATTTTCTTTTATTTCTAACGGCAGTACCTGTTCCAGAAAAGCGGGTTGATAACATATACTTGTCTATATATAATTATTAAAGGGATCAAGTCAAAACTTGGACCCTTTAAGAAGTACCAGGATGTCGGACTCCAAATTATTAGGTTGTTCAGAAAACAAACATCGATTTCAGAAACAAACATTTATTCATTAAGTTCATACGGAGCCCATTTATCGAAATTTTGTCACCCATTGAGAATTTCAATTCAGATGATTGAAAAAATTGGAATACCAACATCAATTGAAAAAACAGAAGAATATTTAACTCAAAGTCAGCAACAAACGGTGTTCGGTTAGATTTAGACTGATATTAAACTTCTATGCATAATATAACTTCCGGTGAGAATTTCATTTTTAAAAATTTATTATTTATTTAATAAATTTATTTTCAAATTTATTAATTTATTTAGTCAATTGCTGGCAAAATAATAAATCCTTTTACTGATACATAAAGATTAAATAATTATATTTCTATATAATTCATTCCTTCAAGTGATGTCCTACTTGGCAGAGACATTGACGGCCATGACTCATTATCTATCTCTTTCCCTCGATGCATTCATGAATTCATTGTCGGTCATCATTCGCAACTCCATTCATGCTGTTTCTCGAAAAAGTTTGATGTATTGCCATATTTTTGTTTGCAGTTGTATAAACAGTAGTTTACAGTTTCTTTTTGTCCGAGCAGTGCT
>NC_136489.1:3283178-3295678 GCF_053919585.1 Euprymna scolopes
GAGTTTTTAATATTTGCGATTAACAAACAACTTTGATTCACTTCATCAGATCTTTTCATTCTTTCTTAATTATTGTTTTTTGTGTTTTTTTATGCTTTTATTCAGTCTTTTTTGTCCAGTTTTTTTATTCATTTTTTTAATTCAGTCTTTTTTATTCAGTCTTTTTTATTCAGTCTTTTTATTCAGTCTTTTATTCAGTCTTTTTATTCAGTCTTTTTTATTCAGTTTTTCTTTATTCAGTCTTTTTTATTCAGTCTTTTTATTCATTTTTTTTATTCAGTCTTTTTTATTCAGTCTTTTTTATTCAGTCTTTTTATTCAGTTTTTTATTCAGTCTTTTTTATTCAGTCTTTTTTATTCAGTCTTTTATTCTGTCGTTTTATTCATTCGTTCAATTTCTTCAAAATCTACTCACTTACCCCTTCCTTGTTTTTCTAATTTATTTATTATTCACTCGAAACAATGGACGCAATGGGTTACTATTTTGTTTCCATTTTTGTCATTATTTGCTTATATTCTTTATTTTTAATTGGTTATTTATTTGCAAAAGTACATTAATGCTCTGCAAAAACAAAAACAAACACATTTTTCTTCTACAAAACAACCAATCACCATTCAGCAAATAAACCGGAATAACTTTGTAACAGACGTTAGATATGAAAAATCTCTTTCGCTATTGTCTTATGGTGTTTATTCATGTTTAAAAAACAGCAGGTTTTATTTCAACTCATTGTAATTGCTTTTGATATGTAGCCCCGTTTGTGAATTTTTATACTTAGTAATACGAATAGACCATATAGTAATGCATAAAGAAAATATAATAAAGAATAGTAACATTCATAATAGGTTTTATTCTTATTCATCGTTTTTTCCATTGTCTTTTTCCTTCTTATCATTTGAAAATGTTAAGTAACATCACTGGTAAGAATTCATCTAGTCTGGTAGAGTAACATCACTTTGCTGAATACTACTTAGATGAAACAGATGAATTCTTGCCATGGAATCCAGTAAAGCCAAAAAGAAAAAAGAAGGGATACGATAGCAGTGGTCAATTGGGGAGAGGAAAATTGATGTTCTTAACCACTTTACTAAATAAATGTTTCAAAGGTAAAAATAACTTTAATGGAATATTCGAACATCTATGGGTTAGGGTATATAGAAACCAAGTGTTAGGCCCAGGAAAGGACTTTGGATTTCTGAAAACTTCGATTGAAGTAAAATGAAAAAAAAGAGAGAAATAGCGCATATTCTGCAAATTTCACATGGTTTGAATTTCTCTGCCACAAAGTCCCCTTTAATTTAGCGCCATTTTCAAATAAAAATAGAAAAGTATACAAACATTTCATTGCTATTAAACAAACAAACAAACAAACAAATGGTATGTTGCTGCTACTGCTTCTTTAAATATTTTTACTAAATTGTTTCAACCTTGCATTCTGTTGTTGTTGTTATGGCTGTTGTTTCAGTTGTTGTTTCTGTTGTTGTTGTTTCTGTTGTTGTTGTTGTTGTTGTTATTGTTTCTGTTGTTGTTTCTGTTGTTGTTGTTATTGGTTCTGTTGTTGTTGTTGTTTCTTTTGTTGTTGTTGTTGTTGCTGTTTCTGTTGTTGTTGTTGCTGTTTCTGTTGTTGTTGTTGTTGTTGTTGTTTCTGTTGTTGTTGTTGTTGTTGTTGTTGCTGTTTCTGTTGTTGTTGTTGTTATTGTTTCTGTTGTTGTTGTTTCTGTTGTTGTTATTGTTTCTGTTGTTGTTGTTGTTGTTGTTTCTGTTGTTGTTATTGTTGTTGTTATTGTTGTTGTTGTTGTTTCTGTTGTTGTTGTTGTTGCTGTTTCTGTTGTTGTTGTTGTTTCTGTTGTTGTTGTTGTTGTTGTTGTTGTTGCTGCTGTTTCTGTTGTTATTGTTTCTGTTGTTGTTGTTGTTTCTGTTGTTGTTATTGTTTCTGTTGTTGTTGTTGTTTCTGTTGTTGTTATTGTTGTTGTTGTTTCTGTTGTTGTTGTTGTTATTGGTTCTGTTGTTGTTGTTTCTGTTGTTGTTGTTTCTGTTGTTGTTATTGTTGTTTCTGTTGTTGTTGTTATTGTTTCTGTTGTTGTTGTTGTTTCTGTTGTTGTTGTTGATGTTGAGCATCGTTCATTCAATTAATTCAGTTAAAAATCATCGAGTATTTATAGGAAGGACCATGTATGGAATTATATACGTTTTTAACTTCGAGAGTACAAATAAGGGAAAAAGGAGTTACAAAACTGCATGACAAAAAAGTATACTTTGAAACTAATTAAATGATTGCCTGGAAGGTATTTGCCCCCCACCCCAAGGTGAAAAATGTGATCTGAACATCTGAATGTGAATACAGTCAGGGAAGTAGGAACCCGGTAAGGGAATTCCAAAGTCTCGCAGTTCTGGGGAAGAAGCTATTACAGTAGAAGGCTTTCTGGCATCGAGGGATCTTTACTTTGAATTCGAACTTGTCACACTGTTATAACCTTATTCAAACGATTACAAGGCGGAATAGAACACTAGAATAGATTAACAAAATGTATTACCAAAACATACAAAACTGAGGATTGTTCATAAAGCCGACGAGTAACCTTGGTCGATCCACTTAATATCGACTTCCGCCTTACCGCTTTGTTTTCCGGTATTTGTTGTGCATGGATCGTAAGAAGCACAAGTATTTCCACAACAACAACATCCAGGTTGTCAGTTCGTGAATCACTTGGTCACCGTCGCCTTCCCCGTGAAAGTGTTACGTTAAAACACCAATTTTTAGGGATTTTTTTCACCCGGATCTAAAATCAACAGCTTGAGCCATTTCTGAAATGACTTTTCCTTGTTTATTGAGGTGGATTGCTAATCCTGGATAGTCCTAGTTCACCTTCTAAAACTTTGCCTTTTCTCTTTGAAAAGTGGTTAGTTTATTGCTGATCGCCTAGGGCGCCTCTATCGAGGAATGCTAACGGGTCTGTCCAGGCATCTTTTGCAGAGTCAAATTGCTCCTCCTCGAGGGCAATATACTTTTCAATTTCAATTTCTGACCCTTAAATTACATTTCTCAACGTGGGGAAGAAACAAATAACTTTCAGGCAATCACTTAATCAGTTTGAACTCCTTTTCCCCTAATTTTACTTTTGAAAAACTCACACTTTTAGCTGGTTTGTTTAGAGTTCAGTACATTGAACGCTGATGGTGGGATTTCTTTACGTCTTGGTTTAGCCTGAAGTGATTCAAACCTTTCTATCTTTTTTATATTTATGGTTAAATTATAGAACCAAATGACATCATGCTTTGTTTGAAGTGACTTTTAAAAAAAAACATATATTTCTGCAATATTAAAATAATATTTGCTATAAAGAAAACATCGCAGCGTTTAGATTTCAAATTTATGATTCATCGAGAGCCCATTGGCTCAATCACTGGTCATTACTGGGAGGTGACGGTATTCTAGTGATTAACGACACAGGCTGACGATTTGAATGTTCCAAGTTCGAATCCGGTTCGTTCCACAAAAATTACTTTTAGTTAGGATGTTGGCAACCTTCACGTAGTTCGTCTCGTAATTTTCGATGTCTTTCTAGAAAGAATAGCTAGAAAAATATCAGGGAAACCAATGCCAATAATAGAATCTTTAGATTCATACGACATGACTGAATGGCTGGTTATTATTGAACACCACAAGGCCACAGGGAGCACCCGTGTTAGGTTGAATAATGGTCACACTGAGCTTGATTCAAATCGAATCCTCGCGGGAAGGCAAATAAAAAGATCTTTAGATTTATATATGTATTCATTTTTTTTTCTTGTAATAATGAGTCAGGGTCAAAATCGACTCTAAAATAGGAGTTAATGATGAAGAATATTAAGAGAGGATTGAAAATAATTACAAGAAAAAGAACAAAAACGAGTTTGATTACTTATGCGGAAAGGTTTATAACTGACAAGTATTGGCGTTTGATGTTGAAATATTCTTGTAGTGTCATGCTTAAGCTTTATATCGCTAAACGCACAGATTTCACGGACGCATGTTGATTTAGAAGCAACAATCTAAAAAAATGCTCTGTCCGTCAGTCGGTGTCACATTTAAATTTTAAATTAAATTTTCGTCGGTCAATAATGTTGACATCAGATTTGAAGACGGCTATGTTGTAGTATGCAGAGAAGCAATCCGATGATAATGTTTTCCACAGATAATAAGTTCCTGGAAAGAACCTCTGTCCATCGAATAACTGCTAAGCAACTAGAAGAAAAAAGAAAAGATTTTTTCGATTGTTGTAGAATGAGTTGTTGTGAATGTCTTACTTTCGGAGAAATTAGATATTAGAACTCAATCAAGCATCTTCCATGACGATAATGATGTGCAACATCTTCAAATCTAATATATGTTCAATAACGTACGAATAAATGTATCGATCTGTTTGTCTACAAAATCGGTTATGTGCTCTAAATTTGTCCGTTAATGTACGAATTACCTACGTGGATATTATCGATCACAGGAAAGTTTCGAAAGCATCAGTTGCCTATCTGTTATTTAGCACCGTCAGCGACCACGAGAAGACAACGGCGGTAGTTTCCCGTTGCTTGGTGTATCCGCGTCCCCTACAGCGAGTTAAACGCTCCCCCAGATACTAACCTGGAATGTTCTACGACTCGGCGCGGTAGATACAGCGCCAAACCTTCCCAAATGGTCATCCATATGGTGCTGGCCAGGCTCACCATTGCTTAACTTTGGTGATCTGGGGAGAACTGATGTGATTGTGCCGTATGCAATATGTATATGTGAAGAGTAAATATACATTAAACTTTTCAAATTGAAACTTGATTTGAGGTAAAAAAATGTCGTTGTCTTATTTCAATCTTTGCTGTTGTTGTGATTTGGTCGCCTTCTATGTGTTCTCGAAATGGTCGGTCTATTACATTTGTTTGTAATAGCAACTTCGTTGGTCTGTCGTATTTAACTTTGAGATACTGTTATTTTGTAGTGTCACACTTAAGCTTGAAATCGCTAAACGCACAGATTTCACGGATGCATGTCAACTTAGAAACGTCTAAGCAACAATATAAAAATGCTTTGTCTGTCAATCGGTTGTCACATTTTAAATGTGAAATTTTCGTTGGTCTGTTTATGTTTAAAATAGAATTTTCTTCAGTCTGTCACGTATACTATTTATATCGGTTTGTAATGCTTAAATATGAACTAGATGTGTTCAGGCAGCTCTATGAGAGGTTATATCCGTCTGTTTGTCTGTCACGCTTAATTAAATAATTATTATCACTAAACGCGTAGTTTGAACGGACGCAGCTTAATAATATCTATTCTTGTGTTGTTTTCTTTTACAATGATCCAGAAACTGTTGTAATGGCGATGATTCTGTTGTTAGCGTACATGCCATTACAATAGATTCCGTCCCATTTTTAACTGTTATTTTCCTTTGCTGCGATTTAGTGTAGCGTGTAGAATGAACATGAACCAATCGTCAGACGAAAAAAAAAAAAAAAAAAAAAAAAAAAGGAAAAGAAAGGCTACTAACCAATGAGTAATATTAATTCAGTGAGTCGGGCCCCCACACGGCTCTTTGTGGTTTCCAACTCTTTTGAAAAAGAGGCGGAATAATGTAGCGATTATTTAGCGAAAGCGGACATGAAAATATTAAAAAAAAAAAAAACAAGGAAAAGAAATGGTGCAAAATGTTTCAAAGAAATAAAAAAAAAACAACAACAAAACAGTGCAAAAAAAAAAAAACGCAAAAGATGAGAAAAAGAATTAGTGTTTATGATGAGGACAGAAAAAAAAGAATTGAATTGTATTGAAGAGAGCAAAAAAAAAAGTTTGAATAAAATTACATGAAAAATAAAAGAAAACCGTTGCTACAAAAGAAGAACAAGAAGCAATAAAAATGGCGATATGAATATGATGGTGATTATAAAGAATGAAAAAAAAACGAGCTGTATTTTTGTTCAATGTTACCAAGTCAAAAAATTCATGATGAGAATTATGACGATCATAAAATCAGAATGATAAAAAATAGAACAATGATCTACGTTTGATTCGAAATCATTGAAAATAAAATAATAAAATTGTAAGAATAAGAATATTTTAAAATTAATATGAAAAATGAATGCATTTTAAGGTCTACCAATTCCAAATCATGAGAACAAATTTAATTTAAATCATATATATATATATATGTGTGTGTGTGTGTGTGTGTGTGTTTGTGCGCGAGTCATTCCCAAAGTAAGGCATCCTATTGTTTTATAACTCCAAACGTTTAAGAGCTACGAAAATGGGAGTGATACTATTAAAACGAGCGACCTTTTGTCCGCCAGAATTTATTTTTCTACAAAGTCATCAATATTCTCAATGCACCTTTGCCAGGAATTCAATGACGCATTTCTGCTTCCGATGCACGCCCATGAAAAGTGTTGCCTTCTTGATGTCGATAAAATTACCGATTCTGTTCTTAATTCCCGATTCCGATGTAATTGCCGATACCAATTTTTAATTAATTATTATCTTCACCTTTTTGTCGTCCTCAATAAATAAATTAATTAATAATATTCAACTCAATAATGAACTCCAATCAATTAAATAATAATAATAATAATAATAATAATATATATATATATATATATATATATACTAATTTTCATATTTGTCACTATCTAACTATAGATTTGTTGCCTTTTCATTTTTGTGTAATGCTCGAATAATTTTTCAAACGTACACGAGTAATCATTTCTAAATTTTTTTTCTAAAATGTTTTTCTTCTAATTGATTGAAAATAGAGATTTATTTATCTCTTAAAACCAAACTGATTAACATTAGTTCGTCGTTAGTTTACAAAATTACGATTTGAGATTTTTCATAAAGCAAAAGTTGAAGATTTGTATGCAAAATAAGAATACGGTGTAAGGAAAGAAAGTTAACAAAGCCCTCTCTCCATGAAATTTCAATATAATAATTTTACTATTTAGAAAACTTAATATGAGAAGAGTAGCGTGCATGTGTTTTATTAGCTATTTTGTACTTTCCGTTTACCATTATTATATAGATTAGGTTGATTATATATATATATATATATATATATATATATATATATATATATATATATATATATATATATATGATTGTTGAGCTGGATTAAATCCGACGATATGAAATAAAATGGAGGTGGAAGGACCTGGATACTCAACGTTTCGCCCGATTTATGCGGGCTTCTTCAATGACCATCCCTCTTGAAGAAGCCCGCATAAATCGGGTGAAACGTTGAGTATCCAGGTCCTTCCACCTCCATTTTATTTCATATATATATATATATATATATATATATATATATATATATATATATATATATATATATGTATTTATACAAATCTATTAGCCAGACAAAGACAAAAATACGATCAAATTCTCAAACAATCCAATTCACCTCCTCATTGGAGGCTCGCATTCACAAATATCTGTGGACTTAGAATTGACTTAGACGATGTAGAATCATCTCTTTTAGTAAACCCTCCCTGATATCTTAGCGCTAAATGAAACTAACCTACACTCCTCCTTATACTCTAATCACTTTAAGGACACAGACACATGCATGGACTTTATTCGTAACAACTTACGGCGAAGAGAATCAAAACTAAAACTACATGACCAAGCTTTCAAGTGCTTTAGACTAAACTTGCAACTTTTCTCTACAATTATCCCTAGACCCAGGATGATATCATAATCCACCACGTCTCTGATGCAGCACTCTCCCTAGGTGCAACACTTATAGATCCATTTCTGACTACAGTTCAAGAGGATTGTGTCACAAATACTTGAAGCCCACTTGGGAATACTGATCACGTTGTAATATTGGTAGACAGTCTCAACCGAAAGTTAAAGCGCCATTGCTCAAAACGACAAAGTACTTTAAGAATGTTAACTGGATATCAGTAACCACACGAGATGCCCCATGGAGTAGCATAGTTTCTCTTCCTAATGAACAAATGTGCAAATAAGGCTACTGAATGGTTCAAAACGGCATTTAAAATACACGGAAGTTTTATAGCAAATCTCACTCTCCTCAAATGGTTCACTTCTACTTGTGCAGGTGCTATTGCCCAAAGGTAGCATACATTCCGCAAATTTATCTGACGTAAGTCAAGTACAAAGAGGCAAAAGTATATAGAAGCTAGAAATGATTGTAAGAGTAAAATAGTCGTTACCAAGAGAAGGCATCCTACAATCAGCCGAAATGTTGCATCCCTCTACCTGTTCTACAAGTACTTTAACGGTGAATGCTCTGACGAACTGCAAGCACTTGTGCCCCCTCGACGTAAATACCCCCGACAAACCATACAAGCAGCTAAATCTCACCCCTTCACAGTAGAGATCCCTAGATGTAAGAGAGCCTTCTACTTCAGTAGTTTCTTCCCCAGAACAGCTAGACTTTGGAATTCCCTTCCGGGCCCCTGCTTCCCCAACTGTGCTGACATGCAGAAGTTCAACTGCAACGTGAACCGACATCTTGCTGCCCAACGCCCTACACTGTACCCCTGATGCCTATGTCCCTGACAACAAAGTGGCAATGTGTCTTGTTTGGGGTGAAAATGTAATAATAAAAATAAATCACTCGAAAACGCATTGAATCGCAGAATTACGAACTCGCAATTTTGAAAAATTTATGACAGTAAATAATGGGTATCAACAATTTCCTCACAATCCAACAATCGTAAGGTTGTTTACACGGCAACCGAGAAGGCTAACATGCTTGCCCGGTGGTTTACCTCTCAAAGTTCCCTTTGCGAACAGAAGCCTTATTCGATGATCTAAAAATCACCCCTTCCCATGTTCGTGATATTAAAAACCTATAAAGCTCCAACGCATGTGGATCTGATCTCATCCCTGTATTTAAAAAAAAAAAATGCTCCATTAAGGTTGTCCTTATTCTTTTCAAACTCTTCAACAAAAGCCTTCGCCGAATCTTGCTTTCCCGACTGCTGGAAAATTGCTTCTGTGGTACCGGATGTCAAGAATTCTAGCGAAAGAATTGACCCACTCAATTATCGCCCAATTAGCCTCCTTTCTCTCTTCACTAAAATCTCTGAGTCCTTAATCAGGCACTAGTCAACCATCTCATAGATACTAAACTTTTTTCGTCCAGCAGTACGAATTTAGGGAAGCTCATCCTATGCGTATCTGTAATTACTGAACGCACTGGATAAGACAGGGGAGGTTGGGGAAGTAGATGTAGATATATCTAAGACATTTGACAGAGTCTGGCACGAAGGTCTTCTCAATAAAATAAATCATATGGTGTTACTAGACGAATACATAATATAATTAAATCCTTCTAAGACAAAAATCCAGGTTGTTGTCGATGGTCATACGTCAAAACAACATGATATAAATGTGCCACAGGTGCCGATCCTTGAACTTTTATTTTTTCTGATATTAATAAATGACTTCCCTGATAAAATTGTGTCCGAGGTGGGTATATTAGTTGATGACACCACGCTCTATAACAGACACGAGGGGGAAATGAATGGACACATATCTAAGGCAATGGCTGAAATTTTCAAGGAAGACCTCCTGTGAAATGGGAATGTCAATGAATAGTATCATTCAATGTTGCTAAGACTAAGCTTCTTTCCTTAAACAAATAGACTTGCTATGTTGCCATGGTCGCTGGAAAGATGGTGGGATCCTTCTACCGCTCCAGAAGATATCTCACTACTGATGCAATTCTCTATCTATATAAAAGCCAAGTACGTCCAAGGATGGAATACTGTTGCCATATCTGGGCAGGAGCTGCTAAAAACAGCCTTTCCTGCCTTGACAGAGTACAAAATAGACTTCGTGGCCTAGTGGGGGATGCCCTTTTCTCTACCCTGCAACCTCTCTCCCACAGAAGAGACGTTGCGAGCCTATCCTTGTTTTATCGTTATTTCCATGGCAGGTGCTCATCTGAACTCCAGTCTCTGGTCCCCCCTCGCCAATCTTTCACGAAAAACACCCGTCTAGCTGAATCCACTGTCAAAAATTTCCCCCACTCTATATCTGTGCCTAAATCAAAACGCGGATTCCATGAACAAAGCTTCTTTTTTAGAACTGCACGTCTGTGGAACTCTGTTCCGTCTGCCTGCTTCCCACCGGACTACAACTTGGATGTCTTCAAGTCCAATGTTAACAAATTCCTAATGAACCGCCTCCTTAAGTAAAAACTTCATCAAATCTCCACACTAACGTAATGTACTTGCAATAACCCTTATCCCTAAGTGGCTTCCGGGCCTTGATAAGTGATGACCACCGTGTAAAAAGAAAAAGACTTTCTAAACTACTAATTTTTATGAATTGTAATGAGGTGTCTGACAGATTTTAGTTTAAAACTCTCGACTTAACATTCACAGGCAACATGAATTGGAACGAATACATTGCAGACACTGCCAAGGTTGCTGCAAAGTAAGTTGTCTCTCTCTCTGTTGTGCTATAAAATTTCTCACACCTGAGAGTATCCTATTTGCCTACAAAGCCACCATTCGCATAGTATGCATGGAGTATTGTTGCCACATGTGGGCTGGTGCATTACCGAATTTAGGAAAACTCGCCCCGGGAAAACTCGTCTCCGGGAAACTCGTCTCCGGGAAACTCGTCTCCGGAAAACTCGCCCCCGGAAAACTCGTCCCCTTTCGCTAGGTAGGAAAACTGGCCCCTTATTGAATAAATATCGATTGAAAGCACATTTTATGATCGTTCTTGAAGGAGATATTGTTTTTTAAAATAGACTATAGCCCCCCATAATATTTTTAAAAAATATTTTTCTTGTTTAATGTTTTTTTTTTTTTTTAATAAAGTCGATTTTCTAAGTGTCCGTTTTCTACCTAACTGGCTAAGTTCTTAGTGGTTTCACTTATTTTAAAGCGTTTATTATGTTCATAAACGAGACCGCATATTTTTTTTAATATTAATATAAAAAAGAATTTACTTATTTACTGTTGTTTAATTTATTTGGAATCGTCTATTCGGTAAAGAAAAAAAAACAAAACACAGAAAACAAACAAAAGTGTTACGTGAGAACGAGAAATAATGCCCGGTATATCACATCTTAGGGGTCTTGATAATCGCTAAAAAATAGAAAATTAAAGAAATTACTAAGGGATATTTGGTTTTAAAAAGAAAATAATAAATTTTAATATTTTTAAAAATATAATTTTGAGAGGGGGGGGGGTGAGACCTATATCTCCCTCCGAAAAAAACCCAACAAAAAATGAAATTAAAAAGATTCTTGATAAACGATAGCGGAGTTTTCAATAAAATTGATTAATAAATTTATTTAGTGATTGATTTTCTTGATTGATTTTAGAATTTTTAAGTAAAAATTAAAAGTGAGTTAACGAGAGATTGTTAGCACATGGCATCTCTCGCGCCCAAAAAATATTTCGCTTTTAATTTATTAGTTAATTTTTGCAAAATTTGACAGGACGACAATAAATGTTGATAATTGATAAAATTATAATTTTAAATAACGCATTTGGTATGAGAGAAAACAAAAACATAACAAAAAAACTATCATAATTAAAAAACCAAAACAAAAAAGTAACGAAGAATCGAATCGCTCCCTGTTTTTTAATTTTTTGGTTTTGTTTTTTATTATTGTTTTTATGACTCCAAAAAACATCGTTAAAATAAGAACAAAAAAAATTTGTAATTAACATTGTATGAACATAATAAACGCTTTAAAATAAGTGAAACCACTAAGAACTTAGCCAGTTAGGTAGAAAACGGACACTTAGAAAATCGATTTCATTTTAAAAAAAAAAACATTAAACAAGTAAAAATATTTTTAGAAAATATTATGGGGGGGCTATAGTCTATTTTAAAAAACAATATTTCCTTCAAGAACGACCATAAAATGTGTTTTCAATCGATATTTATTCAATAAGGGACCAGTTTTCCTACCTAGCGAAAGGGGACGAGTTTTCCGGGGGCGAGTTTTCCGGAGACGAGTTTTCCGGAGACGAGTTTTCCCGGGACGAGTTTTCCGGGCACCGCATTACCACTAGCCTCTCCCACTTAGACAAGGTCTAAAAAAGTCACCAATCTAATATGCCCGCACTATCAGCCAAACTCCAACCTCTGTCCCATCGCTGAAATATTGAATTCCTGTGCTTGTTTTACAAGTATTTCAGTGGAATGTGATTCGACGAACTTAAAGCACTCTCGACGTAAATACCCAAGACTAACCCGACAAGCAGCAAAAACCCTAACCCCTACACTGTAGATATCCCTAGATATCGGAAAAAGTTATACTCCAATAGTTTCTTCCTCCAAACTGTTAGACTTTGGAATTCCTCCTGGGTTCTTGTTTCCTTGACTGTATTAACATGCAAACGATCAAGTGTAATGTAAACAAACATTTTGCTTCTCAACTCCCTACATAGTGTCTTTGTAGATTTGGCCCCAAATAGTAGCACCTTACGTTCAAATGGCACTGTGCCTCTTTTGGGGGTAAAACAACAGAATAATAATAATA
>NC_136489.1:3300678-3400678 GCF_053919585.1 Euprymna scolopes
AGAACAGTAAAGAATAAAAATATTTAATAAATAAAAAGAACGAAATTAATAATAATAATAATAATAATAGTAGTAGTAGTAATAATAATAATAATAATTATGATGATGATGATGATGATGATAATAGTAGTAGTAGTAGTAGTAATAATGATGATGATGATGATAATAATAATAATAATAATAATAATAATAATAATAATAATAATAATAATAATAGGCATAAGACAAATAGACGAAAAACAAGTATGGTTCAGCCATCCTTTCAGTGAACATATACAAAATAATATCCCTAAAGTATTTTACAAAATAATTGAATAGGTTAAGTAAAATCATTAATAAGAACACAATTAAACTTTTTTTCTCAAACGCTGCTAATGGTAAAAGTATATGATATTTTAATTGAGAAATAAGCAAAATAGTGAATAAGATAAAATCAGGTGAATTAAATATTGAGAAAAATGTAACTGTAGAATACCCAACGAATATCCATTGAAGAGGAATTGCTTAATTTCTTAAATTGTATACAAATGTGAAATTAAGGTGGATAACAGTAAAAAGATATACGTAGAGGGAACTGAATGTTTCAAAGACAGATACCGAAACCGTATCATTTAAAATTGAGGCAGAGAATTAATCAAATAGAGATGAGGATCATGATAGAAATAAAGATAAACAAAATTAATAGAAATAAGAATGGATTGGGAATTAAAATGGTCAATCGTAGACAAAAAAGCTATGAAGTATAAACCAAGTAAATCAAAAAGATGTAATCTATGTTTACTTGAAGCATATCACGCCTAAAACATGATTAAAATAAATTAAAAAAAAAAAGGAAAAATTTACAGAATATGTTAAGGATAAAATGTAAGTGTGGAAAGAGAATGTTAAGTTTAAGATTTTAAAATGGTGCAATAAATAAATAATTGGAAACTGATCTGTAATTGTAATTGTATTTGTGTGTATATATATATATATATATATATATATATATATATATATATATATATACCTACCCCCGACGTATATACCCTCGGCAAACGCGACAAGCAGCAAAGTCCCACCCTTACACAGTAGAGATTCCTAGATGTAAGAAAGCCTTCTACTCTAATAGTTTCTTCCCCCAGAACTATTAGACTTTGGAATTCTCAATCGGTTTCCTGTTTCCTCAACTGTACTGACATTCATAAGTTCAAGTGTAATGTGAACAGACGTCTTGCTGCTCAACTCCCTACATAATATCCCTGCAACTTATGTCCCTTATAGTAGCCCGCTACATCAAAATGGCACTGTGCCTTGTTCGGGGTGAAAATGTAATGAAATATATATATATATATATATATATATATATATATATATAGAGAGAGAGAGAGAGAGAGAGAGTGAGAGAGAGAGTGAAAGAGAGAGGGGGTAGATAGATAGATAGATAGATATCAGATACTGCAGTATCATGGAAACAGAAGAAATCCAGCCTGCAAGTTCTATTATATACAACATTCGAAAAAGACACTATAGGAACATGTTTGTAAATATGTAGATAATAATGGTTGTATAAATAAACGATATAAACACACTCTGTTATACTTCTGCCCTCAAATATTAATATACATTTTGAATAGCTATTTCCGTTTCTTTAGCCTTAGTCCATGAAGAGAAAAATTAATTCGCATAAATTTCTTAACAAATATTTCCGAGCGGAATTGTTTTTTTCCCGTGAAATACATAGTTAGTTTTTTTTTTTTTTTTTTTTTTTAAGCAAACGGGAATTTAATCGAAAACTAATTAAAAAGATTTCCCAAATCTCAATACCCTTTATGGCAGATCTTGCGTCTATACACTTACAATTGACAGAGTAGTTTGGTAGGGAAATATACACATACAGACACCCACATACACACAAACAGCCAATTTCACTTATATATATATATATATATATATATATATATATATATATATATATATATATATATATATATATATATATATGGCTGTCACCGGTCGCTGGGTTTGAACATCAGAATAAAGTCAATTTTATCTATCGTCTTTTTAGCTCGACGACTGATATGATCTTACGAAATCACTGTAGAAATATATTTCAATTCTATAGAATATTTCAACTTCATGGTAAAAAGATCGAATTTCACAATAATGTTTCTAGTTAGAAAATTTTCATATTTTCCTAACAGAGTATTCTCCCTTTGAAGGAAGCCAGTAAATATGTTTATAATATATCTTTTTTGATTTATTCGCATGCATACGTGTTTCGTCTTAAAAATTCTCTTTCTCTCTCTTATCTCTCTCACTCTCTAACTATCTCCATAGCGAGAGGGGGGGGAGGAAGAGAGAGAGAGAGAGAGAGAGAGAGAGAGGGAGAGAGAGAGAGATGGGAGGTAGGGGGGTTTAGGGCGGACAAGAAACAAGCAAAAAGAAGGCAATAAAACAGAAACGATAGAAAATATGGCATTAAATTTAGATTTGCAAACATTAATTTAACTTCGCCCCGCCCAAACTACATAAAATCCGGCGTGTTCACGTTTAAAAACGCGATTATAAGCAGCTTTAGATGAGTATTCCCCGAAAGACACGCCCCTACACAAGCACAACGATGTGCACAGAATATCGATGCTAAATACGTTTTTTTTTATTATACATCAAGAAATAAACAATAAGGTTTACATTTTTGGAACCAAATCATATTTTTACGTAGATATAATGTTTGTTCACCTGTTCCACCGAAAACTCGGAATATTATGAAAAAAATCAAACGACTTTTTTTATTACGATATTGGTTATTTCATATAAAGTTATCATGTCAGATTTTTAAAGTCATACCTAAACTGACAGATCAAACTTTGCTTCTGATTAGCCAATTTTAATTTGTTATTTTTGTTCTGTGTTATTGGCAATATAATTACGTATTTAGCTAAAATTTATTACAAAAATGACTTAGTTCGGCACAGCCAACTGCTAATATAAAACAAAATCTTATGCACGATATGAAAAGAAACTGGAATCTAAGGAAGATCTTCACCATTCCAGTCATTATAAGAGCAACTGAACCAATGAAAACAAATTGCAGAACCTACCTTGCAAACATACCTGATGAACCAGGTGCAAGATAGATTCAAACGTTTGCACTTTGACGGTTAGAATCTTAAAAAAGATCTCTCGGTTGAAATGTATGAGATAGCGGGCAAATGTTTAGCATACCCGGGTTGAAAAAAAAACTATAAAACAACTGAACCCCCCCCCCAAAAAAAAAACAAAAAAATAATAAGCAAACAAACGCGCCACCCGAGGGCAAGATACTGCTGAGGGCTGGTTACAGTACAACACGGGGCATAAGATGCGTACATATCTCAACTGGAAAATGAAAAACTTTCCAAAAATGAATAAATACTTGTGTGGCTATTACTATTAAGAGTAATTAGTAAGTATTAATAAGAGAAAGAAAATTAAAACTGTAAGTTGAACTTGACAATCAAAATTTATTGTTCGACTGAATACTCCAAAAACACAATTTACAAAGTCCTTATTCCGCGGAGTTTCAAAGAATGCTATTCTTATTATTCTTATCATCAGAGGACATAAAGAAATCAGCAAATTATATTTGTAGTAATGCTAGAATTTGCTAGTTAAGGCATTAAGTGAAACCGCAATTTATCGTAGTTATAAATTGTCAAATAAAAAAATGAAAAAAAATATTGGATATGTAAAAAACTAATATAAAAACAAACCGCGCATATTTCAGCTTGAATGAATATTATGCGCAGTTTTCCATACCAGTTGATTGTTAGATAATTTTATTCAGAAGTTATATATATATATATATATATATATATATATATATATATATATATATATATATATATATATATATATATATATGTGTGTGTGTGTGTGTGTGTGTGTGTGTGTGTGTGTGAAGTTGACAGGAAAGATCTTGCGGTTTTTAACTTTTCAATTCAGATGAACATATCCCGGCTCAAACAAAAAATTATTGATCGAAATAAGCACCATCAGAATCAACACAATTTGCCAACACAAAACAAGTGTATTTATGCTAGTAAAGTGAAAATTTTGCATTCTGGTGACAATGAAGTCGTTGAATGCGTTTTTGATATCGCTTAGGTTTTTGAAGAATTTCTCACGCAGGAAATTGTCGAGATCTACAGCAGATGTGCTAACGGTTATATCTCATAGGATAAGTGAATCTCTCGACAAACGTTTCCTTTCTAGGGCAATTGCTCTTGACATATCAAAGGCCTTCGATAAGGTATAGCATAAAGGCCTACTTCACAAGATTTCCAGTTACGGTATAACTGGAAATGTTTTCTCAATCATTAAATCATTTCTCTCTGATAGGCTTATAAGAGTAGTGGTTGATGGGCAGAAATCAGAAGCCCACAGTATTAATGCTGGCGTCCCTCAGGGGTCTATTCTGGGCCCAACTCTCTTCCTGATCTACATCAATGATCTTCAAAAAACACATAGATCAGTTGTTGATATTTATGCTGGTGACACTAACATCTCTGGCAACACATCAAAGGCCGTAAATGACAAAGTTCTCTCTGATTCTCTTTCATCTGATCTTGAGCGCGTGGTACAATGGAGAAAGAGGTGACTGTTTACTTTTAATGCATCTAAAACCAAGCTCCTATCTTTACATTATCAACGTTCTGATCCCCATCTGGTATCAATTGAAATGGATGGCACTCATCTTGGGGGATGCTCCATGTTTTGACAAGCTTCTGGGATTGACATTTACTTTGATCTGAAATGGAACACGCACGTCAAATCTGTTTCCAAGGTCGCTGGAAAAATGGTGGGATCCTTCTGCCGCCCCAGAAGATATTTCACTACTGACGCAATTCTAATCTATATAAAATCCAGATACGTCCAAGGATGGCGTACTGCTGCCACATCTGGTAGCTTTGTAGCTTAATGGGGGATGCCCTTTTCTCTTCTCTGCACTTCTCTCCCACAGAAGAGACGTTGTGAGCCTGCCTTTGTTTTATCGTTATTTCCATGGCAAGTGCTCGTCTGAGCTCCAATCTCTACCCCCTCGCCAATCTTTCACGAAAAACACCCGTCTAGCTGAAACCACTGTCAATAATTTTCCCAACTCTTTATCTGTGCTTAAATCAAAACGTAGATTCCATGAAAAAAGCGTCTTTCTTAGAACTGCACGCCTGTGGAACTCTCTTCCGTTTGCCTGTTTCCCACCTGACTACAACTTGGATGTCTTCAAATCCAACATAAGTAAATTCCTGATAAACCGCTCCCTTAAGTAATCCAATGTACCAAAGTTCCATTACAAACGATTACTACGATATTATCCCATTGATTACTGGACACGCAATAAACCTTATCCTCTAGTGGCTTTCAGGCCTTGATAAGTGGTGACTCCCATGTAAAAAAAGATACTTGAAAAAGCTTTAGTCGGTAGGTGAAAGAGTTGGAGAGTATGGCGGATGAGTCAGAGTTTCGAAGTCCTATTTGTTCAACTTCTGCAGGATTGGTTTAGCAACGTGCGGTCCGGCATTGTCGTGGGCCTTTTCTGTTTACTCATGCTGGGTGTTATTGTCGAAGTTCCTGATGTATTTCATCCATTTTGTGACAATACTTCTCCACTGTAATTGTTTCGCTTGCATTTAGAAAAACAACAACAACAACAACAACAACAACAACAACAACAACAACAACAATAACAACAAAAAAGAAACTGTAATGGATGAGACCGGTCGCAAACAGTCAGTATGACCTTCTCTTGGTGCAAATCTGGTTTCGGGAAGTGTCGTGGAGCTTCGTCGGCGTCTAACCACTTCGCTGGACGTTGCTGGTTGTCGTAAAAACCCACTTTCCATCACAAGCCACAGCCTGGACGAGATACGTTCTTGTTGCGTATTAGTGGTCGTGCAATTCGTGAGACACCTATTTATCAAGTTTTTTCTTTTCCAATCTTTTTCAAGTAGTTGGAAATCGTTGTATACCTTACGTCTATTTCAGAAGCAAGTTCAGTTGTGCGTGGATTAGTTTCGACTAAGACTCTTAATTGATCGTCGTCAACATCCGATGGATGACCACTACGTTCATCATCTTTAAGACTCTCGTCGCTGCCACGAAATTTCTTAAACCACCATTGTGCTGTGCGTTCAGTAGTAGTTCCTGGGGCAAACGCTTCGTTGATATCGCAAGCTATTTCAGCAGCTTATCGGCCTAGCTTGAATTAAACAAAAAAATTGTGCGAATTTGCTTGTTTCCATCTTTTATTCAACGTTATGAAAAGAAGACATAATTGTTTTAAAACGACTGTAATTTAAACGATCAGATAGAACGAAAAACGCTCTTTAAAATGATATATAAAGTAAAGATATTATAATGAAAACTTATTTAAAAACACATCATTTGAAATCAAAATAAAAAATTCCGCAAGAACGTTTTCGTCAACCTAATATTTATACACACAATTGTATTAGCATTTGCTGTATTAAGTGAATTGATTTGTTCTTTTCTAATTTGGTCCAAACAATGAGTACAATGATTCTTTAAGTATGAATGCGAAAAGTATGAATAATTTTTAAAACGCAGATTTGTTGCTAATGAATTGCCGTCAGTTTTTGGCAATCCATCTTTCGAAATGACATGTGTCTAGTTTAATAAGCTGAGCAATTCCTCTTAATGGCGACCACAATAACTTCGCACTTCTTTCAATGTCTTCCATTATTCATCCTAATTTGTTAAACGCAGGAGAAAAATAATTTCAATAATTTTACAAGGAAGATACATTCTATGAAAAGAACGCATGATTATATACTTGTGAAACGAAATTTGAACTTTTACATATATAAAAATGGCTAATTTTCAAATAAATATTGGCCATACTCCTTCAAACGATCTCTTCAAACTTTTGCATATAAAACAGTCATTAAGATATGTTAGGAGTTTTAGACAACAATAAAACAAATAAAAAAATGAGTTTACATTTTATGGCGACTTTACACGCAAATCTTTGCCCTTTTGAAACCCTAATGTATATTTGACAGTTTTGTGTTTCAAATCTATGCATAGCAATAAAATCTTTTTTTCAATTAAAATATTTTCTACGCGTTTGTCATTTAGCTCACCTGTAGTATTGCATGCGGCACGATTGATGCTTTCTTTCTTAACTATGTAAAATAATAATATATTATACAAATAATAGTCTATGGTGTCATACTCAGGCGAGTTTGAATATAAGCAAATGTCGGCAAGTCGTGGACCTTCTAGACATTAACGGTTTTTCGTCGGTTGTGTGATCTGCTGTTATAGTAGAAACGCTTACTGGCTATATTGGTAATTGCAACAAAAGTAAAAGAAAAAAATAGCAGAACACCACTAGGTGTGTCAGAAATTTCCTGAAAAATAGTGAATAATTCCACCTCGTCTTTCCAAGTATATAACTCCTCGAAAAATGTAATTCAAGCCTTATTTTTTTTTCAATTAAAGGAGAAAGGACCAAAGTTTCATTAAAAGACTCCCCAAAAACAAACAACATGGTTTTCTTTTTTAAAAAGGTTTTAAACTTCGGACTTTACAGGTAAATTTCTAAAAAACACTACTTTTTTAAAAAAATTTGAATATATTATTTATTGACCTTTTCTCTTCAATTTATGATATATAACACTTTGGTGAGTAAATTAATTATGTACTTCTTAATAGACATTTCAAAATGGGAGGCGTGAATTATTCGACCCCCTGTCTTTCCAAGCTTATAACTACTTGAAAAATGTAATTCAAGCCCTAATGTTTTTTCAATTAAAGGAGCAATGACCAAGGTTTCATTAAAAAAAAAAAACAAATGAAAAAACAAACAACGTGGTTTTAAAAAAAAGGTTTTAAACTTGGAACTTTACAGGTAAATTTCTAAAAAAACACTACTTTTTTTGTTTTAAATTGGAATATATTATTTATTGACCTTTTCTCTTCAATTTATGATATATAACACTTTGGTGAGTAAATTAATTATTTACTTTTTAATAGACACTTGAAAATGGGGGGGGGGCGTGAATTAAAAAAAACGTTTGTCTAAAATATTATGTTCGGTTTATTGGAAAGAGCATAAAATTTCACATTGACCCTGAAAATATCGTAAAAATAGAATCAATAGAAAAATTTGGATAGATTTTTTAAAGTTTAAAAATTGAAAAGTATTGAGTTCGTAAAATTCATTACTGTTTTTTAAAAAAAATATTTCTATTACTTTTAAAACAACTTTAATAGTTTATTTTGGAATTATAATCCATAAAGAAAATAAACAACCCACCTTTAAAAGAGAAATTACGAGTTTCTTATATTTTATTCGCAGTTTCGTGTTAGGGGTGTCAAAAATTCCTACAAAAATTCTGATACACCTAGTACACCACATGGAACAAAAAACAAAAAAAAAGAAAAAAAAAAAAAAAAACTGAAACCGCAAATTTTTTAAGTTAACTATGCCGTTCTCTTAAAAATTGAGTCATCATCAACTGGCGTCACACACCAAATATTTTGTGAACGGTCAAGGAGGATGGAAAGGCCGAGGAAGGGAAGCAATACATGTTGGGTAATGAGCGAGTCTTACAATGTATGCTTAAAAGTCAGCACTGCACTTTTTCCGTGCGTGAGCGTGTATAATTGTTTTTTTTTATCAAGTCAGGCTTATCAATCGCTTTCACTTTCACTCTACTTTTTATGACACCAACGAGTGCACAAATATGCGGTGTTTATCAAATAAATAGCAAATCTTTTTGTTGATAAAAACAAACTTTATTTTAACAATTGACGGGTGCAGTAGGGTAAGAGAGAGAGAGAGCGAGAGAGAGAAAGAGGGAGAGAAAGAGAGAGAGAGAGAGAGAGAGAGAGAGAGAGAGAGAGGGGGGAGGTGATGAACATGACGGCGACAACCTGATCCGTAGGAAGCGGTTTATGACATTCGTTACTCTCAGTTATGATTGCATATATTGTTCTTTTACCCAGCATTTGACGTATTTCCACGTCACATGTCTAAATGTGGGAAGGTTACACGGACTTGCTCTTTTTGCGGGGAACCTGGCATCGTCCGGGACTTTTTGTTACTTCAATTCTCAAATCTGTCCATTCCGGCGTCACCCGATGCCATTATTTGACATAACCAGAACTCCACTGGATAAGTGCAAAGAGGACTGAGGCTTGGAGTGAGGCATGTTGTCATCAAAATTCCAGTGAACGCCAATGATCGTTGCCAGCGAGAAGTTAACAGTAAGCGGCTTTTGCAATAACGCGAATAAAGTTGCAAAGATTATGAGAGCTAGTCTGTTTATACATGCATCTTTCTGCTTAGCATTATTTCATTTTTAAATAACAGAAATACATTTTTAAAAGAAACAGGGTGCCACCCGGTCTTGCCCGATTGTAAAATACGGTTAAATATATTTTACTTCATGCAGATTTCGTGTATATTTTTACATAACCAATTCTCCATTGAGTATTATATTGTACCTACTATATAGTACTGATTTCAAAATTTAAAATAAGTTATTTGGGTGCCACCAACTAGAATCGAAACCAAAACGTTTAGCAATCCAGACGCATTTCTTACCATTTGTGCTATCGACACATAGATAATAAAAAAAGTTTTAAATTCATCAACTTGAAACTATGAATGAATTTTCGCATGCGCAAAATAGGTATATATATATATATATATATATATATATATATATATATATATATATATATATAATATAAAGCTGAATGTCTGTGTGTGTCTGGTCACGAATAGGCTTCTATATGGTTTACTATTTAAAAAAACTGATTACATATAATGATAGAAAATGTATCGAGACACAGGAATGGGTATGTTTGATCTGGTAGAACAGTGGTTCAGTAAAATTGTGGAGTCTGCATTCGCGCCAGGCTTACAAAGTATGGAAATAAAAAATTTAAAAAATTAAAAAAAAAACGTTTACAAGTGTGTTTGATATAGATGTACATAATAATATTTTGATAAGTATGTTTTAACTTAAATATGGATGGTATAATAAAATTGTGGGGTCTTCGTTCGCGTCTGGCCTCCATAGAATGGAAATAGGCATAAACTTTAATAAAGACTTTTCATATCTATCTGCGTAAGTATACTTTGATAATTATGTTTCAGTTTGAAGAAATATGATATAATAAAATTATGGGATGTTCGTTCGCGCCTGACCTCCATGGAATGGAAATATGTCACAAGGTTTAACAAGGTTTTTTAATATAGATACATAGAATATTGTGATTAGTGTTTCAGTGTGAACAGGTATGGTATAATAAATTATGGGGTTTATCTATTTTATTTTTACTTTCATCATATTTTGCTTTGGTTTTGATACCCCCAAATTCGAAGCTATCTCTTTACAACCCTTCCTTTTCATAACCTATCATACTTTCATAAATCAGAGTCCATTTTCTGTAGGCTGTTTTTGAACCCAGTCAATGACGGGTACTTTTGCTAGTATATATATATATATATATATATATATATATATATATATATATATATATATATATATATCACAAAAGTGAGTACACCATGTACAATTCTGTAGATATTTAAGTATATCTCTTCATTGGACAATACTAATAAAATGAGACTTTGACGCAATGAAAAGCAGTCTGTGTGCAGTTTATATGACAGAGTTAATTGATTTTCCCCTAAAAATAACTAAACAATATAACCATTGCACTGTATATATAGTCACTCGCAATGCAATTACATATTATAAAGTGCACATATAACAGATAAACGAAAGGCAGAGTATGAAAATAAATTCGGTAATCAGCCTAATCGGCTACTTTGCCAATTAATCGGCCAATTATTACTTTTCTCTTTTCTATTAAATTTTAACCATTTCATCACTGCCAAGTGACGCACCAGAAAGCTTTGACACATTAACACAGTAACTACTAATTTAACTTAACATTTAATTGTTTTTTCACTGTCATGGCTTTTTGCCATTATTTCAAAATGCAAAGTACAATTTTTAATTCTTTAATCATTAGATAAGAAACAAAGAAATTACAAACCAACTACAAAGTACAAATTATAATTCTTTAAGTGAATAACTATAAGCTGAAGTTTTGCACCTGCTGCTATTCTACTTCCTCTTCTATTCTTGTTGCTTGCCTCCTTTGCTCTCATAGTCTTCTCAGCATTTAAGGTTGAATATTTTTGTTGTAATGTAGAAACATTAGAGTTTCTCTATTCTCAGGACACAGCAGCCCACTCCCCATTGATGAAGATGCTGAGCTAAAATATTTTGAAACCAATTTACTCAGCAGTGGTAAGGTCTCCTGTGTCTTCTTCCACCACTGAAATGGATCATCACCTCTTGCGAGTAGTTGTAAAGCTACACAATGATTAACTATAAGGGATTTACTCCCTTTGAATTTAGAATGTGATTCTTGTATTTCTGTTGTAGTTGCAATCACCAGGTTTAACACAGCTTCTACCTACTCTAAGTTTTGATTTGTTACTGTAGGCTTATTCGAAGCTAATTCATCAAACATATTTGAAAGAGAGAGTTTTACTTTTACTTTGATTTTCTTGACAACAGAACTTGAAAACTTCATTATACTCAGTAAAAAGTAGATGTGAATCCACTTCTTAGTGTTTTCCGTGTCATTCTTTTGAAATTTAAATTTGAATCCTGAATCTAGGAAAGTAGACACAAGTGTTTATCATTTAGATGGAATCTTGTTTCCATCGATTCATTGAATTGTTCAACAGTGGTAGGGATTACACTACACTAGAGTCAGAAATATCAGAATTAGATTGGACAGCTTTTGAAAGAAATAACTTAAAATCTAAAATTGTAGGTGTTATCATCGATATGGGCGAAGTTATGTGACTTGCTTCTTTGGTAATTTCTTCAAATGGACTCGATAACTGGACAATTTTTGAACAAGTCCCAATTGGTAAGTTGTTAAGCATCCCAAGTTCTCGTATGAAAAAGAAAAGAACGAAACTCTTATTAAAAAATTCCGGTTTGTGCAAATTATTCTGCTTCACATATATTCCATGAAAAAGCACTTTCTAATTAATGTTTACCAGTTAAAAAATATTCTGCTATTCTGAAAAACAGCTAAGTTCGTTTCCTTATTTTAAAACTGATAAATATAATTTAGAAGCGACCTTTTTTTAACATTCAACGTAAAGCAGAATGGTCCGCATAAACCATAAATAAATTATTTGTAAACAACCACAGCGTTAACTTGAAGAAAGCCAATACAGAAATAAAATGTTAAAACAATAAAAAACAATAGTACTTATGCAGAGAACTGTTTGGAAACCCATTTCTGAACATGTGGAGGAGAGGGTGTTTGTCTAACTAGTCGTACTTTCACCTAACAATTTAATAAATAATAGAAAATAAGTGATTTGTGTCACAAGCATTGAATAAGGACAACTGAATTTTTTTTCTTTGTATGTGTTTGACTAGGGAAGGAGTTGAGGGAACCACCTCCAATGAACGAATGTCATCAGTGCCAATCAAAGAATTCAACAGAATCGCAAAGAAATATCAATTATATAAAGAACTCTATCGTTGATAACAAGTAGCTTTCTCTTTTATTAAAGTTAAATTGATGTATGTTTACATCGCCATGATAAAACAAAGTGAAAAGCACTACATAAAATTATTACATTATTTTTAGGATTCTATTTAAAAATTATATGCTATAGCATATGTATTGACTAGGCATGCAATATTTCAGATCTGTATATTTTAACAGTTTTTGTGATGTGTGATTTTGAAATTCGTATGTGTTTATGACATTTGGTACTTTATTTCCGCCACCAAAATTTAACATATCAGCATTTTTATCAAATTATAATGAAGTAAGAATTGTTTAAAAAATAGGCATAATAATCATTATGTATAGAATTATATTGAATGTACATATTTACTGTCAACAGCGCACATTACAAGAGCTTTTCATTGTCCTTAATTCATTTTCAGCATATAATATGTCAGCATATAATATGCCAGCATATAATATGGTCACGTCTTGAATGAGTTCGTTTTTTCAAAATCAAGCTGATCCTGTATTTCAGTTAATCTAATAATAAACTAATAAAAAGCGATTAAAGTGAGAAACTGTAGTTCTGTTAGATGTAATGGTTGTCTTCACAGCTTCAGTCACAATGTATGATAATTATTCTAAATCACATTCCCTGACACCAGCAGCCATATTTGTTGCTGAATCCCGCAAGACTAAGAGAGTTTTATTGAAGATTTTATACTCATCCAAAACATTTTGCAATTCTTCACTTATTGTTGCACCTTTGTGTGCACCAGGGAATGGAACAACTAAGCACAACTCTGCACTATTCAAAGTTACTTGAAAGCTAATGACTGTCAAATACTAAAAGGAAGCATTATTTGTTGAAGATGTCCAAATATCTGTAGTTCATGAAATGCTGCGAATTTCAGCAAGAGACAGTTGAGGTTTTTATTTTAGTTTTGTATATATATCGAAAATTATGTAATGAAGTACTTTTTTAATGGAATGCAGTAATTTGAACAAAGTTTTGCAACAAGCCTATTTAATTCAATGTCAGATGCTACAGAATATGGTTGAATATCAACAGCATTTCTCTTATCAGATAATGGATCTCTTGTGACCTGTGCTCATTAATTTCCCGAACGTTTTTTTTGGCCAATATTGATCTTATAGTAGTTTGGTGTTTTGCTAGAGGCTCGTAGTTGTTGCCACTTGTTCTTTGAATGTCTGCCCCTGAATATTCATTGTTTTCTTTTCTTATTTGCAACTGTTACTTCTTTTGAATGAACTTTTATAAGATGGTTTAACATATTAGTCATTGTGAAAGTTTTTGATGATTTACCGCCCTTTGATGTGATGGTTGGACATAACTTGCAAGCAGCTGTATTCTTATTCTTATTCTTGGGATTGACATCAAATTACTTCCAGCAGAAACTGGTTGCCATAATGGTTGAAGGTTGTTGTCAGTATTCAGTTAATTTTTTATGTATTTACATTACTTGTGTCTGATATCTAATTAGTAATTTATCTCAATAAAATATAAATTATCTAAACCAGTAAAAAATAAAAATATATGTAATGGTTGCAAGAGCCCAAAAAAGAGGAACAAGAGTATGACTGATGAAGAATGCTTTATTTTTGGTTTACACATCGTCACAATTTACTGTACAATTCCTCAACATTAAAAGTGAAAGATGAAATAATAATTTTCTTCGACAAATGATTTAAAGTAAAAAATAAAAATGTTAATTCAACAGGAAAAGAAATGAAGAAAATTTTCCATATGCTTACATCTATTTGCCTCAAATTCAGTGCAATTGTAAAAGTTTACATGTTAACAGCGCGTCATGTTTGTGATTTGATAATATGGTGTAGACGATGCATGGATCTTCGATAAACTTTTACTGGCAATTAAAAGAAACAATTTCGTTTAAAACCGGAAAAAATTTAAAATTAATAATTTTGATAAACCATATTTTTTCATAGGTGACGCGATAAATAGTCCACATATATTAGAAAAATAAATAATAGAAACATTTAAGTATATAAAAGTTCTCTTTTTCTTTTTCTTCTTCCTTTTCTTTTTCTTTTTCTTCTTCCTTTTCTTTTTCTTTTGTTTTCTTTTGCGTCCAAAATATTAAACAAACAATCAAAAAAAAAAAAAAAAACTTATCATTTGAAATTCAAAGTTTCTTTAAAAAACGAGATTTGCACGAGATCTTGTATGCTTCCACACTTTTACAATTATAATTTAGATATTTTTTTAACTAAATATTTAATGCAAATAATCATTTAGCGATCATTTAGCGATCAGTCACGTATCTACTTTGCAACTCTCTCTCTGTTTCTGTCTCTCTCCCCCCCTCTCTCTCTCTCGTGTCTCCAAATGGTCGCGACTCTAAATATTGATCAAACCTAATAATTGTCCTTCAACTCCGCTCTTTTTTTCTTTGTTAATTTCCGTTCGTTTATTCATTTTTTTAAATGTTTTTTGGCCTGTCTATATTATAGCCGATAAATTGATAACTGATAATTGAGACTGGAGTTCAATTTAGACGTTTTAGACGATGAAATGTAATGTGCAATTGATTGATTATGAATCACTAACAGTAGCAGCAGTAGCAGCAGTAGCAGCAGATTCACTCTAAAATTCAACTCATCCTCATCGTGGTAGACGGGATAACAAAATGATCGCCTCAGTCTAACAGGAAAGATGAAAATCCAGTAGGAGACAAAATTAAGCTTCGTCATCCGCCAATCGTCTTTATCACTCCTTCTCTTGATGATGTCGGGGGTAAAAAAAAAAAAAAAAAAAAAAAAAAAAAGCTTCCGTCTATAGGTATAATGATTAGCTACGACTAATCCAATATATATATATATATATATATATATATATATATATATATATATATATATATTACCGTTTTATCTGCTTAGTTACACATGTTTCGGTTACCGAATCGTATTAACGATCCGATACTTTCATCAGTGATTGGACGAGTCCAATATTTTTCCGATTCCGATACAATTACCGATTTCTTATAAAATTTCCAATTCCGATATAATTACTGATTCCGATTTTTACTAAATCTCTAAATATTTAGCTATAATGTTGCTATTTTTAACGATACCATGAAAACACGCATAAAAATACACTTGTGTCAATAGATTTTAGTTTTGCTGTTAGTTTATAATCAATAAATATTGATTATTCTATTATTATTACCAGCAGTAAAAATTTTTGTTTTAAACAAAATCAAATGAAAAAATATGATTATAGGAATCGTTGTTGACATGGGAAAATACGTACACATTTTTCCAATTCCGATACCGATTCCGATACCGATTCCAAAAAAAGTTCCAATTTTTCCGATTCTGATTAATCATCCTAACAGTAATATATATATATATATATATATATATATATATATATATATATATATATATATATATATATATATATATAATGTAAAAGCTACTATTGGTCTATGATTTAAATATAAATATTATTATTATTATTATTATTATTATTATTATTATTATTGGCTCACATGGAGCTTTCATACAAGTCAACAAACGATCTGATTGGAAACCTGTTGTGTTCTCTGGAGGCTGAGTGACAACAAGTCTCCCCCGACGTCCAGTTCTCTCCACCTTATTCGATAGCATTTGCAAATGAATTTGCATCATCGCAACAGCCTCTTACCATTGACTTCTCGCCGGCAGTGGCCATTGGTTTATACTGGAATTTGAGTGGCACTAAGCCTCCCCAAAGTCCCAGTTCTCTTTGCGCTTGTCCAACCGAGGTCTGGCTGGCGCTCTCTCCTCAGTCTTTCTGTCCTTCTTGGCCCTTCCCAGCTGTTTGGTGTCACTTTTATTATTATTATTATTATTATTATTATTATTATTATTATTATTATTATTATTTTATAAATATTGTCATTATTATCAATACACACAGAGTGACTTTCGAGCCAAAAGCACATACATTTGAGTACCTGCTCTGATATTATCCTTGGTCTGTGCATTAGAATTCCTTCGGAACTGAGACAATTATCCTTCAGGACTGAGACTATTTGTATTCTCATTTAATTATTAACTAATATTAGATTTATTGATTTTATTATTATTATTATTATTATTATTATTATTATTATTATTATTATTATTATTATTTATTTATTTATTTATTTATCTACGTTCTTCCCATCTTTATTGATGGAGAGACGGAATTAAATCACCATTAAAAAAGCCGACATTGTCTCTAACTTTGCCATCTTCAGTAGTTTTATTATTATTATTATTATTATTATTATTATTATTATTATTATTATTATTATTATTATTATTATTATTATTATTATTCATAATTATTAATTACATTATTTTTACCGTTTAACAATTTCATTTCTATTCCATTATACATATTAAAATCAATTGCGTCTCATTTTTGCCGTTTGAATTAAACGCTTTTATGTTGCAACATTAAAAAAATATTTAAAATAAAAACACAATCTTCTTCCAGAAACGGCTAAAATAATCCACGTGAATTTTTTCGAACATAATTGCTAGGAATGAACGCTGTCCACGCTACAAATCTCCAGTTCTTTCAACGGTTTTCTTTTTCTTTTTCATTTCGATACTTTTTTGTGACCAAGAATGGAGGTCCGCTTGAAATATAAAAAATAACAATAAAAATATTAAAGACAAAAAGTAACATCATTTTTCATGCTTCAAAAAACCTCATAACCTTTAAATCACTATCCTAGAAGCATACGTGGACTTTTAACATTATATATATGCTAGAAAAAGTACCCGTTGTTGACTGGGTTCAAAAACAGCCTACAGAAAATGGACTCTGATTTATGAAAGTATGATAGGTTATGAAAAGGAAGGGTTGTAAAGAGATAGCTTCGAATTTAGGGGTATCAAAACCAAAGCAAAATATGATGAAAGTAAAAATAAAATAGATAAACCCCATAATTTATTATACCATACCTGTTCACACTGAAACACTTATTACAATATTCTGTGGATCTATATTAAAAAACCTTGTTAAACTTTGTGACATATTTCCATTCCATGGAGGTCAGGCGCGAACGAACACCCTATAATTTTATTATACCATATTTCTTCAAACTGAAACATAATTATTCAAAGTATACTTACGCAGATAGATTTGAAAAGTCTTTAGTAAAGTTTGTGCCTATTTCCATTCTATGGAGGCCAGGCGCGAACGAAGACCCCACAATTTTATTATACCATCCGTATTTAAGTTAAAACATACTTATCAAAGTATTCTTATGTACATCTATATCAAAAACACTTGTAAACGTTTGTTTTAAATTTTAAATTTTTTTATTTCCATACTTTGTGGACCAGGAGCGTACGCAGACCCCACAATTTTAATGAATCATCATTATGCCAGATCAAACATAACCATTCATGTGTCTCGGTACATCTTCTATCATTATATGTGATCAGTTTTCTATAATAGTAAATCATATAGGAGCCTATTCGTGACCACACACACACACACACACACACACACACACACACACACACACACACACACACACACACACATTCAGCTTTATATTATAGATAGAAGATATATATATATATACATATATATATATATATATATATATATATATATATATATATATATATATATATATATATACGATTAATCAAAATCGGAAAAATTGGTAATATATATAAATAAATCGAAATAGACTTAGCACTTTCATAACCCGATTTCGCAAAAGTCTTCAATTTTAAAACAGAATTTAACTACATAAGGACGCAAAGAGAAAACCTTAACTAAAATTTTGTAAATAAAAAACGGGGATCATCATTAAATGAAAAATAGATAGCCCACAGATCGCCATGTGAGAATTTTGGTGTTTCGCTGCTCTTATATAGATGTTAATTAGTCGTTATTAGTTTCCTGTGATGTTCGGTGTCTAAATTGATTCCATCGTTTGCCACGTTCATTTAGGTTTAATGAGTTAAAGACAATATTTAATTAACAAAATCAAAAAAACGTAAACACTACTCCCTTTCTTTTCCGAAATACAATCAAGCCAAGAACGCGAAAAAAAATAATGATAAAATAATAAGCCGATTGAAAAATAATTATTTCCTTTTACGTTTTGAGCAGAGCCATTTAATTAGTTGTCAAATGATTTTAATTACTTTTTGATAGGATCAATTCCCTCGTAATGTTTGATGGTCAACCAATCATAAAGGAATCGATAGTTGCGATTAGACCCTCTCCCCTCACTGACACTCAACCGTCCTTTTCTTCAGCCTACGTCACGTTCTTTAGTAATTTCCGTTTATTGTATTTTTGTTTCATTTTGTTTATTTAAAAAACAAAACAAAATATTATTGGATTTTCTGCTGTCCATATTATGGCTGATAAATTGATAATTGATAATTGAAACTGAAATTCAATTTAAACTCAGGGAAAGAAACAAAGACGCGCATCATCATCATCATCATCATCATCATCATCATCATCATCATCATCATCATCATCATCATCATCATCATCAGCAGCAGCAGCAGCAGCAGCAGCAGCAGCAGCAACAGCAGCAGCATTATTATCGCTACTACCACCCTGACCTCCACCACCACCACTTTCTAAAATTCAAAACATCCTAATCGTGGTAGACAGGATGACAAAATGATAGTCTCATTTTAACAGGGCTTAGATGAAAATCCAGTAGGAGTTAAAATTAAGCTTTGTCGTCCTCTAATCATATTTATCCTTGCTTCTCTTGATGTCCGGAGCAAAAAAAAAAAAGAAAAAAAAAGAAAAAAGCTTTCGCTAAAATTTAGCTACGACCAACGAGGAGAACTTCATGCAGACCAGACTCTGCGAAGAAGTTTGACTTGTTAAATATAAATGAATAAAAAATAAAATATAAAACTAACCACCAGCATCACGCTCACCATTAAGGTAAACACGAATACATTGGATGCTTCGATAAACTATAAAAGACGGTCGCGTCATTTGCAATGCATCACATCGTATGTAGATAATGACAAAATGACAAAAATACACGCTATAAATAACTGAGAAGCAGGTGCTAAAATAACCGAAAGAATGTCGTAAATAAGACAAAAAACATGGTTGACGAATAAAGCACGTTCATATATTTACAATTGTAACATAACGCGGGGGTGCGTATGCAAATGCATGCAAAATGATATCACCTGTGGAGGAAAAAGACTAGATTATAAAAAGGAAAGATAACGATCACGTTAGAGATATGGATAATGTTCACGATCACGTGCGACGCGTGAATGACGCTCAAGAAGATGTAACATGGGTAACGAGATAATAAGCAAATAAATGTCGATATGTAAAACAAAAAGCAAGTTGAAGTTCTTTCCTATTCTTTGTCTACTGTGCGACTGAGGCCACAATGTGTTGGTTCGGCGGATAACTTTGCACATTGGCGTGAAAGATATTTGAAATCAGTAAATTATACGGTAGAAAATGAAAAGTTTTCGTATTTCTAGAATGTTCGAAATAGGGAGATAACCACGAATGTTTAAAGGGTTTCTTTCTGTTTTTTATTATTTTAATTTTTTTTCATTTTGTTGTTACTGGGCATGGGTTATCCTACCGGATGTCAGACAGTGGCCCGCTATTTCAGGCACTCTAACCTTGAAATCTCTTTTGTAAGATTCGAGCTGTTCTTTTAAGTGCAATTGTTTGTATTTCTCTTGCACCTAGTTCACCGGGTAAAGTCGTCAGGTATTTAAAAAATATTTTGAATGAGTTTAGTTGCTCGTATTTTTGTCTAATTTTACTTCAGTCGAAGCTTTCAGAAATCAAAGGACTCCCTTCTTGAGGGTCATGGATATGACCTTAAACTATATCCAGTGGTGAGGCCCCAGCTTGTGGGCTTTGGGGAGTGTGGAGCCACCCTTTAATTATCATTGCTCCCAGGTCCACTCTGACCCAGAGTGGTAGTACCTGTTAGGGTTTCAACTATGGGTTAAATAGAAACCGACTTGAAAACAACAAATATATTCTATTAAAAAATTTTTCTTCAAAATCTTTGGAATCGGCATTAAATAACCCGAAAAGGGTTGATATGCCGTAAAACAAAAACAACCAACCAACCAACCCTTCTTGAGACTAACATTCGATCTCTATATAAGAGACATAAATATTTGAAAATTCAAATTAAAGGTCTCCTTTGCATCTTAAACAGTAGTCTTGAAATAGTAGGGTAGACAAGAACTACAAGATTGGTAGAGCAACTAGTCTAAGTAAGTTAGTAAAGAAGTTGAGAAAATTATTACACTTTCCCCAATTGACCATTTAAATATGTGTATATTTCTGTTCGTCTCAGTTTTACTGGATTTCAGGACAAGAATTTATCTAGTCTGGTGGAGTATCCAGCTTCATGCTATTATTTGAGGTAACATCACTTGAAGACAGCGCACCATTCCTCGTAAAAACCAGTGTAGGCTGGCGATACCGAAGAGATCTTATTTGGTTGCGAATACTATGTGATTTTGAATATTTAGTTATGGTTTACTTATAGGAAAAACTATCGTTATGCCAGATTTTCCTGACAAACCCTTCTATTGAGAGACCCTTAAGCACTCGAGGATAGTGCCTAGTAGGAATTCAAGTTCTCTCCACTAAGCATTCAAGCTCTCTCCAATAGGCATTTAAGTTCTTCTTAGTAAGCATTCAAGCTTTCTCCAGTAAAGTAGAATAATTGAATGTCTACTAGCGAGAGCTCAACTTTGTAGTGAGCGTAATATCGTGTTAGCAAACTGTCTTGTTTCTAGCTCAATTGTCTCTATGGACTTTTAGTTGTCAAGTCGTTGCTTGTTATTAGAAATTGCTATTTTATTCAGGATCGCTAAGAAAATCCTTTCTGAATGATCGGGAATCGTTTTTATTGGTTACTAATTGTGGAGTTGACATATGAATGTGAAATGATCTTTTCTTTTAATTATTTTGAAGATAGCGGACGTAGTAGAAAGAAATGTTTCTACTAGATACAGAAAAGAAGGAATGAAATTTTAAATCTTTTGATATTAAAGCTTTTATGGCACACCATAATCTCCCCCCCTACCATATTTAACATTTGTACAAATTTCTTGTTTTTTTTTTACATTGGTTTCAATGCTTTTTCACCCAAAATAAGACAAAGTAGGAGGCTACTACATTAAGAATAATTATTTATAATTTTTTATTTTTTCGCATCTTTAAAAAAATAAATTCTTAAAAGTTGAGCACTGTTTTGGAAATAAAATAAAAGTCGGACAGTTGACCGCGTTGCGAGATCGCGACTTCCTGGCACTCGATCACTATAGACCGTCTGAATTAAGATTTATTAATGTTAAAATTTCCGTTCATACCGTGACGGTTGACGGTGCCCTAGGGGTTTAGTTCCTTGCTGACGGAGTCAAAACTGGCTTTCTAACTTCCTACATTGATGATTGCCTGTTAGGGTAAAAAATAATTACTTATAATTTATTATTATATATATATATATATATGTGTGTGTGTGTGTGTGTGTGTGTGCACGTTACTATGATAAGTAAATACATGTATTATATAAATATATATATGTAATAGCTAAAAATGTGCTTCTGAAGCTTGCTTTATCCGTTCCCTATCTGTAAAACTACACATACACCCACCTATATATATATATATATATATATATATATATATATATATATATATATATATATATATATATATATATATATAGTGACTGTAAATTAGATCTATGTATATTATGTAAGCATGTATAAAAGCCATTAACCTGGCATCATAATAAAAGAAAGTCTAAACACAGCGAGTTATTTTCCCATTGACTACGTGAACTCAGATACCCAACAAAATAAAAGAACGATATTAAAAAGAAATGCATAAAAATAAAGTCAACCACACACACACATAAGCAACAAAGGCGAAAGATTCCCTCTCTTTTAAAAAGCCAAACAATGGCTGACATGCATGGAATATCAGTAATCAAATTGTTGAAAACCAATTCCGTCGGGCCTGGCCAGAGAAATCGAAAAAATAGAAAAAAGAAAAAGAAGAAAAAGAATATCAATGCACAAAATGGCGTACAGATCAAGCGGCGAACCTTTGACGATTAGTCGCGGACTTTATTGAATAAGCGCTTCTAATTTGCAGACATGTGGCGCCTCGAATTTATAATTTAATAGCTGATTGCATGAGTGAAATGGCTTAGGTGGGAGAGCTAATTATGGCTGCGAATGGGAGTGGAGGCATCGATGCGTGCCTCGCCGATTCTTTAGCTATATACGATGCGTACGAGTTAATATCACAAGAACGCGTGGAGGTAGTTCTAAATCTGCACAGCCTGTGTCCTCTTCATCTTTTTATGACGTATATATATATATATATATATATATATATATATATATATATATATATATATATATATATATATATATATATAGCGTAAATGGAGATTGCAAACCGAAAAATCGACTACACTTTAGAGCTAAATGCAAGAACCACAGAGCCGAATGGAAATTAAATTATGGCCATGGAAAACGTTATTGCAGTTCCAAGTCGGAGTTATCGACAGTCGTTTGAAATATACGCATTACATTACGTACTTGTGTAAACATTTGGTCAAAAATAATTTGAAAGAATAACGCTTCGCCAGTGTTTGCACTTACACTCATATAAAATACTAGAATTACGTCAGTGATTTAATGGTGGTCAAGCGGTTAAAAACACGGACTGATGACTTGGGTGGCCCAAGTTCGAATCCAGTTGGTTCCACAGAAAATCACTTTCTCTTGGGATGCTGGAAACTTTCACGTAGTCCCTCCTATATCTTTCTAGAAAAATATCGGGAAAACCAATGCTTCGGATTCATACGATTTGATGATGATGATGATGATGAGTGATGTAATTATTCACGTGAGATTATCCCGTACCCCTGCAAAGCTACCATTCGTCCATCTGGTAGATAGGGCCAAAAGAAGAGTCTCCAACCTAATTATCCCCGCTTTGTCAACTAAGCTCCTGTCCCATCGCCGCAATGTTGCATCGCTGGTCCTGTTTTACAAGTATATTAATGGAATGTGCTCTGATGAACTCATCGCACTTGTGTCCCTTCGACGTACACACCTTCGACAAACCTGCTCAGTAACAAAATCGCACCCCTTCACTGTTGAGGTTCCTAAATGCCACAAAGCGTTCAACTCTAATAACTTCTTCAGAACAGCTAGACTTTGTAATTCCCCTTCTGCTATCTGCTTCCTTAGCTATACTGATATGCAGAAGTTCAAATGTAACGTGAATCAACAAATTGTTCATCTTCGCTAAGCATAATTTCGTTCATTAATAAGGCCTTCGAATAACGATTACTTATAAATATTTTCATATTCAATATGATTTCCACATGAGACACATCTATATCCGATTGTTAAGATTCTCCTCCACTTCTTGAACGTGTAATCAATGAGGCAGCGAAAAACACTAATTTTCCTTCCTCCAATTGGTTAGTTATGTTATAGTCGCCCCTGACGCCCAAATGCCGATGTGACTTGTTTAGAATGAACGTTAGTGATATATATATATATATATATATATATATATATATATATATATATATATATATATATGGACTCTCCCGTCTATACAACATATGAGGTTCCGACAACCCACATTTTTAAATTCATTTATGATTTTGCCTCTGATGACTTTTCAATCCAGCAAGAGATCTGCAAACAAGGTCGCATATAGAACATGAGTTTGGATTGGCAGCTGCCGATCGCTTTACTCCTTTTCTGTTTTCTCTCAACTTATTTAGATTATCAGATTGATTTTTTCGGATTCCTTCAAAACACCGCGATCTCCATTCCTTACAATCAATCGCTTTTTTGTCAAGACTCCCACATGGTATGTTTACTGCAGAGAGATTACTTTTCAACTTGTCCTTGTATCTCAGCCAAGGCCGCCCAACATTTCTTTTCCCATCTGCCATCTAACTGTACATCACAATTTTTGGTATTCTGTTATCAGACATCCTCAAGACATGACCAGTTCACCGCAACTGTCACTGGATGAGGAATGGTTCGATGACGGATATTTTGCATTTTCTGAATAATTCAGTATTTGATATCTTGAAGCAGAGGTTAAGGCCAAAAATCAAGCGTAGACAGCTTTTATGGAATACGTCTAATTGATGACTGTGATATCTGTAAGGAGTCCATGACTCGGAGAATAAAGAAGGATAGAGAGAACAACAGCACAACAAACAAGAATTTTTTTGTCCAGTCGGATACCCCTTTTGTACAACAAGCGGTGGCCAAGGCTTACAAAGGCACAGATAGGCTTACAAAGACACAGATAGCCTTAGCAATCCTGAGAACAATTTCATCATCAAGGGATCCAATGTGATTAACTTTGCTGCCGAAGAAGGGAAACGACAACACTATTTATATCAAGACTATCCACTTTCAGTTTACGCATCAGGTGGATTTTGATTTACGCCTCAAACTTGCTTCGGAGTAGGGGAAGACTGATGTACTACTTTAGGATGTTTTTATGCTTATTGTCAGTCCAAAGGTCCTAAATGCAGCTGAAAAGCGATCGAGAAGACCTTGCGCTTCCTCGAAGGATGTTGCGATAAGTGTAGCATCGTCGGCAAAAAGCAAATCGCGAAGAACTTCGGTTAAGAGAAAAGTTTAAGCTTTGAATCGTTAATGGTTAAACAATGCACCAGATGACCGAAATTGAAACCTGACACAAGTGTCAATGTCACTAAATACATGTTTCAGCATAAGTGAGGAGAAAAGCGCAAAGAGAACTGGTGCCATTACACACCCCTGTTTGGTCCCATTTGTAACACGGACATCGTGTCATCAGAGACAACATTAGACTGAAAGGAACAACATTCATGAAAAGAAATAATCACGTTTAGCATACTCTCGGGAATACCAAGCTTTCTCAAAACCTGCCAAAGAGCGCCACGATTCACAGTATCAAAAGCTTTCGCCAGGTCAACTAACACCATATACAATTCCTGAGTTCTCTCCCGTACCTTTTCTGACACTTGACGGAGTGAACCTTTCATGTCAATGGTGCGGCGACCCGACCGAAAACAGCACTGGGATTCAGGATATACCTCATCGATTAGATGCCTTGACGATTCTGTTTAGAATGAGTCTAGCCAGACTCTTTCCAACAATCGAAAGCAGAGATATCACACGATGGTTGTCACAAACATTCTTGACTCCCTTATTCTTGGAGAGGTGTTTGATGATGCAGGCGTTTTTTAGTGCTGCTGGACCTGCCCTGCCTTCCATATCTTCACAAAAAGAGCATATATATATATATATATATATATATATATATATATATATATATATATATATATATATATATGTTGTCTCACCTACTATCTGGTTTCTCACTATTTGAAAAGGTTTCGTCTGGAGGTTAGAAAAAGGCATGCTTTTACTCACTTCATTGTAACGAGATAACAGTACGAATGTGTTATCTTTATTAATATAAAGTATACAAATAATACACATGCTCTTTATTATAGAACGAATACTGTTATTGCTCAACTATTTGCGAGTAATACATCGATGAACTGCTGTAACATTACCGAACACGTTGTAGCCTCAGTCGCAAAGTAGACAGAGAATAAGAAAGAGCTTTCACTCGCCTTTTCCCGTTGTAACAACACATTCATTTACCATTCTCACGTCATGTATGTCGTCTCGTTACGACTGTGACTTCTCTCACATGATCGTCTTTTCTAACGTGATGTCGAACGTGCTCTCGAACGTTATTCACGCCGCTTACAAACGTGGTCTCTCTTTTTTATATTCTGCTTTTTCCTTACCGTGACGTCATTTCGGTCATGGCTCGATATTTGTATAAAGTCATCCGCGTTATGTTACATTACAAGAATGTGGCTTTTCAGCCCTGATAGATACGTTGATACTTAGTATAGACATGAAAACTATTAACAAAAAAATCCTGTAACCGTGAAAGTGGACTTGAGCATGCCGCCCTCATTCAGCGATTTTACATAGTTTTTCAACGGTTCCAAGCTGCGATGACATAACGCACCAGACAAGCCAAACCCATTCACGAGTCTCGAAGCTCACATTGACATTCATTCTAATATTGTTAGAAGACTTCATTGAATTCCTTTGCATTTTGAGGCTACAGAAAGACACTCTCATGAAAACCATGCAAGCTCTTGAACATTTTAATAATGTTTGGGCGTGCTTTTTTTTTACATAGGCATCACCTCTTATCAAGGCCAAGAGGCAACTCGAGGATAAGGGTTAAAGTATGTACAGTAGAAATTGGACAATATAGTAATCGATAGTAATGGAAATTCAGTAAATTTGTTAACTTATATGGAACGGCTCATCAAGAACTTGTTTACGTTAGACTTGAAGACAACCATATTGTAGTCAATAAATAAGCAGGAAAACAGAAGACAATTCCATAGGCGCGAAGTTCTAAGAAAGAAACTTTGCTCATGGAATCTACGTTTAGGTTTAGGCACAGATAAAGAGTGGAGTAAATTAGTCATAGTTTTTTCTGCTAGACGGTGTTTCTTGTGAAAGTTTGGCGAGGGGGGTACCATAGATTGGAGCTCAGCTGAGCACTTGCCATGAAAACAACGATAAGTCCTTTCTAGCAGCCCCTACCCAAATGTGGCAACAGTACTCCATCCTTGGACGCACCTGACTCTTATATAGATAGAGAATTGCATCAGAACTGAGATATCTACTGGATCGATAGAAGGATCCCACAATTTTTCCAGTGGCTTTGGAAACGGATTTAATGTATGTGTTCCATTTAAGATCAGGAGTAAAAGCCAGGCCCAGAAGCCTGTCAAAACATGAGGCCTCCCTAAGACGAGAGCCATTCATTTCAATTGATGCCAGATGGGGATCAGAGCGCTGATGATGTAAAGATAAAAGCTTGGTTTAAGATGAATTAAAAGTAACAAGCCACCTCTTTCCCCATTGTACCACTTGCTCAAGATCAGAGGAGAGAGAATCAGAGAAAACTTGGTCGTTTACGGTCTTAGATGTGCTACCATAGATAATAGTGTCATAAGCATAAATGTCTACGAATGAGGTAACGTGAATTTTTTATGCGGAGAAAGGTTTTACAGAAAGTAATCACTAACGCTAGGACAACAGCATATTCTTTTCATTGTTTTGACTCTCGAGTGTGTATCCGTTGATATCTTATATGCTTTTATAAAAAAGTGATGATGTGGTTCCGGTTGATTAACTGTGTCTAATTGCGTCGGATATATACTCGAGAGTCGACAATGAAAAGATTATGCTGTTGTCATAGCCCTAGTAATCACCCTCTTAGTAGTGCAAGCGTCATCTCAATAGAAGAGTAGTATATTTACGAAATGCTAATCATCGACCCATTACACGGTCTCGTTTTTAATCCTATCGAGACTAATATATTTAAATTTAATTAAATCAATTCTCTCTTCTCTTCTGATCTTGAGCACATCGTGCAATGGGGAAAAAGTTGGCTGGTTAATTTTAATGCATCTAAAACAAGCTTCCCTCTTTTCACCGTAATCGGTTTGACCTCGATCAGGCCCGAATTGAAATGAATAGCTCTCATGTTGGGGAAGCACCATTTTTTGCCAAACTTCTTAAACTGACCTTCACTCTTGATCTGAAATGGAACACATACATCAAATCTGTTGCCAATATCGCTGGAAAAATGGTTGGATCATTCTATTGCTCCAGTAAGTATCTCACTGCCGAACCAAACACGTCATAAAATGGAATAATGTTGCCACATCTGGGTAGTAGCTGCTCGGCGCGCCCTATCTTGTCTTGATAGAGTTTAAAACCAGCTTCGAAACCTAGTAGGTGATGCTCTTTTCTCTTCCCTGCAACCTCGTTCCCACAGAAGAGACGTTTTGAATCTCTCTCTTCTCTATCTATCATAGCAAGTGCTCGTCTCACCTCCAATATATCACCCTCTACTTGCAAAACTTTCACAATAAACACTCGACTAGCTACATCCACTATCAACAATTTTCCCCACTCTCTGTCTGTGCCTATTTTTAAACGCAGATTTCTGAGCAAAGCTTCTTTTCTAGAACTGATTGCATGTGGAACACTGTTCCACTGGTCTGCTTCCCGGCCGATTACAATATGATAGCCTTCAAGTCCAATGTAAATTAGTTACTGTTGGGCTGTCCCCTTAAATAACCTAAATTTTACCTAATCTAAACCATTAATAGTTACTAAACTACCACCTTACATTTATTAACGCTTTTATGCTGAGTTTTGCTTTCAGTTATATATACATATATATATATATATATATATATATATATATATATATATATATAAATAAAAGTGAAAGTGTCTGTGTGTGTGTATGTGTGTGTGTGTGTGTGTCTGTGTACATTTCCATACGCAAGTCTACAGACTCGAAATTTGATATACAGGGTACTGAGATTTGGGAAAATCGATGTGACGGGATTTCAGCCAGAAATTTGGCAATTAAAGGGTCAAAGTTTAACGATTTGACTTTTGAGAACTCTACCAAACTCCTCCGACAATTTTTGGTCTAAACACTTGATATTTTAGATATAGGTTCCTTGGACATAGATCTAGCTTAATAACTTGATTTAAGCCCAAAACAATAAATTTTAAGGGGAACATAAGAGGGGTCAAATTAAAAAAAATTGACTTTTTTTTTCTCCGCATACACCTCCAAACAATCGGGCAACGCCGGGCCGAAATGCTAGTATATATATATATATATATATATATATATATATATATATATATATATATATATATATATATATTCTTCTTTTAAACCTAAAATAAATTTATAACTTTTTTTTTATTTTTACATAGGAGTCACCACTTATCGACGTTAAGAGTTAATGAGTGTACAGTAGTCAATTGGACAATATCGTAATAATCGTTGGTTGTAGCAATTTGGTAAATGGGATCACTTGAGGGGACAGCTCACCAAGAATTTGTTTGTGTTGGACTTGAAGGCGACCATATTGTAGTCAGCTGGAAAGCAGGCAAACGGAAGAGAGTTCCACAGGTGTGCAGTTCTAAGAAAGATGTCTTGTTATTGAATCTACATTTAGGTTTAGGCACAGATAAAGAGTGGGGGAAATTATTGATAGTTGTTTTGGCTAGACGAGTGTTTTCCGTGAAAGTTTGGCGAGGAGGACCATAGATTGGAGCTCAGACAAGCACTTGCCATAAAAATAACGATAAAGCAGAGACAGACTCGTAATGTCCCTTCTGTGGGAAAGAGGTTGCAGGGAAGAGAAAAGGGCATCCCTTGCTAGGCTGCGAAATCTATTTTGAACGCTGTCAAGGCAGGATAAGGTCTTCTAGCTGCTCCTGCCCAGATATGGCAACAGTACTCCATCCTTGGACGTACCTGGTTCTTATATAGGTAGAGAATTGCATCAGCAGTGAGATATTTACTGAAAGCAAATAAAATTAAGCATCTACGAAGCTATTTTCTTCTATCGTGAATAGCAAACAATCATTTTAAATATTTTTCTCCGTGCGACTAATGGCTAAACTTTAAATGTATAGATAACTGAATGTCACACATCCAACCATTTCTCTCTGACTTTTTTTTTTACTTCTAAATCTTCCGCCATATTTGATATTACAACCTAACATTTGATCACAGGCAGATTTGATAGTCTCTTTATGTGTGTACTTACTGATGCGTGTACACACACACGCACCTGCGCGCACACACACGCTTATACATCCACATCCACACATACAAACACACACGCACACACACACACACACACACACACACACACATATATATATATATATATATATATATATATATATATATATATATATATATATATATATATATATACGGACTGTGCTCACGGATACAGTTTACTGAAATGACAGAGTCGACCCTAATTTTTCGCTTATTATCTAGCGACAAAGCGGTATGTGGCCTACGATCATGGTAGCCAGCGTCCATGGCGGCGCTCAGCGATAGTAACGACCTCTAGTAGGCTATGTATGAAAAGCGTAATCGAGTTAGCGCTATTGACTAATAAAAGCCGATGGCCAACAAATAGAAAATGGCGTCGCAATTCTTTTTCACACACTGGCGCCGAACTTGTAAATTTCGCAATTTTTATTTGAAATCTGAAAGAGAACTTCAGAAACGAATATTTGACTTTTCGCAACGCAAGACCTCAGACATCTCCCTTCATTTGTAAGTTTTTTTTTTATTCTTTTTTAATTTTTCTTTCTTTTTCTTTCTATCTTTTTCCGCTTTTATTGTTTCATGATGCGTTCTTGTATGGAACGTTATCCGTTTATCGACTGTCGGCTGATCTGTGACTTTTCAGTTTGAAATAGCATTTTCGTTGGTCTGTCACGCTAGGTTTGAAATAATTCGTTTAGTCTGTTACACTGTAGTCTGTAGATAACATGATTTGTCACGTTTAAGTTTGAAATAATATTTCTGATCTGTCACACTTAAGTATGAAATAGCATTTTCCTTGGTGGGTAGCACTTAAATTTAAAATAGCATAGTCTGTCACACTTAACTTTAAATTGCATTTTAATTGGTGTGGAACACTTAAATTTAACATAGTATTTCCTTTGGTGTATCACTAAATTTTGAAATGTCATTTTCATTGGTCTGTCACGTACGAAATAACCTTTTTTGTAAGTTTGTCCTGCTTCAATTTGAGATATCATTTTCGTTGAGCTGTCACGCCTAAATTATAAGTAGGCTTTTCTTTGGCGTTTCACAGTAAATTTTGAAATACTATTTCCTTTGGTTTTCCACGCTTATGTTTGATATAGTATTTTATTTAGACTGTAACGCTTAAGTTTGAAATATATTCGTCAGTCGGTCATGCTTAAATTGAAATAGCATTTTCGTCATGTTGCTTAGTTTTATTTGAAATAGGATTTACCTCGGTCTGTCACGCTTAACTTGATAATAGCATTTTATTTTTTGGTTTATTTTTCAAGTTGAAATAGTATTTTCTCGGTCACGTTTACGTTTGAAATAGAATTTACATTTTTAAATGCGCAGATTATATAGACGTATCTTTATGGTATTATTACTTTTTCTTTCTTTTTTCTTTTTTTTACCATGTTTCTCTTTTTAATGTTCTTTCTTTCTTTTAACTCTTTCTTTTTTCTTTTTTACCATGTTTCTCTTTTAAATGTTTTTTCTTTCTTTTAACGTTTCCTTTTTTCTTTCTTTCTTTTTTGGATTGATTTTCTTTTTTTCTTTTTCTTCCCTTTTGTTCTGAGCTCTTCTAATTCTGTTATATTGGTTCTGTTCCGTGTCTATAGCAAAAAAAAAAATAAAATAAAAATAAAATAAAAATAAATAAAATAAAAAATAGAAATACACACAAAAAAGCAAAACTAGAAACAAAATACACACAAAAACGCCCCCCCCCCCCGATTTCACCGGAAACTTGTGTAGGCAATTTCAGACCCGAGTCTCGTTGTGTTCGTCCTCACTGAAGCGTGTCACACGATTCGATGCTGACCCGAAGGTCCGCGTTTGTTTACACATCAACCTGATTTGTCTGCCCGTTAACTCTACAGAGATGACAATGAAAGGCAGATAATTTGCTTTCCCGCCATCACTCTCTCCCATCTCCCTCTCTCTCTCTCTCTCGTTTTCAACTGATGAGAAATGATCTTCCACGATGGACTCCGCATGATAATTGTCTTTGTTGATCGTGACCCAAGCACCACCGATACGGATTAATTACAAAAGGGGGCGCTGTTTGATAGGACGCCTTCAAGAATTTCACAGTGGAGTCAAATCATGGATATAGAATTAATAATTTATTTATGACGGATAGACTTGAATGCCTTGATGGGCCATTTATGTAATTATCCGTGTGGCTGACCGTATTCCTTTCTCTGTGAATGAGTGAAGAATCACGCCAAAGTTAGATGGAAAACATTCGCATATTTGGTTCCTTATGATAAAGCTGCTTGTAAAGAATATAATCGAATGCTGAAGTGCTCAGTTCTATTAAAGGTAGAGCAGTTATAATTAAAATATTTTAGGAAGCTAGGGCGGTTTTTCGTTTTTTAAAAATCTCAAATTCATATAGAAACTGACTCCAGGTGGTACGGCAGCATATCCGAAAGTAATCAAGTGGGTTAGGATCCCTTTCTTTCTCTCTCTCTCTCTCTCTCTCTCTCTCTCTGTATATATATATGTATATATATATATATATATATATATATATATATATATATATATATATATATATACACACGAGCAAACAGTTAATAAAACATTTTAAAAACACTTTGAAATGAGTTAAAACATATTTAATCTGAAAAGGAAACACTAGATAAGTGGATAGTCCTTAATCCGCGGAGTTTCGAAGAAATACTTTCCTTCTCATCAGAGGGTAGGAATTAGCAAAATGCGGGATCAGATTTTGCATGCAAAAGTATTTGATGAAACAACAAGTAAGTCAAAGGTCTTACTTGAAAACAAAAAAAGTGAAGCAGAGGGAATATGGCGAAGAAAAAGGTGATTACACATGAATGGATAGTCTGGTGGAAATCCAGTGACGGTAAAATCAAAATACGTAACTTCAAGAAAGTTAATTGAATTTCCATTTGCACAAGTAAAATCCAAAAATCCCGTCTATCTCCTATTTGGTTTTATCGAGCTTTTACATCTGGCTGAGATAACTTTATAAATATTAATTCTGTAATATTTATAATATACTTTAATTTTACCATCTTGGATCATTTTGGTAAATTTAATTGAAATTTTTATTTTATATATATATATATATATATATATATATATATATATATATATATATATATATATATATATATATATATTTGTAGTCATCGACATACAGTCTTGTTTCGTTGTATCACAACTCATCAGTGCCGCTAGACCAGCATATCTCCCAGGCTATTTTTATGAAAAAGCTTGTCCTATCTCTGAATACCCTTTATGTAAAATTTCAAATATTTAGACCAGAAATTGTCTGAGTAATTTGGAAGAGACCGCAGTGGTCAATTTTTTTTAAACTTTGACCCCTATTATGACCCCTTAAATTTTATTGTTTTGGCCTCAAATCAAGTTATTACGTTAGATCAATGTCCAAGGAACCTATATCTAAAATTTCAAGTGCGTAGACCCAAAATTGTCGGAGGAGTTTGGTAGAATTCTCAAAGGTCAAATCGTTGAACTTTGACCCCTTAATCGCCAAATCTCTGGCCAAAAACCGATCACATCGATTTTCCCAAATCTCAGTAACCTATATATCAAATTTCGAGTCTGTAGATTAAAAATTGACAGAGTTATTGCGTAGGGAAATGTACACAGACACACAGATACACAGATACACAGACACTTTCACTTATATATATATATATATAGACTAGCATTTCAGACCGGCGTTGCCCGAGTGTTTGGAGATGTATGCTGAGCAAAAAAAAAAAAAAAAAAAAAGAACTAAAAACGGTCTATTTTTTAAACTTGGACCCATGTTATGACCCCTTAACATTTATTGTTTGGGCTCAATTAAGTTAGATCCATTTTCAAGGAACCTCTATCTAAAATTTACAGTGTTTAGACCCAAAATTGTCGGAGGAGTTTGGTAGAATTCTCAAAGGTCAAATCGTTGACCATTTTTCCCTTAACAGCCAAATTTCTGTCTGAAACCCAATCACATCGATTTACCCAAATCTCAGTACCCCGTATATCAAATTTTGAGTCTTCAGACAAAAAATTGACAGAGTTATTGCGTAGGGAAATGCAGACAGACACGTAGACACACAGATACACAGACACGTTCACTTATATATATATATATATATATATATATATATATATATATATATATATATATATATATATATACAGTTGACCTATATTATTTTGCCCTATATATATTTTCGCGCCTTTAACATTTCCTGTCTGGGTCAGTTTGACTTTTGTTTCCCTTTATTTTATATTTCATATTTTATATTTAACTTTTTCTATTTTTTTTTCTCTCTCTCTCCTTTCTCTTCCGAGATCTTTTTTATTTATAGTTATGTCTCGAAAGTAGAGTGAAAAGCACATCTTATTTTTCTTTTATTAATATTATTTTTTTCCTTGTACAAATGTTTGTGAATTATTCCATGGATTTCTGCCTTTGGATTATTATGGACCATCTTCTTCCAATTACGGAATTTCCTTGGATTTTACTTGTACAAATGGAAATTCTTTTAACTTTCTTGAAGTTTTACATTTGTATTTTACCGTCACTGGATTTTTTATCTTCCACCAGACTATCCATTCATGTGTAATCACCTTTTTCTTTACCATATTCCCCCTGCTTAACTTATTTTGTTTTCAAGTAAGATCTTTGACTTACTTGTTGTTTCATCAAATACTTCTGCATGCAAAATCCGATCCCGCATTTTGCTAATTCCTACCCTCTGATGAGAAGGGGAGTATTTCTTTGAAATTCCGCGGATTAAGGACTATCCATTTATCTAGTGTTTCTTTTTAGATTAAATATGTTTTTAACTCATTTCAAAGTGTTTTTAACATATTTTATTAACTGTTTGCTCATATATATATATATATACATATATATATATATATATATATATATATATATATATATATATATATATATGTGTATGTGTGTGTGTGTGTGTGTTGAGGCAATTCGCAATCTATATACTCAATGAATTTTTAATCTACAGATTTAAAATTTGTATATCGGATATTCAGACATGTGGAAAAATTTTAATCGATTTTCATCCTAAAAAAAAGACTGCTAATTTGAAGAATTGGTACTTATGTGATCATCCGATTTTTATCTGCTTGCCAGCTTTTTCACAAGGCTTGAAAACACATTTCAAAGATCTTGGCAGCTAGTCTGGTGATTATTGTACTTGACCCACTGTTTTTAGGTTTTGGTTTCGATCTCAGCTCCAGTATTTTTTCTTATTTTCAAGAAGTAAATTGTTTATGTCTGTTTCTTTCGTTTTTTTTTTTTTTTACTTAAATTCAAGGAATTTAACGTTACGTTCAATACCGAGCAACGCCGGATACAACGTAAGCCCCGTCCCTCTTTGTAAAGAGCATTTTCGTAAATAATCTCACCCGCTACTTAATTGGCTGAAAATGCGAGGCTCGCTGTTAGTTTGTAAATAAGTGGTTTGACCACTATAAAAGTGGTGGACGAATGTTTGTTTAAAATAAACATTTGTCGAGATTATTTGCATGCACCGCTCTCATGGATCGATGGGTAGAACTGCCGACTGTCAACACGATGGTTCTAGATTCAATCCTCGGCTTAAGAGAGGTGCTAGTTTAGCGGCACTGATGAGTTGTGATACAACGAAACAGTACTGTATGTCGATGACTACACACACACACACACACACACACACACACACACATATATATATATATATATATATATATATATATATATTAATCAGCCATCGCTTATAAAAATCTAGGAAATTATCAGGTGAATCATGAGACAACACTGAGCAGAATTTTATTCAGCATTGAACTTGAAAACGATCATGTTGCAGTCAGCTGGGCAGCAGGCCAGTGATATTGTGTTCAAGAAACGGGTAGTTCTCAGAAAGAAACTTTGCTTGTTGAAGTTCCCTCTAGTTTTAGGTACACAGATGGAGAAATAGATATTTTAAGAGTTGGGGTAGCTAGACAAGTATTTGTTGCGAATGTTTTAAAGGCATAACCATAGATTGGAGCTCAGTCGAACACTTACCATGACGATGAAAATAGCATAGAGAAAGACTAGCATCCTCTAAGAAAGTGGCATAAGGGAATAGAAGAGAAAGACTAGCACTCTCTAAGAAAGTGGCATAAGGGAATAGAAGTGGGCATGTTCCACTAGATTTCGAAGTCAGTTTTGTACTTTTTGAAAGCAGATAATGGAACTCTGATCGGCACCTCCTCACATGTGTTAAAAGTACTCCATCTTATTTGACTCTTATATAGGTAAAGGATTTCGTCAGACGTGAGATACATTTTGGATCAGTAGAATGATCCAGCCATTTTTCCAGTGATATTAGCAACAGGTTTCACGTACGTGCTCCATTTCAATTTACACCCGAAACTGTTCAAAGCAGAGCTATTTCCTCAAGAGGAGAGCTATTAATTTCTATTGGGACAAAGGGACGTCCGGGTGTTGTTGGAGAAATGAAAAATTTTAGACCTATTAGCAATAATCAGCCACCTTTTACCCTTTTTCACTGTGGGTTCCAGATTTGAGGGGAAGTAAAACCGCTGAAAAGAGACTCTCACCTTCAGAAAGACAAAGACTTGTACTTCACCAAGTACACAGAGTATATTGAGGGAAATGTCCTCAAACCGACACCGAGTGATTGGAAGGAGATGGAAGACAAGGACCTGTCTTTTATTATTTCTGACATGCGAAAACCGTCTCAGGGGTTTGAAAAAGGAGGATATGGCAGAGCTCCTTCAAAAGCTGAATATATCTGCCAAGTATATACATCAGAGGAATTTCGCAATGTAAAATGTACTGCTCCCCAACAATGACAACATTGAGAGACTCTCACGCAGGGAGCTTAAACGCGTAGGAGTCAAGCTGCTGCCGGAGTACCAGGATAGGAGAACCTGGGTATAAATTTTCAATGCTCCATCCGATCTACAGTTCGGGGAGGTGGAGCAGGTAGACCCAGTACGCTCCAAAAACGGTGTCCACGCGCCAGCAACACAGTTACAATGAGGTTAAAAAGAGAGGGCTTCCTAGGCATACCAACGGCCATAATGTTCAAGAAGTTCAATATGATGGTGGTTTTTGAGGGTCGACGTCTTTATTATTGGTTCTGCCAGAAACAGGGCCACATGGCGAAAAACTGCACCAAAAAGCCGTTCCAAGCAAACCAGTGCCGTAAGTTAACGCACTAACGGCAACGGGGGTGGCGACAAGCACTGAAGTCGAGGAATCGTCAACAAAGCCTAGTAAGGATACCAAAGGTCAGTGGAGTACGGTGGCGGGGCGTAAACGGAAGAACGCATCCATCTCTGCTGCAACCTCATCACCTACTCAACGGCAGCAGCGGCAACAACTACAAACGCAGCCACAATGACAACAGCATCATCAGCAACGGTAGCAGCATCAGCATCATTAGCAGTAACAACATCATCATCAGCAGCAAGAGCAGAAGCAGGAGCAGCAACAGCAAGAGCAGCAGCAAAAGCAGCAGTTAGCTTCAGCAGTAGCAGCTGTCGCCTCTGCTATACGTCCTGGTGTCGAACTCCTCCTTCGCAAGTTAAGGGACGAGGCGCCCACACCAGTCTTGCACTGAATAGTTCTACCTAGCGGTATGCGAGACAGGGTTTCCGCGTTCGCCGATGATGTCACTGTGTTCGTACCTAGCCGTATGGACATAAAAGTGCTAACCAAGGCGCTCGCTCTTTAACCGCAGCAAGTCTGTAATACAGCGAAACAGTATTGTATGTGGATGACTATACACTCTTGATCAAAAAATTCTTTCGTTTCTTGCTTTTAGGTTGTAATATTAGTAACCTGAAGTGGGAGGAGTTTAAAATCTATCCTTAATAAAGATTTCTTTTTAAAGATTTTCAAGTGAGCTTAAATTTTTGATCATGCGTATATATATATATATATATATATATATATATATATATATATATATATATATATATATATATATATATATATATATATGGGCCGCCACGTTACGCATGGATTAAACAATGTTTAAAACTGGTGCCTCACACACTAAACGAACAACAATATGCAGAACAATGCAAATGACGTTTGGATCATAAAAGCAAAATCTTACGAGATTTTGCTTTTATGATCCAAACGTCATTTGCATTATTCGACGGCAACGCGACAAGAGTGTCACACGCCAACACAATAAAACAACAGAAGTTTCCAGCTGTCCAGGTTTTCAGGTTTATTGGATATACATAATAGACTTTTGTTTTTTATTTTGAATAAACTTATCATAATCAAACAAATGAGATGTTTCAAAATCCGTTTCATTACGGAATATCGCCTGATCGAAACAACCAAAATATTCACTAATTCCTTATTATTTGATAAAATATTTTGGTCATGTCACATGATCAATCACTGGTCTGTCAAAATTATACTTTGAAGGAATGCTAAAAAACAAAGGAGGCAGATGAAAACCAATGAAAAGGTAGAGAGAAAATGTTTTTGATTGGACATCTCTCAAAAGTTGGGCGTCCATCAACCAACTTGCCCTGAATCGGAAGAAACGGCGAAAGATAAGTTAAATGGGTTCGCAGTCCGCATCAAGCGGAAGATGCGACGCATGGTGAATCAGACGAATTTTACATTTTTAATGTTTTTATTTTTTATATGGGAGTCACCACTTATTAAGGCCTAAGGGCCAATCGAGGTTAAAGGTTAAAAAGTGTTAGGGGGTTGATGAAACAACACCGTAATGATGATTTGAGTATGGTTTGATTATTTAAGTTGACGACTGTTTCATATTTAAATGATCGTTTTTGTGAGAGAAAGAAATTTCCACTGTAAGGGAGCCACGGCAACACAAACGTTGGGAATTATTTATCTTCAAGAATTCATTTTCTTTATTTTCTCGCCTTTCGTTTTTCGAAGAACTCGCGCAGTCTCTCGCGAAAACTTGCCAGCGTTATTTGTTATAAATATTAACTCAGATCGCAGATCAGTAATGCAATACCTTTCTCTTTTTTCCCCGCTGTCTTGCTATTTCCCATATTATAATACAAGCACCATATCATTATCTTTCGTTTCTTGCTTTTTGTTGCGCGATTTCAATATGTCTTGTTTCTTACCTACCTCCATCTTTCGAGATCCCTCCCTTGCTTTCCCACCTCCCATCTTTTGTAGCACGCTCCGAGAAAATGATTTGAAGAGACATTTTTTTTTCGCGTTCTCTCCACAACTGCTACTAAATGCTTGTCCTGCCCGCCACCATTCACCACTGCGCTGAGCGTTCCTTTGATGGCGAGATTGGCGGGCTACTCTCAAGCGGAAGTGATGAACAAACTTCGACTGAGGATTATTCATTGAGGAAATTAAAAATGAGAGAAGCGCATTGTCGTCGCACACAAAAAGCGAAAGAGAAAGGAAAGAAAATGTCGAAAAGAGAAGTAAAATAATTAAATAAAAAGGCGGGAAAAGACGAAAAATGGATGAAAAGGCGGGAACAGAAGGGAAAAATAGACATTGTGACACGTAGAACGATAGAGGACAGAGGTACAAAAAGGGGGGGGGGGGAGAGCAAAGTAGATGGGTGGTGGAATGTCGGCTCAGTAGAATGATGTTGTCTCGAGAAAGAAAACGAAAGTGACAAGCGACATCTCGCGACAGACGAACGAACGAATAATGAAACGTTATCGGTTTTCGATTTTGCCGGAAAATTTATTATCCTGATCAGCTTTATAAATGGTCGTCGTTTAACTCGAGCATCAAACAATTTATAAAGAATAATGTAGGGGGATTCTTTGTGAAAGAAAGCACACACACACACGCACACACACACACACACACACACACACACACACACACACACACACACACACACACACACACACATACATATATACACTAGTAGAATAACCGCCAAAACGGCTTTATGTCTTTATACGGAGATTAAAATCAATATGTAATGATACTAAACCTCATGTCTAGAATTTTTATTTCAGTTTTTATTAAAATCCATTAGTAAATTTCCTAATTTTAAGAGTATTAAGAAGAGATTGAAATTCAGGGAATCTTACTTGATATCTAATGACTAATAGACCAGATTTAATGCAATTCTGAAACATTTCAGTTTTTGAATAATAGGCCCTGCTTACATCGCGTCTTCTAAAAATACTCCAAAGAAACCGAAATTAGGGAAATATTTATTAATTGATGTCTAAAACTTACTGATATAATTTCACAAAAATCGCATATCTCTAAATTTAAGTAAATATAGCCCAGATTACAAACCCTTATACTTTATCAGTTGTGTACAAAAGTTTACACTGTTTGTCGGGGATATGTATGTCGAGGAGGCACCAGTGCAATGATTTCATCATAGCACATTCTATTAAAATATTTGTAAAACAGGCACAGAGACGTAACATTGCGGCGATGAGACAGGGGTTGGAGTCTAGTTGACAAAGCGGAACCTATTAGATTGGAGACTCTTTTTTTGACCCTATCCAAGAGAGAGAGAGAGACTAGTGATAGATGCACCAGTCCAACTTTGGCAACAATACTCCATGCAGGGGCGAATGGTGGTCTTGTAGAGGAACAGGATACTCACAGATGTTAGCAGTTTTTAAATACGATAGAGGAAGACAATTTTCCTTGTAGCAGTTTTCGCAATGTCCTCGATTTTCCAGTACATATTGCCTGTGAATGTTAAGTCGATGAGTTTGAAAGAAAGAATTCTCAGGTAGGGTCTTATTTGTCATAGATATCGATGGTTGTAGAGGTTTCTTGTAATTAGTAAAGGAGAGCAAGTTAGTCTTACTATCATCAAATGTTACCACCCATTTACGGCCTTATTCCACTGCGGTCTAGATGTCATTTTCTAATTAAGCAGCTAAATCCCACCCCTACACAGTGGAGATCCCTAGATGTAGGAGAGCTTTCTACTCCAGTCGTTTCTTCTTTAGAACTGTTAGACTTTAGAATTCAATTCCAACTCCCTGCTTCCCCAACTGTACTGACATGCAGAAGTTCAAGTGTAACGTGAACAGATATCTTACTGCCCAACTCCCTACATAGTACCCCAGTAGCTTATGTCCCTGATAGTAGCCTCCTACACCAAAGTGGCAATATGCCTTTTTTTGGGTGAAAATGTAAAAAAAAACTGTCTTAGAGTTACACCTGTTCTTCCTTCGTGCAAATCCTTCATACAGATTTGTAAAGATAGGGAATGTGTTTGAAACGACAAAGAAAACCGATTTCACAAAAAGGTGAAAGAGCAATGGATTGAGTGTATGAACTCTGAGAAAGATTTGACGAGAAAGAAAAAAGAAACGTTTAAAAGTCGAGTTCTCATCAAGAGCAAAGCCATCCACGTGATGCAAAGAAAAGACTGTGCATTTGAAAAGAAGAATGGAATAAAAAAGCGAAAAATAAATGGTTAAATTATAGAAAAGAAGAAATGAAAAAAAAAAAGGCGAAAACTGCAAAAAGAAGTTAGAGAAAAACTAAAGAATAAAAAAGGGGAAAAAAGGGGAAAAAAGAAAAGAAATAAAACAAACAAAAAAATCCAAAAAAAGAAAAAAAAGAAAAGAAATAAAACAAACAAAAAAATCCAAAAAAAGAAAAGAAATAAAACAAACAAAAAAATCCAAAAAAAGAAAAAAAAGAAAAGAAATAAAACAAGCAAAAAAATCCAAAAAAAGAAAAGAAATAAAACAAACAAAAAAATCCAAAAAAATAATAAAAAAAAGAAAACGAAAAAGAAAAAGGATTTTTAGAAAGCTAATGCAAAACTTCGAACTTAATATTTCAGTTAATGTTCTGGGGTAGATTATTCTCGTTCTGTCAATCATGATTATGTAGCAGTATTCCTATTTAATGCCCCCCCCCCGAATGGCAACGTTAGATACAGGACCAGGTTTTAATGTGGGAAAATCTAACTCCCCTATAAGAGACACACTGGATTGGAACAATAATAAAAATCACCTCAGTCTAGAAAATACTTCTCTTCCGAGAAAGAACATAATAGATGAAGTACAGCATCAGAACAGATACTACACTTTCTTCCTATCCAAAAGTTAAAGAAATGTCTATTCCATTCTTAGCGTCGGCTGCAATGATTATTAAATTATCAATCTCCATGGATATGCAAGGGGTAAAAGCGCTGAATCAGTTATAAATCACAGTCCTCTGAAAGTTGAAGGTTCGATCCTGAAAACAGGCGATACCAATTAAGAATAAAATATTTACTTGACACTCCTACGCGACCATGACTGCCGCAACGAGAACAATCTGTCCCATTGATTGAATAGGGCCATTGTACTCGACATTTCGATGGTGTAATATTGATCATGAAATTTTTGCACATTATTAGTTTTTTTTTTCTTTCTACTCGAAGCATGCGAGTAACTGGATGGTGTTTCTTCTTTTTGTTTTCCTATCAATGCTTTGGCTACAATTCTGCTTCTTCTCCATTTTAATTTTTTCTTCTAAAGAATATTTTTCAGAAATTTAACGTTTTAACGTTTATTCTGACGATACCATTCTCTGGTGTTGTTTCTCATCCATCTCTCTCGAATTAGTTGAAATATGCCAATAATCTACAAGTTAACTTGTGTTCAGTTGTAAATTGGAGTACGAAATAACTTCTTTCGTTTAATGGTACTCTTGCATAATTTGACCCGGATTCTCGGGAATTCCCGTTAAGCATTGATCGGGCGAGACCGGAAATCATCGGTTTAAACCGAGCGTTATAACAGATGCAGACTGATTTAAAAACAAACAAACCGGAAAAAATCCGAATACAAATAATCCACAAAATAACACTAACCCGCCTTTAAAATATTTTTATTCATTTTTTTTTTTGCAAAATATTTATCAACAAGAAGAAAAGATGAAAGCTTTACTATATTTTTTTAGCCGTAAGTTGTTAGGTGTAAGTACAAGTTTTCGTTTCTTTTAAATACTTTTTGTTCAGTCAAGTTTTTGTTGTTGTTGGGGGGGGGGAGGTGCCCACAGAAATTATATATATATATATATATATATATATATATATATATATATATATATATATATATATATATATATTAAAGAAAATACGTAAAAATTGTTATATGAAAGTACAGGAAAAAAATTAGTTTTTTTTTTCAAGAAAACTTAATATCTATTTATTTATTACGGCTATTCATTGCTGACGGAATAACTTTCTCGAGATGAGGATATTTCCTTAGGAATCTTTTACTTCGGTCGACTGTTGAACGGCCATTGACGGCAAAGAGGGAGATGGGGGTAAAAGGAAATGGAAGGAAGCTCCCTAAGAACCGGGTAGCTTTCAGAAATGTGATTTATGCGTTTCCGAATTTTTTTCTCCACATAAATTCAAGTAAATATGTTCCCAGAAGCACCCGGCTGGTCCCGCATTCTTGCTTGTTTCGTTGTTTTACTTCCTTTCCACATCCTCCCGACGTGGTTCATTGTTGCCTTCGTCGCGGGGTCTACAAAATGTATACTTATAATTTACTGCCAGGTGGTTGGTGGAATCCTTCTCACCCTACTTTGTTATAGGCCTTCCAACAGTCGGATATGCAACCGTAGTCCCCGGCAGAATATATTTGTTTATTATTGGAAGGAGGGTTTCGGCGCTGCGATTTGGTACGGTCACAAAAAAAAAAAAAAAAAAAAAAAAATGCCTCCTTGTCAGCGATGTAAATAAAAATAAAAATTGATTTACGTTTCAATATTTGAACAACGCTTGGCTTAAATCGATGATTGCCAGTCTCACCCGATCCATGGTTGACGGGAATTCCCGAGAACCCGGGTCCAATCATGCAAAAGTATCCCGTTTAATTATGTTAAAACTCAGCTTGTCTTTCAATCGTAGGCGTAACCCTTATCTTCCTGATATTCTTATGAATGACTCTGCTCAGAAAGAAGAAAATCGACCCTGAAGCATTTTGGTATTTCTTTCCCATCAAATCTTTCTTGGAATGCATCCATTAGAGTCATTACGCTTTCTGCTTCTCGTAAAATATTTTCTCCACCATAAGTTTTTGTCTTTCTCCACAAATCTACTATCAAACAATGTATGAAGTGTTGCTATCAGATTTCAGCTGGTGAATCCCTGTCTCATTTGAGGGTTTGAATCAGGTACAGAAATATTGTCTCTGCAACCTCTTTCTAACAGACGTGCGGTTGCCAATCGCACGTCTTTTCTATCAATACTATTATGGCATGTGTTCTTCAGAATTGATTGGTCTATCTCCTGCTTCTTTTGTTCCAACTCATTTGACTCGTTTGTTTAGTGGTCTTCGTCAATTCAATGTTTTTCTACGTCATACTAATACAGCAACCCATATTCCAGTAGATTCTTTCCAACAATCACATTCTTGTGGAACTCTCTTCCTGCTGATTGTTTTCTCCCTACTTTTAATCTTTGTCTTTTCGAGACTAAGTTCAATAGGCATCTCCTGTCTTTGCCATGTTTCGTTCTTGTTAGCTCCTTACATCAAGTGGCTTCATACCGTGTCTGAAGCAATTTCAATGAGAAATCAAGAATTAAGTTCTAAAATTCTGTATATATTCCCGAATTCAACATAAATATTCATGAATTACAAAAGATGCACCTGAAGAACACCGGAGGTTACATCGGCTAAAACGTTGTGGGAATAACATTCAAGGTAAGAATACGGACTAAACATCTGTGTGTGTCCAATTCAAATCTGGGTATATCCAATTGAAATCCTGTTTGTACAAGGTCTAAATTCCACTTGAGATTAAGAATTAGTTGTGTAGATGAGACAACATGATGGTGGAATTTAGGTAGGGTTTCATTATTTAAGAAATTGTTTACATTAAACTTGAATATATATATATATATATATATATATATATATATATATAGTCACATTGGAAGTAGCCCTGCGCTATGGTGGTTCATAAACAAATAGTTCTGGGAAAGAAACTTTGTTTATGGAATTTTCATTAAGTTTTAGTCACAGATAGATAATGAGGAAAACTGTTGATAGTTGCTGTAGCTAGACGAGTGCCTGTTGTGAATATTCTGCTGGAAGGATGGACTATAGATAGAAGCTCATTTGAACGCATGCCATGAAAATAACGTTTCAAGAAGCACTTTCATCAAATGTACACTTTCATCAAATCTGACCTCATGGGGAGACAATACAATCAATGAAAAGAACAATAATCCAGATAATCGAATGAAACAAATTATTTATATCTATGTATATATTAACTTATGTGTGTCTATAGATCTACTATTATATCAAAGGAACTTGTGTGTGTGTGTGCGTGTGTTCGTTCTTTATGGACCCCTAAACGGCTGGGGCGATTTTTATAAAATTTCACACAAATGTACTTTATGTATCTGACAGTGTCCTATGATAAGTTTTGTATCGGAATGTCTTCGATAAGTATCGATAACCGATAATCGAAATAATTCGATGAAAGAAGGAACGAGCGATTTTGACCAAAGTTATCACCTTATACAGCGTAACATTATAAGTGCATCTGAAAAGTTTTATTACCACACAAGCAGAAAGGCCTAGCATATAAAATCAACAGTAGGTTATTTAATATGACAAATGTATTCGAAATGAATGTGTGTGTTTAGAGCACAATTTTACCAAGATGTTTGACTTTTTCATTTGAAACTTTAATTTAAGTCATTACATGAAAATGATTTTATAAAATCAACAGTAGGTTTTCTACAGTGCAATGTAGACTATGTTTCTGCGGGGAGAAGCATGTGAAACTTTCTCGCGATATGTCCCAGTGGGTCCCCAACTAGAGCAGGCAATCAATCAATTTGATTGGAAAAATGTGCGCTTTCATCGATTTCGCTGAAAATAAATATAAGAGAATATGAAACATTCATTGATCATCATTCAACCCTGGGCAACGTCGGGCCGCTCTGCTAGTGTTTAGATATTTGTATGTATAAGGGTCACACATAAACTTTTTAACCGATCATTATGAAATTTAGAACATAGCTACTAGTAAAGAAATTAATAAAATAATATACATGATAAAAATGAGCTTTATTATAGGTACAACGGGCCAAACCAAAAATCATTATTGCATAAAAATGAAGGAAATATATAAAGCGGCCAGAACAAACTCATCCTGCCTTGATAAAGTTCAAAATAGACTTCCTAGCCTTTTCTCTTCCCTGCGACCTCTTTCTCACATAAGAGATATTGCGAGCCTCTCTCTGTTTTATCATTATTTTCATGGCAAGTGCTCGTCTGAGTTCTAATCTATGCTTCCCCCTCACAAAACTTTCACGAAAAACACTCGTCTAGCTGAAAACACTCTCAATAATTTCCCCCACTTTTATCCTAAACGTAGATTCCATGAACAAAGTTTCTTTCTTAGAACTGCACGCTTCCGTTTGCCTGCTTTGCAGCTGACTACAATATGGTTGTCTTCAAGTTCTTGATGAGCCATTCCAATTAAGTTAACAAATTTACCAAATTTCCATTACTAACGATTACTATATTGTCCAATTGACTACTGTACACTCTTTAACCCGTCTCTTAACGTGGCCTCTGGACCTTGATAAGTGGCGATGTATATGTAAAAAAACAAAAACAAGAAACATTTAAACGAACAACGAAAACTAAAATAAAGATGAATAAACGAAAGCTGGCAAAGAAATAGCGATTTAAAGAATAAGAGAACGAAAAAAGAAGATGACAACCAATGCGCATGCGTGATTATTATTTTGTTTCTTGAAGAAAAAGAAAACAAAAATATTGTCAAGAGTTGAAACTTCACAATGATGTGGAGAGTACTTTATCAACACAGTATTTGGCGAAAATGATGAAGTCCACCTCACAGGACAAACTTATTTAGATTTAATATCGACTTAGAATGTTTGGAGAATTCATTATCCTCTCAGAAAAAGCACTCATCGCAATGGGCGTTAGTCAAGTGATCTTTTTTTTTTTCTCTTCTTTTTTTCAAGCGGACATTGTATTCGCGATTTCTCTCTTGTTCGCAATTTTTTTCTTTCTTCTCCATTTTTTCTTTATTTTTTCATCTTTTCATTCCGCCTTATTTAATTTCGATAAGCCGGTGTTCTTTCCGTGTTACTTTCTCTGATATCACTTTCCGAAGTGTCTCGCTTTATAGAGATGGAATCTCCGAAAAACCAAAATGGCTTCTCCATTTATTCAATCTCACATTTCCTTGGCGACCTCAACATGCTTGTCACAGTTTTCAAAAGCAAGGAAGGGAGGCGGGAGGATAACAAGACACAAACAAAATAAAACCAAAATAAAAATTATACTCGCTGCCAAAGGGCGTCTCACGTGATCGGCGATGGGAGAGGCGAAATAAAAACAACAAAGATAACAACAACAGCAACAACAACAACAACAACAACAACAACAACAACAACAACAATAATAATAATAATAATAATAATAATAATAATTATTATTATAGAGAAACAATAACGATTATTATGAATATGCGACTATTCAATTTACGCGGTTAGCGCTGGAAATGCTATTTTAAAAATTTAAACTTAACAGCTGACGAACATGCTATTTCGAGCGTGACAAACCCACGAAATTACCATTTCAGTATAAGCAGAAAAGAAATCACGGATATCACCATAGAAAGTATGTTATCCCGGACGCAACTGTACACCCGTATAAGAGTCAAATACACCCTAAGGCTGAGCGTTATGGTTCTTCCCTCCCTCGTAAAACATTCACAATTTTACAATAACTGTCAAAAATGATACTTTATCCATCTGTAAAACTAAAAATAAACGGAACTTCTATGAACAAAGTTTTTTTCGTAGAACTACCCGTCTCTGGAACACAATACCAATGATCTGCTTCCTATTGGGCTATAACATAGTCGTTTTCACGTCTAATGTAAACAAATTCTTGTCTAGGGGCAATCTTAAATATAATTTTGTCTAGTTTTAACCATCACCCTGTTTTGATAGAGTACAAAACTGACTTGCAAATATAGTGGAAGTGTTTTCTTCTCGTCCCCTCAACCTCTTTTTTCATTGAAGATGCGTTGCTAACCTTTCTATGCCCTGTCGTTATTTTCATGGTAGGTGCTCGACTCATCTCCAATCTATGGTTTATATCTGTAAAAACTCGTCTAGATGCAACCATTGTAAATAATTTTTTTCCTTCCTTGTGTTCCTTAATCTAAACTGAACGTTTCTTTCAAAGAAGTATCCATCTGTGGAACACAATACTACGGATCTGCTTTGCAGCTCATTAAACATTGTTCGTTTCAAGTCCAATATAAACAAAATTTTGTTGAGCCGTTTAATGAGATGCTGCCCAGTTTCAACAATCATTACCAATATTCATGATGTCGAACTGATAAATAATTTGTAACCTTACCCACACGTTTACACACGTTGTATGACATCTACTTCTCCCTTCTCATTAGGACTCTGACGTCACCCACATCTCTAACGTGCTCGTTTCCATTTTATAGTCCTTTTCCTTTTCCTTACCGTGTCGTCATTTCACACATGACTCGATAATTGCATATAGCTGCCACATGCGCATCCGCGCTCTGTTACAAATCGATCAGTATCTTCGAGTGGCCTTTTGCTTTAATAAGCAGTATTTAGTTTGTACATATAAAAATTAAATGTTTTACACCCTGAGAAATGTTATTTGAAAATTGAAACTGAGGGAAATTTTATTTAGTTTGTACATATAAAAATTAAATGTTTTACACCCTGAGAAATGTTATTTGAAAATTGAAACTGAGGGAAATGTTATTTTAAACTTAAGCATCACCGCAATAACGGATAATTTCATATAAACTTTTTGGCGCGTTAAAAACGGACTAAAAATAGAATAGACTGATAAACAGATAATTATAATTTAGATATATATTAGCTATAACATAGAAGACTTTTTATCCCGTTAAAGAAGGGGGGAAAATTATAGACCATTGACTTAAAACGTTTAATGCCAAATTAATAGTTCACTATGGTTAAATTTGTGTTCATTTTGCAGTAACTACTAATCCGTACTAATCCCTAACTGAGAACTGTGTGGAATTAGTTTGCTGCGCTTTATCATAACAAAGGTGCATACAAGATTTCATCCAGATCGGCTTAATAGTTTCCTAGAAAAAGTTGAAATCGACAGACAGACCTAGAGAAATATAATATAGATATTCATCGGCGAATCTACAAAGATTGATTCAAATTCTAGCATGACCGACCTACCGACAGAAATACACAGATATGTCTGTAAAATGTATTCCGAAAAAAACAAAAAAACAAAAAAAATCGTAATTATTTAAAACTTAATTATGATTGCTTTTAAAAGTACTATTTACAATCAAAGCGTGACAGACCGAGAAACAGACGGACAGAACCCCCTATAGAAATGTATGGTCGTATTTAAAACTACAGAAAAACAAAATAATATCGAGTGTCGAAGGATGTCACGTACTCGGCGGGTGGGGGAGACGAAAGGAAAACAGCAAAGATAACGATAGTTTCAAAGAAAAAAACGAAACAAACAAACAAAAAAGAACGATTCTATTAACAACGTTTCACTGATAATAACGGGCGATGTTCAATCATTTAAACAGAAATGTATTGCATTTAACTAGCATAAAAATAGAGCCGATTCAATTATGAAGTAGAAAATGGACCAGCATTATGAAATAGGGGGGGGGGCGCCGAGAGAAATAAGGAATATAAGAGAAAAACATAAAGATATAAGAGCGAATATGACAGACATATACGAAGTGGCTTCTGTAAGTTTCCAGACCTTTTTTTTGTACAGGCATTTAAAATTATCATAGACTCTTGAAAATTCAGTATGATATTGCTATACATCTTATGTTCAAATGAACAGCTACAGCAGGAATTGGAATACACTATACTAAAGCCTGATTATCACAGCTGGTAAATGAAAAATTCCACAGAAATGTATGGAATGCTTCAGACTGCTATTGGACTATCTTGCATGGATCGAGCATTTTTTAGAGTAGCATAGGAGATTCAAGAAAGGTAGGGAGTCTGTGAAGATTGATGAGAGGTGTAGGAGGAGTAAGGAAGTCAGAACACCAGTGTTGATTGGTCAACTAAAGAATTTAATGGATAAGGATCGTCGCGTGTCTATAAAGAAATAAGTGTATAGTTTGATGTCAATCTGGGAACTGTACACCAAATTATTCGCGACGAACTGAAGATGCAGAAGATTTGCACGAAGTTTGTCCCAAGGATGTTCAGAGTAGATTAGAAATAAAGATGTTTGCTTTCCCAAGAAGACTAGACAGAGCAATCCATCCAGAAACTTATGATGATCCTTTTTTGACAGCATGGTCATGATCTACATGCACCGAGGTCCCATTGGACATACAGTCAACAAAAAATACTATGTTGAGGTTTTAAGGGAGTCCAGGAAGAGATTCGGCCGGAAGAGGCTATCACTCTTCAAGTCAGATTAGTGGCATTTCCACTAGGACAATGCACCATTCCATAACTCTTTGTCACAGACTCTTTTACTAAGATGGACATCAAGACAAGTCCTCACCCTCGCTATAGTCCAGCCCCTGCTCTCTGTGACTCATGACTGTTCTCTAAGCTCAAAGAAAATCTTAGAGGCCGTCGTTATGAGGCAATTAAGGAGATGAAAGAGGCTGTAACGAGGGTCATTGACATGCTCACACAAGAGGACTACCATGGTGTTTTCCAGGAGTTGGTGGAACGGTACAATAAGTTTCCCTTCATAACATCCGTGCACCTTATGTTCATGATAGTACTTCAAAGTTGCACTGTGCCTTGTTTGGGGTGAACATTAAATAATAAAAAGTGCAGAGGAGATTACTCTGAAGGGGGCTAAAGTTTGAGGTGCGTATTATCAATAAATTCCCAATGCGGAAAAGAGTCTGGAAACTTATTGAAGGCATATCGTTTATAATCGCATAATAATTTGTGATTTCTAATTTACCTAGTTTATATTGATCTCTCTCTCTTTATCTATCTATCTATCTATCTATCTATCTATCTCTTTATATATATATATATATATATATATATAGTTCTACATGTTAGTATAAGGAATCCAATATAACCTAATTTACAGAGTTCATATTAAATTCCCTATATATATATATATATATATATATATATATATATGTATATATATATAAGAACAAGTAGTTAATAAAACATGTTAAAACACGCTGAAAAAGAGTTCAAAACATATTTAATTTTAAAAAGGAACCACAAAATAAGTGGATAGTCCTAAATCCACGGAGTTTCGAAGAAATACACTCCTTCTCATCAGAGAGTAGGATTTAGCAAAATGCGGGATCGGATTTTGTTTGCAAAAGTATTTGATGAAACTACAAGTAAGTCATAGATCTTACTTGGTAAAAAATAGTGAAGCAGAGGGAATATGGTGAAGAAAAAAGTGATTTCACGTGAATGGATAGTCTGGTGAAGGGTAAAATATCCAATAACGGTAAAATCCAAAATCAAAATCCAAAATGTTGGTTAAGTTTCCATTTTAACAATTAGAATTAAAGGGAATCGCGTAATTGGAAGATGGTTCAAAGTAACTCAAAAGGCAGAAATCCGTGGAATAATTCACAAATGGAGGCAAATAAAAGATGTGCTTAGAAAAAGAATTCAAATCAAGCCGGGCTTAGTTTGGGAGAATGCGTAAATAAGAAAAAGAAGAAGAAAAAATTGAATGGAGATTCAGTTAATATTAGAATAGAAAATTCAATGTCAAAATGACCCAGACAAGATGACGTTGAAAAGGCGCCAAAATTTAAAGCAGAAAAGGCGTCAACTTAAATATACAAGTTATTCCTAAAATTATCAACAGGAGTTATTAAAGTAAGCAAATGAATTAATGATAAGTGAGATACATACATATGTATATGCATAAATACATACATACATATATGTGAATACACACACACACACACACACACACACACACACACACACACACACACACACACACACACACACACACACACACACACACACACACACACACACACACACATATATATATATATATATATATATACAAAAATACACCCAAACATACACATATATATACATACATATAAGTAAATAGATGAGTAAATAAATGAATAAAGAGTTAAAAAAAAATTAAGGGGAGAGGATGGCCGGAATCCGCAAATTCCGGAGTAAGGCAAATAAGTATGTAAGTAAATGAAAGTAGTAAAATATAAGTTAACATACATGCAGAAAATAAATGTGTAGGTAGATGAATGTATTTGATTGATAGAAATATTTAAACACTAAAACGGAGATTGCAAATGTAAAACCGGCCAAAAAAGAAGAAATAAAGAATTGCAATGAAAATTACAGAGTAATAAAATGCTAAGAAAGTATGAAGAAAAAAAGATAATGTCATAGAAATATATATATATATATATATATATATATATATATATATATATATATATATATATATATATATATCTGAAAGGTTAAATTAATAACTATATAATTTTACCATATTTAAATTTGGACTTATGTTTGCAGTAGGAGATCAGTTCGTTTTTAGAGTTTATTATATTACTACATTGAGGGAAAGTAATTATACTTATAGCTTTGGTTGTGCAGAGACGATATAACTTAGAGTCTGGAGTATAAAATTTAACCCTTTCTAGGATAGTCTATTTAATTGAGAAGGGGGTATTGTTAGAATTAAGTTTTTTAAAATTAAAATGGTTAGAGAAGTTCCTTGGTTATTATTAGAATTTTGGTTGTTAAAAGAAGTGTGGTTTGATATTTTTTTCTTAATTAATGCCGATATATGTATGTACTTTACCAACAGCTCGAGGTCTGAAATGATTATTAATTTGCTGATTGTACTGGGGAAATAGTCTGAATTTTGTTAACTGTATTGAACAAAGGGCGGGACAATGACTGTAGGAGAACTGTTTTGATGGGATAATGACTGCTGAGTTATATATATATATATAATTTTTTTAATGGTCAAAGGGAAAATTATTCCCAGCTCGCATTTAGGTAAAAATTCGCTTCCATATAAATAATTGAATATATTCAATAAGTATCGCTAACAAAAACAAACAAACATCTCTCTTTATATATATATATATACATTTTCTTTTTACATGGGGCCACCACTTATCAAGGCCCGAAGGCCACTCAGGGATAAGGGTTATTGCGTGTACAGTAATCAATGAGATAGTATTGTAGTAATCATTAGTATTGGGGGTTTTGATAGAGTGTCTTACTTAAGGGGGCGGTTTGTCAGGAGTTTGTTTATGTTGGGCTTGAAGACGTCCAAGTTGTAGTCAGGTGGGAAGCAGGCAAGCGGCAGAGAGTTCCACTGGCGTGCAGTTCTAAGAAAGAAGCTTTGCTCATGGAATCTACGTTTGGATTTAGGCACAGATAAAGAGTGGGGAAAATTATTGACAGTAGTTTAAGCCAGACGGGTGTTTCTTATGAAAGATTGGCGAGGGAGACGAGGGATTGGAGCTCAAACGAGCACCTGCCATGGAAGTAACGATAAAACAAAGACAGGCTCGCAACGTCTCTTCTGTGGGATAGAGGTTGCAGGGAAGAGAAAAAGGCATCCCCCACTAAACCACGAAGTCTATTTTGTACTCTGTCAAGGCAGGATAGGCTGTTTTAGCAGCTCCTGCCTAGATGTGGCAGCAGTACTCCATTCTTGGACGTACTTGGCTTTTATACAGATAGAGAATTGCATTAGTAGTGATATATCTTCTGGAGCGGTAGAAGGATCCCACCATTTTCCCAGCGTCCCTGGCAACAGATTTGATGTACGTGTTCCATGTCAGATCAGGAGTAAAGGTCAAAACCAGAAGCTTGTCAAAACATGGAGTCTCCCCTAGAGGAGAGCCATCCATTTCAATTGATGCCAGATGGGGATCAGATCGTTGATGATGTAAAGATAGAAGCTTGGTTTTGGATGCACTAAAAGTGACCAGCCACCTCTTCCCCCATTGTACCACGTGATCAAGATCAGAGGCGAGTGAATTAGAGAGAACTTTGTCATTTACGGCCTTTGATGTGTTGCCATAGATGATCGTGTCATCAGCATAGATGTCAACGAATGATTTAAGTATATATATATATATATATATATATATATATAGAGAGAGAGAGAGAGATAGAGAGAGAGAGAGAGAATGAAAAATTGCTCTGTAATTACATTGAGCTTCTTAAATAAGGATTGATATATATTATAAGAAAATATATTTCTACAGGAATTTATTATTTGACAAAAACTTTAAAATTTTCTTAATCCATGGGGTTTCAAAGAATGGTTCTTATCTTCAAAGCCCTTCGTCACAGTGCATGAACTACGTTTAGAAAATCCTTTTAACACATACATTTTTGCATTATTTTTAACTTTTACGGCCAAGGATGGAGTACTGTTGCCACATCTGGACAGGAACTGCAAAAATATCCTATCCTGCCTTGACAGAGTACAAAATAGACTTCGTGACTTAGTGGGGGATGCCCTTTTCTCTTTCCTACAATCTCCCTGCCACAGGAGAGACGTTGCGAGCTTGTCTTTGTTTTATCGTCATTTTCATGGCAAGTGCTCATCTGAGCTCCAATCCCTGCCCCCCCCCCTCGCCAATCTTTCATGTAAACACCCATCTAGCTGAAACCACTGTTAAAAAATTTCCCCACTCTTTATCTGTGCCAAAACCAAAACGTAAATTCCATGAACAAAGCTTCTTTCTTGAAGAGTACGCCAGTGAAACTCTGTTCCTTCTGCCTGTTTCCCACCTGACTACAACCTAGATCTCTTCAAGTCCAACATAAACAAATTCCTGATGAACTGCCCCCTGAAGTAAGACACTTTATCAAATCTCAACACTAACGTACTGTACACGCAATAACCTTTATCCCCGAGTGGCTTACGGGCCGTTATAAGTGGTGACCACCTTGTAAAAAAAAATATGACTTGCATAATTTATAATTTTCAATTTATTTTTTTATCAGCAGAATTAATAGCATTTTACTGACTACTTTCTTTTGGAATGAAAGACATTTTTTGAAACTCCATGGAATAATGAACATTTTTATGTTTTTGTATTCATTGTCAAATAATGAATTGTAAATTACAGATTTTATATTGAATTCCTCATATCAATGTTGTATCTCAAATATTGATTTTTTTATCTGGTTTAGATTATCAAACTTGAATTTTGAAAAAAATTATATTAATATTTGCTTATATTCCTTGCATATGAATATACTTTCATCTATATTTTTCTAATATATCGATTAAATTTACTAAAGTAGGAATTTTTAAAGACCGGTTGGTGTATGAATGGCTTGTCCTATGATGGATCAGTTTGTTGATTGGATGGTTAATTGGTTGATGAGTTAATGATGGTTAATTATGATTAATTAATTGATAATTTGATGGTAGATTGGTTTGTTTGTCAATTGATGTGGATAGTTGCTTGGTGATTTATTCAATAATTGATTAAGTAGTTAGTTGGTTTGATGGCTAATTGATTGGTTAGTTGGATGGTTGGTTCATTTTGGCGAAGTTGAGTTGATTGATTGGTGGTCTTATTGATTGGTTACTGCTTATTTAGTTTATTAATTTGATGCACAATCAATTGTGGATTGTTTATTTACCTGTATTGACAAGTATTTGTTTATATTGGACTTGAAGACAGTTATGTTGTAATCTGTGGAGAAACAATCTGAAGTAATGTTTTTCACTAATGGCGAGCCCCATTTTTGCATAAAAATTTAGTCTTATTTCATATCCACAGGGTAAAAAAGAAAAGTTTTCTTTTCTGTAATCTATCTCACACTGACGAGATATGGTGTCATTGATTCGATGTGTTTCGAATCTTTGTTGTCTGCTCTCTTTCCTGTTCCTGTAACGTTACATGGCGTTACACTTTACACCAGTAATTTATTAAATAAAACTAGAAATGAATAAATAAAAATCCGGGTCGTCATTTTTTTCTTTTCAAAAAAAAAACTTCTATTACCCTTACTCTCCCGTCTTGACACAACTTAAAAAGTCTCTCGCTAACACATGTCCATCTAGCGTGGTCGTTTTCCTTTCCTTCAACCACATGCTTGACACAGCCGGCCCATTCTCGTCCTCGACCTTACACGGTCTTATTCGACGTGCACTTTGATTCTACCGACCACGTTGTGCATTTTTCTCCTTTTTCCTATTTCTACTCGCGCACACTTCCTAATTTGCATATGCACTTTTTTCGGCCACTGCTGCTGCTGATCTCTTCGCAAGCCAAACAACCATTCGCTGCTGCTGCTATTTTCCTACGCGCTCACATGAACTATGTTACACCCCCTTTGTTCGAAATCGCTTTTCTAATGCCCTTCATGCAGCTTTCTATTCTATTGTCATAGTAATATTCACAGAAAACATCCTATATGTGAGGATTTTTTTTACGGACCTATCGAAAAGTAAAACTTCGACAATTATGACTTTCGATTTCATATAAAGTTTCAGAAAATGAAAATGGTATCAAGACACAGTGACGGTAATATGTGCTCTATTGAGTGCCACCATAGTATTTCCTTTATAAATGTTCATCGCCTAGTAAATCACTTCCTAATGTTTAAAATCAAGCAAAAACGAAATACTTTTTTTTTATATAAAAAATTCTAAAATTTGCTTACGTATTTTACGTGTTTGTTGTTGTAATTTATTGCCGAAGAGATTGATTCATCGAAAGATCGATTGATCAAAAGATAGAAGGAAACACGCGTTCAGGGAAGATCGTTGAGATGAAAGGCTGATAAATTGATGGTGATATATATATATATATATATATATATATATATATATATATATATATATATATATATATATATATATATAACACAGCGGAACACGAGATAAGAAAGAAGATAAGAAAGAAGGAAAATAAGAAGAACTGGCTGAGCGATTCAGATATTTTTATTTATTTATTTATTATATAAAAGGAGACTGGTCTGTGTCTGTGTGCGTGTGTGCGTGTGTGCGTGTGTGCGAACTCGTTCACTATGGACTCGGGAACGGCTAGGCCGATTTTTAAAAAGTTCGTACGAAGGTATTTGATGTGTCTGGGGTGGTTCTTACGTAGGTTTTGTAGTGGAATGTATCTAACAAGTATCGATAATCGAAAAAATCCGATTAAAGAACGAAGTCCGATTTTGAGCAAAGTTACCACCTTTACAACCCCCAAACATCACAAGTGCATTTGAGAAATTTTATCATTGCACAAGCAGAAAGATTCAGCCTATAAAATCAACTGTAGATTCTTTTATAAGACAGGGGCGAGGTCGAAATAAATGTTTGTTTTTAGGGCACAATTAAACCATGATGATTGACTTTTACACGTTTAATTTTAATTCAAGTGGTTATATAAAAATAATTTAATAAAATCAACAATTTGTTCTTTGAAAAGACAGGGGCACGTTCGAAATTAATGTTTCTGTTTAGAGCACAATTGACTCTTGATATGTGACTTTTGCATTTTAAACTTCATTATTTACAGATAATTTTATAAAATCAGCAGTAGATTCTCTACAGTGCAATGTAGACTACTATGTATTGTGGAATAAGTCAATGCGAGAGGCATATGAAGCGTTTTCCCTGTACACTGTGAGGTGATTTCTAACTAATGTAGGCAATCAATCGATTTGATTAAAAAATGGGCGATTTAATCGATTTCGATGACAATAAAAGTATGCGAGTGTGGTGTATTTATTGATCTTCATTAACCCGACAGTCTAGTAGACTGATAGATAAGTAGATAGATAGAGAGAGATAGATAGAGAGAGAGAGAGAGAGAGAGAGAGAGAGAGAGAGAGAGAGAGAGAGAGTTTTATTTGTTTTGTTTTACGGCATAATCAGTTATTTTCAGATTATTTAATCCCGAATGCACCAATTTTGGAAAACGGTTGATATGTTTCAATGTGTTTCATATTTTCATCTTTATTGTTTCAATGTGTTTATTGTTTCAATGTGTTTATTGTTTCATGTTTATTGTTTCATGTTTATAGTTTCATGTTTATTGTTTCATGTTTATTGTTTCATGGCGTTTTTACGTGGTTGTTTTGTTTGACGTCACATCAACACTTTTCAGATGATTTAATGTCAAATCCAGTTTTGAAAAAAAAAAGAGTTTTTTTTTACGCTTTTTTAAAACATAGCATCAATGTTTAAAGCAAGAAGGCAATATTATATCGATGCCTCAGCCCAGTCTTGAAAGACAAAGGATAACCCTTGTAGGGGCAGCTGCGCGTGAAATTCTGAGACAAGGGTTGCACAATCACACCTTTCCTGAATCGGCACTGTTTGAGTCCAGTGGCAAGAAGAAGTCTAGGACGACTGGTAACAATGTCAAGATAAGTGGAGAGCACATACAGCACCCGAGAGTCCCAAATGGCCACCCGTTTAGTACTGACCAGGTTCAAAGTTTCTTAACTTCAGTGATCCAGCGGGAATCGGTGTGTCAACGTGATTATGCCGTGTGTATATATATATATATATATATATATATATATATATATATATATATATATATATATATATATATATATATATATATATATATATATATATATATATATATATATATATATATATATAATGAGTGTGTTAGAGTAAATGATAGTTTGCTTGAAGCATTGCTGGTAAAGGAATATATGAAAGTTTTAAAAGCCAAAAGCAATGCGGAAAGGACCGGAATCATGAGAGTAAAGAAGAGAAAAACAAACAAAAAAATAGACGGGTAGGTTTGAGTAGATAAATGTCTAACTGTTTATTCATCTATCATTCCTTACCTCGTTGTATAATTATTTTGCAAGGAAGTTGTTTTTATGTCCGTTGGTGGTATGGAACTTCGATTAATTTCGGGAGAAAAACACCCCCCCCATTTTCAAAAAGAAAACAAAAGTATATTCAAGATGGCGATGTGCCTTGTTTGGGGATAGAGGTCAGGACCGCAGTAAGATGTGACTAGTTAAACCGTAGGAAGCTGGGGGTAATTTTATTTTATTTTATTTATTTATTTTTTTGTTATAAACATTTATTGGCTATATATATATATATATATATATATATATATATATTTATAATCCTGTTTAGTTTATTATTATTATCATTATGTTTATTAGTATTATTGTTGTTGTTGTTGTTTCAAACTAGCGACGCAGCTAAGGTTTTTCTTTTTATTATAGTATCGCAGTAAAATTCACGTAACCTATGGTGTAAGAGAGATAACTGTGTTTAACTTTATTTTATCCTTTTTTATTATTATGTTTTTTTATACTAGTTCGTTATAAATATATATTGTTGTTGTTGTTTTTATTCTGTTTTTTATTATTTGTATTTTGTATATATATAGATAGATAGATAGATAGAAAGAGAGAAAGAGAAACACTGCAAAATATGTGATAGAAAGAGAATAATATAAAAATTACAAACAAAATAAAATGAAAGAGGAAGTGCTTAGTATATACTCCAGAAGTAATAAGTCTTCCGCCATTTTTTTATACCAGGGGCTGACAACTTATCAACAATAAGGCCAATCAACAATAAGGCCAATAGGATAAGGGTCAATGGGTTTCAAGTGACAGATGCGATAACACCGTGATGTGAATTTGATTAATAAAGAGCATGACTAAACAAGAGCTAGAAAATTAATAAATATTTTTGTACGTTTTGATCAGCTCAGTTTTGCTATAATAACAAATAGATTCTCTAAACTAAATGAAGCTCAAATTCGTTAAGTTTTGCTCTTGTAATCTTTAAGAATAATGAAGGTTCGCGTTAGCGTTCCTTATTTCTCAAAACATTACATGATGTCTAGCTTGGGTATCATAATATAAGAAAGAGGGTGTAGCTCTAATCTAAAAAGAATTATCCTACGTAAGATGAAAAGGTTAACGTCTAATTTGCTTGCAATTCAACAGTATATTACTGCCTAGGAATTCTGAATGAAATGCAATGATTTTTCAGTACTTCGATGGATGATCCCTCGAGAATATTCTAAGCGGTATGAGCTAAAACTAAATAAAAAATAGATAATGCTCGTCAATCTTGGCACGAGTCTCTTGGGCAACGAAAATATTGATGGAAAATCTTTGCCGCTTCGTGCAAGAGAAACTATACAAGTCAATTCAAAGTTGTATTAACGAAACATTGTAACAAATCTCTTTCTATTTTCTATGCCAGTTTCTATCTATACTTTTGAAATCCACCTGTCTTGATATCGCAAAAACATTATTTTCGATTCATTTATTTTTTTTTCTAGGTTTGACTAAATTTCTGAACATTTCAGCTGCACATATCTTTCTTTTGCTCTTTTTTCTGTTGTTTTTTTCTTCTCCAAATTATATCTGCACTATTAACTAAACATGAAAAATGCTTAAGCCAAATTGTTTTACTCTTAACCAGCTTTTAAACGGGTTCTTCCAAACTAAATTAATAAAAAAAAAACAAAAACAAAAAACCCCCCCAAAAAACCCCGACCTCACAAATTGAAAGTTCCATTACGTTATCTTATAAAGATAAAGCTTGAATGCTCCAATCATTCTCTATCGAGGTTAGATGAAGACCCCACCCCGCAAAAAATTATGTGAGGGAAGATTATTTTCAAATATTCTCCTAAACTGGGAACGGAGTAACGGACTTATATTAAGTAGATATTAATAAGTCCTTACATTTTTTTAATGGAGAGAAGATAATGCACTGTGGTTTTGTTATCGGCAGCCCCAGTAACTCTCGCTTCTCCTTTTTGTCCCTCCGTCCTCATTTTCAATAAGTGATTTTTCTGACAAAAAGTGAAGAAAAAGCTGCTTTCCAGGTCGGTAATACTTGGTGAACAGTAGCCTGAGATGTCGGAAGATTTCTCTTTCTATGTCTATCCTTGTGGCCACGTCACTAGTAAGAGTGTCAGAGGTAAACGTTTCATCTGGGCTGACGATACCCACCTGATAGTGAGGGATCCGAACCTTGGTTAACCACTAAGGAAGCTGTCCTCTCAGCAGGTGTAAAGTATTGGGGCTGCTGTATTGCTATTTGGCGAATGGATTCTGGACCATGCAATAGTTTCTGGTGGGGACTTTCGATGCCATACTAGTGGGTAATTGTTACGGCTTTACTTTATCATGTGCTACAAAAAAATTCCTCTCTTACTTTCCTTCTCTGTCCTACTCTAACCAAGTCTGTCGACCTGTTCCACAAACCCCAAATACTCTAACAACATCTAAATCTGACCCCCAAGATCGCCATGGACATGGAATATGCACCTACATTAAAGATGGCTTCCCGTGTAGTAGAGATATCCCCAGAGAAGACCCTAATTCACCTTGTATGTGCTCCAGGTTGCACTTGCTTACACCAGCCCATTCATATTTACCCTCTATCGCCCCCACAACAGCGGGGTTACTGTCCTTAAGAGTATATTCGTAGAAAATTGACCTCATCCTGTCTACTCATCCTTCGGCTAATATTCACATTTGTGGTGACTTCAGTGTCCATAATGTGGAATGGCTTACCCACTCAAACAAGACAGATGATGAGGAGAGGTTTTGTCATGATTTTGCCATTGCCTATGACCTAACTCAGATTGTTCACGAACCCACCCGTGTGCCTGATAATACTGGTCAGTATGCAAGCCTTCTTGACCTTTTTCTCACAACTTCCCATGAGCTATTGTTACGGCTTTACTTTATCATGTGCTACAAAAAAATTCCTCTCTTTCTCTCTCTTACTTTTCTTCTCTGTCCTACTCTAACCAAGTCTGTCGACCTGTTCCACAAACCCCCAAAACTCAACATGAAATATCTAAAAAAACAACAAAAAAACAGGAATAAACCTAGAACCCCATCCTCCAACGTAGACCCCTACTACCAGGTCTCCTTCTCCAACATCAGGGGTCTACGTTCCAAATTTCCAGAGTTTGAAACCCAATTACAAGAGATGAAACCGGACTTACTCTTTCTAAGCGAAACTAGCATAGGGCCGACCACTTCCCTATATGAGTTCATAATAAAAGGATACTCTAACTTAACATCTAAATCTGACCCCCAAGATCGCCATGGACATGGAATATGTGCCTACATTAAAGATGGCTTCCCGTGTAGTAGAGATATCCCCAGAGAAGACCCTAATTCACCTTGTATGTGCTCCAGGTTGCACTTGCTTACACCAGCCCATTCATATTTGCCCTCTATCGCCCCCACAACAGCGGGGTTACTAGCCTTCTTGACCTTTTTCTCACAACTTCCCATGAGCTATGTTCATATTCCGTTCTATCCCCCCTTGGATCCTCCGATCACACAGTTGTATCAGTTAAGATAAAAAGGAAATACAATAAGTCTTCAGATGTACGTCTTCACCGTACTGTATATCGATACTCTATGGCTGACTGGGATAGGTTCCGTACATTCATATCTGATCTACCTCTGCATTCCATGTGTAAAAAGGAGGTGTCCTCTATAGTATCAGACCTGACTGAATGGTTAATTGTAGGCATAGACCGATTCATACCATCCAAAAAAAATTCCAACAAAAACCTAACAGCCAGCCATGGTTCTCCCCAGAATGTGCTGCTGGCATTGCGCACAGAAATCACCTTTTCCATAGCTACCAACGTAATAGATGCACTGAGACTAAAGCTGCCTCCAGGGTTGCCTGCAACCACTGTAAAAGAGTAATAAAAAATGCAAGAGAGCTATATGCTCAATCCGTCAAATCCAAAGTAGCTTAGCAGCGGCTTGGTTCCAACCAGTTTTGGCAAATATCAAACAGAATCCTGAACAGAAGTGTGCGTTCTATCCCAACCATTATCAATGGACCAGAGGTCATCTCGTCAGCATCAGACAAGGCCAAACTACTTGCCAAGAACTTTTCAGCTAACTCTACCCTCTGCGACGAAAGTCATCAACTCTCTGTATTTCCACCTACAACAAACAGCACACTATCCAACATACAAATATCTGTGCACGAGGTCGCCAAGCTAATCAAGAACCTTGATTCCAGTAAAGCAACTGGCATTCCAATTATAGTGTTGAAAAAGCTTCGACCAGAACTTGGTTCCATACTTACAAAACTGTTTAAGCGTTGCCTTAAGGGGGAGTGCTTCCCAACACCCTGGAAAACCTCGTCAGTATGCTCTGTATTTAAGAACTCAGGTGATAAGTCATATCCCTCTCAGTACAGACCAATAAGTAAGTTACTGGAATCCATATTAAATAAAGAAGTAGTCAACCACCTCAGCAGAAATAACCTTCTTAGTGACATGCAATATGGTTTCCGTTCTGCTAAATCTACAGCTGATGTGCTAACAGTTATATCCCATAGGATTAGTGAATCTCTCGACAAAGGTTTCCTTTCTAGGGCAATTGCTTTTGACATATCAAAGGCCTTCGATAAGGTTTGACATAAGGGCCTACTTCACAAGATTTCCGCGACGGTATAACTTGAAATTTTTTCTCAATCATTAAATCATTTTTCTCTGATAGGTTCATAAGAGTAGTGGTTCATGGGCAGAAATCAGAGGCCCACAATATTAATGCTGGAGTCCCCCGGGGGCCCATCCTGGGTCCAACTCTCTTCCTGATCTACATCAATGATCTCCCAAAACACATACTTAAATCATTCGTTGACATCTATGCTGATTATACGACCATCTAGGGCAACACATCAAAGGCCGTAAATGACAAAGCTCTCTCTGATTCCCTCTTCTCTCATCTTGAGCGCGTGATTTAGTGGGGGAAGAGATGTCTGGTTACTTTTAATGCATCTAAAACCAAGCTCCTATCTTTACATCATCACGCTCTGTTCCTCATCTAACATCAATTGAAATGGATGGCTCTCGTCTTGGGGGGGGGCTTCATGTTTTGACAAGCTTCTGGGTTTGATCGTTACTCCTGATCTTAAATGGAACACGTATATCAAGTCTGTTGCTCTGGCCGCTGAGAAAATGGTAGGATCCTTCTACCACTCCAGAAGATATCTCACTACTGATGCAATTCTCTATCTCTATAAAAGCTAAGTACGTCCAAAGATGGAGTACTGCTGCCACATCTGGGCTAGAGTTTAAAAAAAAACAGAATATCCTGCCTTGACAAAGTACAAAATATGCTTTCTTCTCTTCCACGCAACCTCTCTCCCACAGAAGAGACGTTGCGAGCCTGTCTTTGTTTTATCGTTATTACCATGGCAAGTGCTCGTCCGAGCTCCAATCTCTGGTCCCCCTCGCCAATCCTTCATGATAAACACCCGTCTAGCTGAAACCACTGTCAATAATTTCCCCCACTCTTTATCTGTGCCTAAATCAAAACGTAGATTCCATGAACATAGTTTTTTTCTGAAAAGTGCACGCCTGTGGAATTCTCTTCCGTTTGCCTGTTTCCCATCTGGCTACAACTTGGACGTCTTCAAGTCCAACATAAACAAATTCCTGATTAATCGCCCCCTTATCAAATCCGTTATCAAATCTCCAATACCAACATCCCATTGATTATTGTACACAAAATAACCCTTATCCCCGAGTGGCTTCAGGGCCTTGATAAGTGGTGATCCCCATGTAAAAAAAAATTACTTCGTTTTCTGAGGTTAGCATTTCATCTCTATGTAAGATATGGAGACATTGGAATATCTTTTTACCTGTCAAACGTTGTATTTAACACCAATTGTGTTATTCCTAGAAATCTCTGTTATAGTACAGCTGTCTTAGGCTGTCTTAATTTGACCAAATTCCAAGACAAGAACTTATCTGATCTGGTGGTGTGGTCTTGAACCGTGTGTGTTACAGTTCAAACTTCTCTCGTGCCTCCACGCCGTCCAGCACCGTCGAAAAGAAACAAACAACAAAAAAATAAATCCGGGTCGGAATTTTTTCCTTTTAAACAAAAGCATTTATTACCATTATGAGGGAGAGTTACTTGGCTGAAGAACGTCCTGGGAATACAACCAGCTCCCCGGGTGTTTGACACGATGTCCAACGATAGGCACATGTTGGAAACATCCACAAAAACGGGTTGAAATGTCGTCGGCTATAACCGGCTGGCATGGGCTGCTTCTTGTCTTCATTACGTCGTCGCAGGAATCTTTCCATCGTCGGCATTAATGGCATGTTGGAATCTAACGCTTATACAAAAATAGCGAACAGATGCATTTTTATAAAAATCTACCGTGCTAGAAAACTACTAACATCTGAAAGTATCCTGTACCTCTATAAGGCAACCATTCGCCCATGTATGGAGTATTGCTGTCATATTTGGGCTGGTGCATCGGCTACTAGTCTCTCGCTCCTTGACAAGGTTCAAAAGAGAGTCGCAAATCTGATAGGCCCTGAATTGGCATCTAAGCTTCAGCCTTTGTCCCATCGACGAAACGTTGCATCCCTCTGCCTGTTCTACAAGTATTATAATGGTGAATGCTCTGACGAACTGCAAGCACGTGTGCCCCCACGACGTGAACACCCTCGACAAACCCGACAGGCTGCAAAATCCCTTCCCTATATTGTAGAAGTCCCTAGATGTAAAAGATATTTCTACTCCAGTAGTTTCTTCCTCGCCAATCCTTCATGATAAACACCCGTCTAGCTAAAACCACTGTCAGTTATTTCCCTCGCACTTTATCTGTGTCTTAATCAAAATCCATTCCAGGTCCCTGCTTCGCCAACTGTACTGACGTTCAGAAGTTCAATTGCAACGTGAACCAACATCTTGTTGCTCAAATCCCTACATAATACCCCAGTAGTTGTTGCCCCTGTTAGTAACCCCCTACACCAAAGTGGCAATGTGCCTTGTATGGGGTGAAAATGTAATAAAAAAAAAATAATTTATTTAAGATTTGACAATGAGGAGCATATTTTCATAAAGACCAGTTGAAACCAGACGCATGATATGTCGCGTGCGCCGACTCCAGAATTCAAGCGTCAACTGTTTAAAACAAACAGAATTATATTTAATTCTATCTTTCTTCATTGAAAGAGAGAGAAGGGGAGTGAAAGACAGAAAGAGAGAGGGAGAGAAGGGGGAAGGAGAGGGACATTCACACATAACGTTTAAACATTATTTTGTTTTTATATCCATGAGTTCTTTCGGGTTTGATCTTTCAAATTCTAAGGTCTTATAGCGTTTTGACTTGATTCAATATTATAAACAGTCATTCTTGGCTTGAGTCATAACAGAACATTTTCAATATCACAAAAACCTGCTTAACACATCTGCACCTCAAAAGCGCAGATCAAGTTAGGCACAAGGTCCATTAATGTAGAAGCCACCAGCTCCCTTAAAAGGGGTACGTCATTGTGCCACACCGTTACTCTCCCCTCTCGACACCACTTAAAAGTCTCCCGCTGTCATATGTCCATCTAACATGATCACGTTTTTGTTTCTTCCGACCGCACGCTGGCCACAGCCAGCCTTCACTTTACACATCTGTCTCTTTCGGCGTCGACTTTTCTTCTTTCGACTACGTGGTGTCCTTTTCTTTTTGATAACGGCAGCTCGAGCACACTTCCTACGTTGCATTGTAGAGAACCTACTGTTGATTTCAGAAAACTATTTTATATATAATGTCTTGCATTAACATTTTAAATGCAAAAGTCATTTATCATCATTTATTTGTGCTCTACACAGAAATATTCATTTCGAACGTGCCCCTGTCATATCAAAGAACCTACTGTTGATTTTATATGTTGGGCCTTTCTGCTTGTGTGATAATAAAACTTCTCAAATGCATTTGTGATCTTAGAATGTCTAAGATGTAAACTTTGGTCAAAATCGCCTGTTTCTGCTTTCATCGGATTATTTCGATTATCGATTACGACACTTATCGAAGACATTCCGACATGAAACCTATCTAAGAATACTGCCGGACATATAAAGTACTTTCGTATGAAATTTCATAAAAAATTATCCAGTCGTCTTCGAGTGCATAGGGAACGAACTTACAAAGTTCGTTTCATATAACGATAAAAATATTATGTCAAAATTGTACACCGTTCCATTTTTCAAAATTATCTCCCAAGATTCACAATAAAACATATTAAGAAAACAACTTCAGTTTTATCCATTGTTAAAATATGGATGCTATCTAATATTTCGAATGTACTCAAACCACGTGTTTCGGAGATCGTCTTTTCATTGGTTGATTTCAATGACGTGGAATGGCGATCCTATAAAGTAACGATGTTTCATTTACATTTATTGAGGCAGTTTTTGACAAAATTGTTGTATTCTCTAGGGACTAACCGGTACTTATGTGAATGGAGAGGGATGGACGAAGGGGACTAATGCAATGAGGGATGAAAAGGGGGTGTAAGATAAAAAAAATTGATGAATATGAACAGAAAAAAAGGAAGAGACTGAAATGAATGAATAAATAGGATGCTGAGCCCGTATCTTTAACGACTGAACATCGAACCGACTTGAACAAAAGAATGCAAGATATGAAATAAGGATTACGAAGAACAGAGCGGAAGGAAAAACAAAAGGACACTCAGAATAACAATGAATGTAAAAGAGCGAAAGAGAAAGAGAAAGAATAAGAGATAAAGACTACGGTCAATAGGCATCTCCTGTCTTTCCGATAATTACACTGGCCAACACAGTTTTTTTTGGTGCCCACGGTTTCTAAGCTGATTTGGACTTTTTGGGTGCTAATTCCGAAAATCATATTAATTTTTTCTCATCAGGTCAAGTTGTTGAGATATTTGCAATTTTATATATTTTTTTACCTTAAACTTAGTGGGTCTGCCTTCCTATTATCCCCCTTTAAATTACTCTTAACTAAAAATGTTACTTCTTCCTAATTTCCTCTTCCGGTTGGTCTTTATTTCCATTTTGTAATCATTGGCGGCACAACGTCTTTCTTCTTTATCCGCTCCCATCTCCGACACCAACGTTATGTTTTACTCATTTCTTCTTTTGGACAATGTGTTTTCTTTGTCATGCAACGTGACATTTCATGTTTCATTTTTTACGAACTTATTCAGTCTTTTGATTTCTTTTTCCTACCTTCATTTGTTGTTATTGTTTTTACTTTCTCATAAAGTTCTTGTTAGCTCCTTACATTAAGTGGCTTCACGCCTGGTTTGGAACGATTTCCATAGAAATAGTATTATTTGCATATATTATATCAGGGACTGTGTCTGTTTGTATATTTGCATAACGGTCTCTGCCAAATTACTCTGGCTATTTTTGGTCTACAGATCTGAAACTTTATAGATGTGGTATTTAAACATTTGGAACAAAATGATCTGCTTTAAAGCCGGGGAAATAGCCGATAATGGGTCGAAATTTTACAAAATTGGAATTTCTCAAGTGTAGTCTGACCTAATGAGTATGGTCTTTGCGTTCACAAATAAACATTTATACGTTTAACTGCGTTAATTTGCCAAGTTTTGATATGCATTTATTGTTAATTCGCCCTATAGAAGACGACATGATTCCATTTCCGTTCAGAGAAATCAGGTTTTATATTTGTGTTGCAGACCATAGTTGGTTAGTTGTGTACAAGAACGGTAGGAACTTTCTATCATGTCTGAAAGTGACACAATGTTCAACGAACGAGATCGAAGATGCACCGCTAACTTATCATCTCTACTGCTCAAAGTTATAACAACAGAACTATTGTCAGCACCCTCAAAATACATTAGTGGATTGTCACGAATAACAAGGACGTGGCCATGGTGATGAAAACAGTTTCCGGCCATAGTTATGGTCATTGTTGTGGTTTCAAGTAACAGCCACATCATGCCACCTCACATCTTCGATATCAGCTTGAAAGTCAACACCAGGATGTACTTGGAGGTACTGAAGAATGTGTTGGTCCCCTGGTGCAATCAGGTGGCCGCTGGCAGACCCTGGGTGTGGAAGAAAGACTCGGAATCGGCCCACAAGTCCAAAGAGACACAGGCTTAGCTTCAGAAACAGTTCTACGACTTTGTATCCTTCTCCCACTGCCTCTCCTTTACCTACCTGAACCCACTGGACTACTTCGTTTGGTCATATGTCGAGAACATCACCAACATGACCTCTCACAACACCAAAGCCAGCCCCATCGCTGCCATCCGCTGTTTATTCGCTGAGCTCCCGCAGACGCTTGGGGGAAAAGGCATGTTCCCAGTTACGGACCCGTATCGAGGCGGTGATTGAGGCTGTAGGCGGCTACATTGAATAGATGTTAGTTCGACTACATAATCAAGTTTCCTGAATTGATTTCTTCATTTAAAGTAAAAAAAAGCTGCAGTGTTTTTTTATGGCAACAACTTTATTATTTCACCCTGTACTGCCTCATTATTCTGGGATTTTTCTTTCTCAACAGGTTATGCCTATTTATCTACATAAAGTATATATGGAGTTCAGGAAACAAGTTTTGATTGACTCACATTTAATATAATAATAATAGATGAATCGATAAAACAAAACAAAGTACGAATTAAAGTAATAAAGAATAAAATAAAATCAAACAATTCTTTTCAATTTTATGCAATAATAAAATGGTTAAAATTATTTTAAAGTCATTGAATATCCTATGAACTCTGTCACATTCAAATAAGTGTCGTCTTTTTTATTTTCTTTCTCGTTTTGTTTATTTCTGTTATTTGTTCATATCAAAACCTATTAAATAGCAAACAAAATGGCGGATCATCAGTTGAAGGAGGCGAACATTTCCAGTCGATTCTGCGTCTTTAAAGTCATTAAATGTTTACGAAAACTTTCAAGTCGTCTTTCTCTCTTTAATGAAAAATAGATTCGTGCTGAATAATTAAACAGTCGAAATATAGCAGACATAATCAACTCAGGACAAAGAAAAATATCCCGCGCGTGCACATGACGTGAAAAAAAAAGAATGTTCACGCAGCGACCGTATATACGAATTCTCATTTACACACACATAAACGCGGACGCATTTATCCCGCAGATATACTTTATATCGGCTAATATTTTATTAGTGATAATTAGTGTGGCAGCAGTCGTATCTATTATACCAGTTTCCGTCCGTATAGCTGAAAAATGAGACGCTGAAGTGTGTCCATTGTCTCCTTCATAGCAGGACATTCATTAAAGAATCATGTTTTTTTTGTTATTGAAACCGTTATGTTTTTAAATACTTAACGACGCAGTGAAGAAAAAAAAAAAAAACTGCGAACACTGTTAAAAAATCAAATGCGCACCATCGCTGCAGGAAACCAGAATTGTTTAAGACGTCAATTATGCGATATATAAAAAAAGGACTTTGTTTACACCCCAAAACGTTTCGTGTAAGGTAGATGTCTCTAAAAATAAAAAAAAAAAACTAGTGACATCCGAACTCTAGAGTTATCTGGAGAAAAAATTGGGGAACCCAACAAACTGCTGCTCCACTTCTAAACTGCATATAAGTATAAATTGACGTATAAAGAATTGTTTACTGAAATAAAAAAAAATTGCCACGTAAGATTATTTTTTACTTGATTTAAGTTATTTATCCATTAGTTGTGAAACATGTTTTCTTTTGTTTTTTTTATTTTTACATTTTACTAGTGTCAAATCTACTGTGAGTCCATACTCAGTAACCACGTCCATGACCGTGGCCAGTCGTCTTCGTAGCAGCATTTCGCTGGCTGCCTTAGTGGTGAATCGTTACTTCCATATCAGAGCCTTTGTTACTCATCGGTAAACGCAGGATGAATCTGCCTTGATATGTCGAATCTTCGCCTTCCACTAGAGCGCCAAGTTAACTCCTTTTAACATTGCGCCCAGTTCCGTCAAGTCAATGTGTTGCACATTATTCGCTGGGTACAACAAACTCGCGTCCGCAATAACCGATCCGTTGGCCTCTAACACGACTTCTGTGGCAAGTAAGATTGCGTCCACCTAAACCGATCACTTTCATTCACACACCAATCACCTTGCACATTCATTCACACACCAATCACCTTGCACATTCATTCACACACCAATCACCTTGCACATTCATTCACACACCAATCACCTTGCACAGGGTCGTGCTGATGTATCCTACTCAGCGTTCCCATCAACATACTCCTGCGAGAAGTGTCATGCGTTTCATCATTGCAGCCAATGGCAATTTTGGTAATTCTTTTGTTGGCGCAATGTTTTATGCATGCTGTAGCTACAAGGAGCCAAACAAACAAACAAACAAACAAACAAACAGGAAAATGACCAATCAGTTTTCCACATACTGAAAGAATTGTTCGCTTCGTCATGACTGGTGGATATTCTGGGGCGCATCTCCCTTCAAATATAACGGTATAAAGTTTGCAACATCATCTATTTGGTGTAATTTTGCAACAAGTCGCACCTTTTTGAGCCAGGCCACAACGTCTCCATCACTGTAGAAGGGCTTTATTGCTGAACTGTACATTTGCCATGTCCAGCAATTAAAACACAAAGTGGAAGAATAAATAATTTTTTTACTTTTGAAATAATATATACGAAATCTTCGTTCTTGATTAGCTTGGCGACCTCACGCCCAGATATTTGTATGTTACCTAGCGTGTTGTGTCTTATAGGAGGAAATACGGGGAGTTGATGGCTTCATCGCATAGGGTAGAATTTGCTGTAAAGTTCTTGGCAAATAGTTTGGCCTTGTCTGATGCTGACGAGATGACTGCTGGTCCATTGATAATGGTTGGGATAGAACGCACGGTTCTGTTCAGGAACGTATTTGTTATTTGCCAAAACTGGTGGGAACGAAGCCGCTGCTCAGCTACATTGGATTTGACGGACTGAGCATATAGCCCCTTTGCATTTTTTATTACTCTTTTACAGTGGTTGCTGGTAGCCTGAAGGCAGCTTTAGTCTCAGTACATCTATTACGTTGGTAGCTATGGAAAAAGTGATTTCTGTGCGCAATGGTAGCAGCACATTCTGGGGAGAACCATGGCTGGCTGTTAAGTTTTTGTTGGAATTTTTTAGATGGTATAAATCGGTCTATGCCTACAATTAACCATTCGGTCAGGTCTGATACTATAGAGGACACATATTTTTTAAACATGGAATGCAGAGGTAGATCAGATATGAATGTACGGAAGCTATTCCAGTCAGCCATAGAGTATTGGTATACAGTACGGTAGAGGGGTACGTCTGAAGACTTATTACATTTCATTTTTATCTTAACTGATACAACGGAGTGGTCAGAAAATCCCAGAGGAGATAGAACGGGACATGAACATAGCTCAGGAGAAGTTGAGAGAAAAAGGTCTAGAAGCTTGCATACTAACCAGTATCGGGCACACGGGTGGGTTCGTGAACAATCTGAGTTAGGTTATAGGCAATGGCGAAATCATGACAGAACCTCTCCTCATCATCTGTCTTGTTTGAGTGGGTCAGCCATTCCACATTATGGACACTGAAGTCACCACAAATGTAGATGTTAGCTGAAGGATGAGGTCAATTTTCTCAGATATGCTCTTAAAGAGAGTAACTCCGCTGTTGAGGGGACGATAAAGGGCGAATATAAATGCAGTGGTGTAAGCAAGTGCAATCCGGAAGCACATATAAGGTAAATTAGGGTCTTCTCTGGAGATATCCCTACCACACAGAAAGCCATCTTTAATGTAAGCACACATTCCATATCCATAGCGATCTTGGGGGTCAGATTTAGATATTAAGTTAGAGTATACTTTAATTATGAACTCGTCTAGGGAAGTAGTCGGCCCTATGCCAGTTTCGCTTAGGAAGAATATATCCGGTTTCGTCTCCTGTAATTGGGTTTCAACCTCTGGAAGGTTGGAACGTAGACCCCTGATGTTGAAGAAGGAGACATGGTAGTAGGGGTCTACATTGAAGGATGGGGTTCCAGGTTTATTCTTTTTTTTCTGGAGATATTTCATGTTGAGGTATTTGGATCTGTGTAACAGGTCAGTATACTTGGTTAAAGCAGGACAGAGAGGGAAAGTAAGAGAGAAAAGACAGGATTTTTTTGCGGCACATGAAAAGGTAAAGCCGTAACAATTACCCATTAGTATGGCATCGAGAGGCCCCACCAGATACTACTGCATGGTCCAAAATCCATTCACCAAATGGCAATACTGCAGCCCAGTACTTTGCAGCTGCTGATAGGACAACCTCCTTAATGGTTAATCCAAGGTTCGTGTCCCTGAATATCAGGCGGATAACGTCAGCTCAAATGAAACGTTTACCTCCAGCACCCTTACTAGTGACATGGCCACAAGGATAGACATAGAAACAGAAAAATTTTCGACATCTCAGACTACTGTTCAAGAATTACTACTGACCTGGATAGCAGCTTTTTCTTCACTCCTTGTCAGAAAAATCACCCATTCCAAATGAGGTCAGAGGGACAAAAACGGAGAAGCGAGAGTTACTGGAGCCGCCGATAACACATCCACTGTGCATTATCTACACTCCATTAAAAAGATAGGTAAGAAGGACTTATAAATATTTATTTAACAAGTTCGTTGCTCCATTACCATTTTAGAACTATGTTTGAGGATAATCTCTCCTCCCATATTAATGCGTGGATGTTTTTGTCTTTATCTACCTCGAGTTAGAATGTTCGATCTGCACCTTATAATTAAAATCCAATAATGGAACTTTTATCAATTTGTGAAGTCGTGTTATTTTGTATTAATTTAGATTGGGAGACCTCATTTAAAAACTGGTTTAGAGTAATACCGTTCGGGTTACGTATTAAGTTTACACTAGTTAAAAATAATGCATACTGCAGAGAACAAACCGCGTTTTTGGGTTTAGATAATAGTCCAAGGTTTTAATTTGGAAAGTTCGTTTTCATCGGTGACTTTTTTTTCTTTTCATTTTAAATATATATATATATATATATATATATATATATATATATATATATATATATATATATATACATATATATAGTGCAAAATCACTTTACATGTATATATATATGTGAAATACTGATATAAATATATCTATATATACAGTATATGTGTGTACATTATATAACACACACACACACGTCTATATATAAATAAATATTACAGAAGATCAGAACAACATAAACATCGTCGGTCTCATATCAAAACAAAGAAGACTTTGTCTTCCTTGCCAAATTCTCATCTGCCAGAAAAAAACTGTTCCAAGAAACCAATTATTGTTTGGATTTGCAACCACGATGCCGACGTTTTTCTGATCTTTAATACATATGTAACTTCATATTGCGCTTTTAATTTTGATTTTTCTTAATAATTAAGCATTCTACTAGGCTTTCCTCGCATTATGTGTGTGTATGTGTATTCTTATTGATATAAAATATTTGCAAGCTTGCAACACTGAATATGCTAATGTTTCGGACAGATGGTGGGTTTAGGAAAACTCGTCACCAGAAAACCCGTACCCGGAAAACGCGTACTCGGAAAACTCACCCCTTTTTGTGAGGTAGGAAAACTGGTCCCTTATTTATTCAAAAAGGGACCAGTTTTCCGGGTATGAGTTTTCCGGTTACGAGTTTTCCGGGCACCGTCCGAAACATATGCGTCATCATATATATATATATATACATATATATATATATATATATATATATATATATATATATATATATATATATATATGTTTGGTGGTTACATTTTAAATTCTGAAAAAAAAAACAACGTATAGAAACATATATATATATTGCTCTATTCTTAAATATTGAGCTTTTCCTTTTTGGCTAGGATCACCTTGAAAATATTACTTCAAGTAATATCTATCAGGATTTTCATCTGAATTCTATCAGTGTCTTATATATATATATATATATATATATATATATATATATATACATATATATATATATATTAAACATTTAACATATTGCGTACTCAAAAATATAACCAAAGCACGCACGCACGCACGCACACACACACACACACACACGTATATATATATATATATATATATATATATATATATATATATATATATATATATATATATAAACCCTAATGTCCGGCTGTCGGTCGGTCGGTCGGTCTGTCTGTCTGTCTGTCTATCTGTCTATCTGCCTCCATATTTTTATACTATATATCTCGCGAAACTAAAATCGCAGAGCGGCGCTTGGGGCCTCAAAAGATTGGAATTTTTACCGGCGGTTTTTTATGCGTTTCAAAGTTTTTTAAGGGGTCCAAAATGAGTCGAAATCGAAAAAATTGGGAAAATTTTGTACATTTACCTTATTTTATTTTTAATTTTTAATTTTTATCGATTTATATGCGTGTCACGTTTGTATAGTGGTAACGTCACCAGCTTTGAATGCCACAGTTTCGGTTCTGATTCTAACTGATGACACCTAAATAGTTTTGAAATCACGACTCTATAATAAATATTCGAAATCTGTACAAATTAAAATATCATATTTAAGCGTATTTTACGCCTGTCAAAGCTGAACACCCCCTGCTATTATATATATATATATATATATATATATATATATATATATATATATATATATATATATATATATATAAAGTCGATATGTCTAAACTCATGTGCACAATCATCTACACGTAACTATATGTGTGAATACATTAAGATGGTTTTATAATGGCAGGATGAGTATTTTAGTGCCTTTTCTGTCATTGATATATTTCCCGCCAACTGCTGAGCGAGTAATATCCAAGCGGAAATTGACCAATCATTTGCAAGCTATTTCGTCAGTCGCCATTGCCATTTGCAACTGATCAGGACATCATTTTCTCCGTTTTTTCACCACTGTGGCAACAACAGCAGCTGCAACTCTCACAGCTTCAGAGCGCTTTAGTGTCACGTGACAGCGAACATAATTCAACGGCCAGCGTCACGTGTGTTCCCGAACGCGGCGGCCATTAATTGCAACTGATTACCATTGTTTAAGAGAAATCACATGCCACATTAGATGCGAAGATGGAAAAAACGAGTCGGATCGATTCACGCTTCTCAATTTACTCTACGCTGAGGAAATTGTTTCGTTGACAAACAGACTATTTCTCTTTACATTTTTATTGCTTGTTTTTGGTTTCTGATATTTTCTGGCTAAAACTGTTCAAGTTTGAGTCTTTCCTCCCAATAAATTTCACTATTCGGTTCACTAACAAATGTGTTTCACTATTCTCCTGATGCATAACTTGAATAAATGTTCGTATTATTTTGATTCATCGAACTACTGATCTTATTGTGATTATCTTTCGACCTTCTTCAGGTGTAACTTGTCAAACTCAGGAATCTTTCTGTCGAAATCGCAAGTACCGTTGGCATAGTGGATTAAGTACTTGGTAAAATTCAGTTGTAAGTTACACTCTCTGGAGGTTGAAGTTCCAATCATGAGAGCTGGCGACACTTAAAATACAACTGTAAATTATTTAAAACTTCTGCTGAATCATGGCTGACAAAATGAGGGCATGCTACCTCGGTAAATTAAATAAAGGTCTTCCATTCGAAATCCGTTCCGTTTCCTGAGTTCAACAGAAAGATTCCCGAGTTCGACAAGATACACACGCAGAAGATTACATCGACCTAAACGTTTTGAAAATAACACTCATGAGATCAGTAGTCTGAAGAATCCGAACAATAAGAAATATTAATTCTCATCTCCAAAATGATCTCTGATTTTCAGATTATTGCATTTTTCATTCTTCTACTGCTCCTCTGGCCACTGCTCTTAATCTGATGTAATGGATATTTGCCATCCGTTTTGATCTTTTCGAGCAGAATAAAAAAATAATAGCAATTACTTTCGTAACGACCCTCGTATTTCAGTTTTAAGGCATGACTTGGCCTCTTTCTCAAATGAAATTAATAATTAGAACTCAGTATATTTTCATATAAATATGCTTTGAGTTGAACTAGTTAATAAAATCGAGCGGTCTTTCTTTACTTGAGTATCGCATATAAAATTAGATTCATTTTCGTGTATATCCCTTCATTATCTAATAATATGTATTTAATCTTTATTTTTTCATTCTTCACCCCCCCCGATACTCTTTTATCTACTTCCCCTCTCAATATAGAAATTACTAACATGAATTTTATTTGGTCGTTTGGAAAATTATTTGCCATAGTAAACCCTCTTGTTTCTCTCTCTCTCTCTCTCTCTCTCTCTCTATATATATATATATATATATATATATATATATATGTATATATATATATATATATATATATATATATATATAGTCATTCACATACAGTACTGTTTCGCTGTTTCACAGCTCATCAATGCGGCTAGACAGGCAATTGCCTCCAGCCAGGATCGAAACCCGACCGCCCAAATGACAGTCAAGGCTTCTTACCATTAAGCTATACGACTGATACTGAGCGGGTAATGAATCAACGATGTTTTGACATCATCCAAATGCCTCCGCTCGATTTGTTTACACAAAGAGCGTCGCTTAATACGCTATTGGCAGTTTGTATATCATTTCCCAATATGCTCAACCCAAGATAGAGAGCATATATATATATATATATATATATATATATATATATATATATATGTATATATCAAAGCCAACCACAAAACTTAAACCCATCCTAACTTCCTCTAAATTCAATCAATGCACTAAAAATCGGGTTACAAAATGCAACAAACAGCGATGTGGAACTTGTGACATAATAAAAACACATTCAAAAACACAACATAGACATTCAAAATAAAAACGATCTAAACTGCACCTCCAAAAATGTAATCTATGCACTAAGATGCACAACATGCGACAAATCTTACATAAGCACCACCAAAAACCTCAGCAATAGAGTGGACTTACATTAGAGTAGCATTAAATAGCAGAAAACCAACACCTATATGTTTCAAAACACGTACATACATGCAATAGAAATAACTTTACAATAATGACCATCTTTCAAACAGACAATTTTACTTACTAACACAGGAAAAAAATCATAACAAAATTCCATCCAGAATTGAACAAAGCTTAATATCAACGCACGAACAAATGAAATACAAAACACACCCGCACACACGTAGATATACGTGTACACACCTACACATATAAATAAGAACCGAGACATTAAAACACACACACGCACACACGTACATATACATGTACACACCTACACACATTAATCAGAACCGACACATTAAAATACACACGCACATAGACACGTACAGCCACACATACAGGTACAAAATTCCCCCTCTCTAATGTCTAGCATCGAACACTGCTAATCTTACTTTACTCCGAGACCAACAGCACTAAGAAATGCCTAAACTCATAGTGTAGTGTCTGTTCCGATACTACACCCGTTTCTCCTACCTTCAGTCAGTGGAGGAGAAATCCTTTGTGACTGAGACAATTCTTATTTTTATTCTCGTGCTTATCCAGAGTGACCCCTTTTGGGGAACATGATCTTCCCACACTAAAAACAAATCCTGTGTCTAACTCTACCTAAATGGGAAGCAAATAAATAGAAACACACAAGAAATACCCTTTATCTATCAATAAGTATCGCTCCTTTATATCAACAAACGTAATTACTAAATTATAAAAATTACGAATATCCCAACCGACAAAAAATAAAACGAAAATCACAATTGAAAGAAATTAAAATCTAAAAATCAAAAATTGAATGACATCATCCATAACAAATAACGAATTCTAGATAAAGTTTACGGAAACTATGAGACGTGGTGCCTGGAAAAATCGTCCTCGGAAAAATCGTCCGTTTTTGCTAGGTAAGAAGACTGATCCCTTATTGAATAAATATCGATTGAAAACACATTTTATGTTCTTGAAGGAGATATTGTTTTTAAAGGCGACTACGCACCACAAAAACAAAATTATTTTTAACTCTTGTGTAAAAAAAAAAAATAAGCTTATGTATTTTTGGTACCACACTGAAATAATAATTTCTTCTTGGTCAAATAACGCGGCAAGATTTTTTTCCGAACAGAAAAATTTTTTCCGAAAAACCAAACATTTATTGTATAAAAATGTATTAATATATAATTGTACAAACATTTATTTAAAAGTCTGCGTAAGAAAATATAATTTTAATAAAACAATTTCATAATAAAAATAACATTGGAATTTTGCAAAATAAAATAGTTTTTAAATAAATAATTTAAATCAAAAATTTTTTTTAATTAAAGCAACTTTGAAGTTAACAACAAATTATTAATTTAAATGTTTCTAACCGAGAAGCGCCACCTGACGACAGTTTAGTGAAACGCACCAAGAAAGATGGCCGCCGTCCGCATACTCAATTTTTTTTTTTTAAACAACAGTAAACAAGTAAAAATATTTTTTAAAAACAATTTTCTTTTGGAGGGTGGGACTCTTTTTAAAATTAAATCACCCTCAGTATTTTCTTTAATTTTCTATTTTTTTAGTGATTATCGAGATCCCTAAGATGTGATACCCTCATGTCGGATATTATTTCTCATACTTGACGCTACGTTTATTTTTTTGTACTGAATAAACGCTTCAAAATAAATGAAACCCATAACAACTTTGCCATCTAGGTAGAAAAATCGATTTTGCCCTTTAAAACCACCAGTAAACAGGTATAGATATTTTAAAAAAATATTATGAGGTATGTAGTCTCGTTTTTGAACAGAATAAACGCTTTAAAATAAGTGGAACCACTAACAGCTTAGCCAGTTAGGTAGAAAACCGGTACTTAGAAAATGGTTTTATTTTCTTAAAAACAATAGTAAACAAATAAAAATATTTTTTTAAAATATGATGGTGGTGGGGGGTATAGATTCTTTAAAAATAACATCTCCTTCAAGAACGGCCTATAAAATGTGTTTTCAGTCGATATTTATTCAATAAGAGACCAGTTTTCCTACCTAGCAAAAAGAGGCGAGTTTTTCGGGTACGAGTTTTCCAGGTACGAGTTTTCCGGGTACGAGTTTTCCGGGTACAAGTTTTCCATGCACGAGTTTTCCGGGTACGAGTTTTCCGGGTACGAGTTTTCCAGGTACGAGTTTTCCTGGGACGAGTTTTCCTAAATTTATAAGACGTAAGACACATTCCGCAAAACAACACAAGGAAGCGCACACACACATACAGGCACTCACACGTTCCCCCCACACGAACACACACACACACACACACACACACACACACACACACACACACACACACACACACACACACAGATGCAACTATACGACCAAGAACCAATGCACTTACACCTTCACGCAAGTTCAAAGAAAAACAAATATAGGGGAAAAAAGAGAAACGTAAGGAAAGGGAGGAAAAAAAAACAAAAACAACAACAACACTGACAGGAGAAGTGAAAGAACAAACCCATAAGAACATTTAGAAACATTCACAAATCTTTCCACCTCTTGGAAACATGTCAGCAAAAACGCTTTTACACATTTGAAATATATTACATTTTGAATATTTTACAAACTTTCTGAAGAGGACGCTTTACAGAAAGTCCGAAACGCGTTAAACTATTTCCAAAGATTATTTAAATGACTTAAAAATTTATTACAACGATCTAAATAATTAAAACATATAAAATGAAATATGAAATAATAAAATAAATATAGAAAAACATAATAATCGTTGGTGACCTTGTTATTTTTCTCTCGTTGGAATCTCTTAACCAAATATATATATATATATATATATATATATATATATATATATGTTATAAAATATAAATAAATTTTATATATATATATATATGTTATAAAATATAAATAAATGTTATATAAATAGAAATAAATGTTTTTATTTTATTTTTTCATTTAAGGATCAGCTATGATGAATAGCGGATAAACATTATTTCTGTTGCCTTACGAAGCACCTTTGGATTTTTAATAAACCAATCGTTTCGAAACATTATCATGTTCGGTGAAGCAACTATGTAATATTTGTCTCTATATATAAAAATTATATATATATATATATATATATATATATATATATATATATATATATATATATAGTAAGTTATAAAATGTATATGGCGATTAAGCTACACTGAATATTCCGCGTTTCATCCACTTTAGGATTCTTCAGGCTTATGCCTTATATATATATATATATATATATATATATATATATATATATATATATATATATATATATATATTTATATATATATATATACATACATATATATATACATGGGAAAATATGCTGATTAAATTATATTTCACTCTTTATTTATACCAATCTTTTAATTTATGAAGCTCAATGTAACTACAGAGCATATAAAAATAAATGAAAAATGTCTATATTACAAATTTCCAGATGTTGACCATGTTACCGTTTATTTCTTTCATCATGTTTAAATGTTTAATTCCTGACAGCACCTGTTTCATTGCGCAGACTCATTCATATAATCATTATGTCAATTTTTGAATTTACTCACCAGATGAACGAAACTCATCAACTTTAAAAGAAAACAAAAGAACATGGGCATGGTTAAAAAATCCGAGAATTGGAAAAGAAGTTGCAATTTTGTTTTCTTTTTGTGACGGAATCTTTGAATTATATATATATATATATATATATATATATATATATATATATATATATATATATATATATATATATATATATTCCCAAAATCTCTAGCTTTGAACTGATCTGAAATAACAGTAAGAGAAGACTTGATTCCAAACATTTCTCGTATGTTATATCTTCCCCTCTTTTGGAAATAGGATATGAATATTATCAATATCTCTAGTACAAATACTCTTTATACACTGTAAAATTTTACTTTATGTATAAAAATCAAAGAGGAGAGATTAACATATGAGAAATATTAGGAATCAAGTCTCCTCTGGCTGCTATTTCAGATCATTTGAAACCATAGCATCAAGTCTGTAGTGGAATGGGGACAAAAATGGATGGTCACATTCAATGCTGCCAAGACTAAACTTGTTTCCTTTGATAATTACAAGAAACCGTCTCTGCCACCAATAACAATGGCCAGTGACTCCCTATCTGAGAGTACATCTTTCAAACTCCTTGGCCTAACGTTCACAGGAAAGATGAGTTGGAACAATTACATTGAAAACATTGCTAGGGCCGCTGTGAAGAAGGTAGACTCTCTACCGTGCTAGAAAACTACTGACACCTGAAAGTATCCTGTACCTCTATAAGGCCACCATTCGCCCATGTATGGAGTATTGCTGTCACATTTGGCCTGGTGTATCTGCTACTAGTCTCTCTCTCCTAGACATGGTTCAAAAGAGAGTCGCCAATCTGATAGGTCCTGAACTGTCATCTAAGCTTCAGCCTCTGTCCCATCGACGAAACGTTGCATCCCTCTGCCTGTTCTACAAGTATTTTAATGGTGAATGCTCTGGCGAAAAGCAGACACTTGTGCCCCCACGACGTAGACACTTTCGACAAACCCGACAGGCAGCTAAATCCCACCCCCACACAGTAGAGATCCCTAGATGTAAAATATCTTTTTACTCCAATAGTTTCTTCCCCAGAACCGCTAGACTCTGGAATTTCATTCCATGTCCCTGCTTCCCCAACTGTACTGACATGCAGAAGTTCAAGTGTAATGTGAACCAACATCTTGCTGCCCAAATCCGTACATAGTACCCCAGTAGATGTTGCACCTGATAGTAGCCCCCTACACCTTTTTTTTGCCTTGTTTGAGGTGAAAATGTAAAAGAAAAAGATGTAGTATCTGTTCTGATGATATACTTAACTTTATTTGTCCTTGCTCATTGGAGGGGAAATCCTCTATACTGACACAATCATTATTTTTCCCTACCGCCAGATCGCCCCTTTTGCCCTTCTTTTGGGGAGCTGGTTTTCCCCCACACTAAAAACGACCTTTTATCACATTTTACTTTCGTGGGGAACAAATAAAAAAGGGGTTTTAATATGAATATCAATTCACACACACGCAAACAAATTTATAGGAGTATAGATATGTATGCGTAGGTGTATCAGAATTTTGGGGGAATTTTTGACACCCCTAACACAAAACTGCGAATAAAATATAAAAAAAACTTGTAATTTCTCTTTTTAAAGTGGGTTGTTTATTTTCTTTATGGAATATACTTCCAAAATAAACTATTAAAGTTGTTTAAAAAATAATAGAAATATTATTTTTTATTTCTTAACAAAAAACAGTGTTTACAAAGTGCCGGCGCGTCTTCATGCAGCCATTTTTTTACGTAATGAAATCAATTGAATTTTACGAGTTAATCTTTTTTCAATTTTTAAAATTTAAAAATCTATCAAAATTTTTCTATCGATTGAATTTTTACGATATTTTCAGAGTCAATGTGAAATTTTATGCTCTTTCCAATAAACCGAATATAATATTTTAGACAAACATTTTTTTTAAATTCACCCCCCATTTTGAAATGTTTATTAAAATTTAAATAATTAATTTACGCACCAAAGTTTTATATATCACAAATTGAAGATAAGAGATCAATAAATAAAATATTCCAATTTTAAAAAAAGGAAGTGTTTTTTGCAAATTTATTTTTAAAGTCCAAAGTGTAAAACATTTTTCTTTAAAAACACGTTGATTTTTTTTAAGTGGAAGCTTATGTTATGCTTAGATTATCAAGTAAATATTGGACGCTGACGACAAATTTTCTATTTCGTTCAATGTTTTCTTTTTTAGATATGTAAAAAAAATCACTCGATAAACAAGAATTAAATTGTATTAAATCAAACATTCATGTATTTCTCTTTACGAGAATAAAAAATTGGAAATTTGGTGGAGCGAATTTTTAGTTATCGGCCAAAATCCATGAATGAAATGTTATTATTTTGCAAATATGGTAGCACATACTGACCACTTTGTAGTTGAAATGAAATATGTCAAAAATACAAAAGGGAGATAAGGCTGCATGGCATGAATAATTATTTTTATCACTTTAATGCTTCCGTATATAACAAATCATAACTCGACGAACATCCGGCTTTGCTAATGGCGGATAAGCAATTGTCGGAAAGACGTTTTTTGCGCGACTCAAAGTTTAAAAATCCTTTTATTTAAAAAATGCATGGAATATAATATATAAATATGGACAAATTCTTATACATGAAAAATAGAAGCACGCATAGCTTAGTAATTTTGATCAGGTAAGTGATATTTTGACAGTTATATATATTTATTAAATTTAAATGAAGTTTAATTTGTTGATTTTCGTGAAAGCTTTTTTAAAGAAAACCGATGAAAAAAAATATTGTATATTTTTTGATTAAACCGTTTATGATTTTAAAATTTGGTCGTTACTCATATTTTTATAAGCTTATAAGCTATATACATTAGGGTAGGTCGATTTTGGGACCCCGGTGATGCACTGGTGATGATAGTTGGGGTTTGACATAAAAAATACCCACACGAAATATTTTTTAAATCGTTTTCTTCGCTTGAGGAAACGACTTTAAAAGTTGAAAAATTGCAGCTATTAAAAGTTTTTCGGTGAATTGTCAAGTACGTCCCCTGATCAAAGCAATCCGTATCGTTAAGAAAATGGAATAATTATTTAGAATATGTTTTAAACTATATTTTAAATAAAATCAGTGAGGAAAATTAATTAATAATATAAATATTTACTGTAAAGATAAAATTGTATTTTTAAAATAATAGCGACTGATGTTTGCTTTTTCATTTCAGGAACTTTTTGGGTGGGGACATCTTAGATTTCACCGTGGTATTTCACACGCTCGTTATTGAAAATTGATGTTTGTTTATCTTTTAATTTAAATAATTTACAATTTTAGGCTAAAGACCAAATTATTTCGAAAGGAGAAACTAAAAAAGCTTGTTTAATATATATATATATATATATATATATATATATATATATATATATATATATATATATATATATTATTTTTCAAGTGTCTGTAGTGAATTTTAACGTATAGAAATTTTCCCGTTGTTAGTAAATTAATCTTTACTTCTGTAATTTGTTTTTCGATTTCACATCGAATTCTATTTGAAGGTTTTATTAAATATATGGTAATATTCCAGTTTTATATAAAAAAATGGCCCATACAATTTTAGGTACTTGTGCATTTTTGGTACCGTGCTAAAATAACGTTAATATTTTGAAAGCCAATCAAACTTAAATTTAACCCGAAAAAACTGTTTAAAAATAGCACGGTACTAAAAATGCATAAGCACCCAATTTTATTCTACACATTCTTTACGAAACATAACCAGGTAAATCTTCAAGTTTTTCTACTAAATAAAAAATTACTTTGCAGAAAATTAGTGGCAAATTTTTTTATTTCTTTTATTTTTAGGGAGTAATTGTTTTTAAGAAGTGTTTTTCTTCTAAAATTAGTTTTAACAATGTTTTCAAGCAGTATTTTTCTAAAATTATAGTTTGAAAATTAGATAACCTACAAAGGTTAATACGAGTAGATAAGGTTTTTCGGTACTCGTGCATCAATGTTTTTGTGCTGAAATAACTTTATTATTTAGAAAGTTATTCTTAACATGGGGAGGAGGGGAGCGTGTGTTGTAGCAATTTTGTACTTTCACCTAACAATTTAATAAGCAAATATCGTAAAAATTAAATTTAACTTGAAAATACCATTAAAAATAGCATGGTAATATATATGCACAAGTACCAGTTTTTCAAACTCTAAACACTCGTTTAAAATGGCACAGCTACAGCAAGAATGAATCGCGTTATGGATAAATTCATGTTATCGAAGGAAGAGCTAAAGTCTGTTAAAAAATGTCTAAACTAAACACTATTATGATCTGGTTTGGTCTGGTCCTGTCTCTTCAATACATCTAATCCAACTCTACAAAGTTTTCATTACTTCTTATAACTAGCACTTATTTTTTATATATGAAATTGGAATATAGCCTAAAACTGTTTCCTTCAGTTATCATCCATTTATTTATTTTACTTTTCAGATTTAAAATGTCAGTAAAAGCACGACGTTCGGTTTTAACCCGTGGTTAACAAAGATTTGCTGGTCCACCTTGTCGTTTGGATGAAACAGAACCCCCAACTTTACAACAAATTATCCAGTTTAGTTATTTCCTTGAAAACAGTTATCCCCACTTTAAAAAATAGTGATATTTTTAATTGCCAAGGGAATAATTAGTATTTGGTAAGCAGTCAATTCACAATTGCCTTTGTAAAGGGAACGTTATATAGGATAGAAGGTCAATATATTTTGCTATAAGAAGGCAAACAGATTGACAGGAAATCTCTTATAGCAACCAAAGTGAAAAAAAAATGAAGGACCAGCTAGACAGACTGTTTGATATATCTTTTTGTAGCTGTAAACTTCCTGTCTTGAGATGTGATGACTTTGTTCAAAACAGAAAATTGTCAAACATGGCACATAGTCTGCACTTGTCCTCCTAATAAGAAGGTAAGATTAATTCTATAGTTTCACCTGCAATTATGTTCCCTTGTGGAAAATAAAATAAAATATTTGTATTTTATTATTTATTCTGAATCTATTATTAAACATGAAAATTTTGCAATTTTCAGGTTCCACTAGAGGACAGAGCATACTTAAAAGACCAGAGAGAAAAAAAGGGCCAAAAGGTCATTATCAACTGGGACCTATCGATAAAGATGCTATAAAAAATACCAAAAAGTCCGCTAAAGTGGGTAAACTGGAGAGGCAGAACGAAAGACAGGAACAAGCTTCCACAAATATTTCGATACAGTCATCTTCTAGTGAAGGAACAACAAATGACAGTTTTGATCAAGGAAGACAACTAAAGGAACTTTTAAAAATCCCAAGATATTCCATGGAACTCATCAGAGGTGATGTATTTTCCAATCTTGGTTCTTGTCTAGCTAATGCCTTTCTGCTGGACCTTAAACATATGAGCCTTCTTCACCCAAAATTAAATTTGAAGGACATAATTTTAGATAAATCCAAAATTGATAGAGAAAAAACTAGAATAAAACTATCCAGTAATTTGCAGCATGTCCATCAAAATGAAAATCTACTTTGTGTTGGAATTGATTGTAGAATTGATAAGGACACTTTACAATACAAAGAAGTTGTGGATGAAAATGGTGGGAAAAAGGTAGTGAAAAACAAAGGAGCAGAACGCCACTTAACTTTCACCAAGGAAACAGGAACGGAGAGCAATTATCTTACCCATAGAGTGATACCGAATCTGGGGGCAACTGGCATTCTCTAAGCTGAAGATGTTGCTGCAGTTTTAACAGAATATAACAGTGTCGATACTGTTAAAGCAATTTTGATAATACCAGTGCAAATCAACCTGCCCTATTGTATATGGGCAGGAAGCAAGACATACACATTATTACAAAATCATTGTGACACCAACTTAGACCTTCATTTTCCTGAAAAGGAAATTACACAGAACAATTTAGTTCTATTATAACATAGTTGCTATTACGTTTAATAAAACATTAAAATACATGGTTCTCTAATTTGTATCAAGTTGTTATATTGAGTAATACATCTTCTCATATCTTTTGCAATTGTGAAATTTAAGAGACTTAGTCGCTAATTAGTCTTTTTTACAATTTTTGTTTAATTAGTGCAGTAAAAGTTGAGATATTTTGTTAGTTGTGATTCATAATTAAAATTATAATTTATGTATTTATATTTCTTTCAATGTATTTCATCTAAATATATCAATTTTAATTAATTTTTTTTTTATAAAAATAGTGGAATTTTGAAGTCAGTTTCGTGTAAAATGCTATGAAAATCAAGGATTTCTCAGCATTTTCCGTCACAATTTTAAAAATTTTATGTTCAATTTTCCTTTCAAGATAGAATCTAATTTTTGATATATGTTCTTTTTACACCATATCCCAACTATCATCACCAGTGCCATGTTGATTTTCTGAAAAAAGTTGCAAATCAATCTGCCCTAGTAAACATGGAGAGTCTATTTAATCAACTGTTTGCAATGGCGACTTGCTCAAAAATTCTGACACAATATATGCGTGCATATTAATAAATGTAATAAAAAAGTAGATATTTTTTTAATTTATTTTTTATTACATTTTCACCCCAAACAAGGCACATTGCCACTTTGGTGTAGGGGGCTACTATCAGGGGAAACATCTACTGGGGTACTATGTAGGGATTTGGGCAGCGAGATGTTGGTTCACGCCGCACTTGAACTTATGCATGTCAGTACAGTTGGGGAAGCAGTGACCCGGAATGGAATTCCAAAGTCTAGCAGTTCTGGGGAAGAAACTACTGGAGTAGAAAGATATTTTACATCTAGGGATCTCTACAGTGTGGGGGTGGGATTTTGCAGCTTGTCGGGTCTGTCGAGGGTGTTCACGTCGTGGGGGCACAAGTGCTTGCAGTTCTTCAGAGCATTCACCATTATAATACTTGTAGAACAGGCAGAGGGATGCAACGTTTCGACGATGGGACAGAGGCTGAAGCTTAGATGCCAGTTTAGGGCCTATCAGATTGGCGACTCTCTTTTGAACCCTGTCAAGGAGCGAGAGACTAGTAGCCGACGCACCGGCCCAAATATGACAGCAGTACTCCATACATGGGCGAATAGTGGCCTTATAGAGGTACAGGATACTTTCGGGTGTTAAAAGTTTTCTAGCACGGTAGAGAGAGCCCACCTTCCTTGCAGCGGCCCTGGCAATGCCCTCGATGTAATTGTTCCAACTCATGTTTCCTGTGAACGTTAGGCCAAGGAGCTTGAGAGACGTACTCTCAGATAAAGAGTCGTTGGCCATTGCTATAGGTGGTAGAGAAGGTTTCTTGTAATTATTGAATGAAACCAGTTTTGTCTTGGTGGCATTGAACGTTACCATCCATTTTTGTCCCCATTCCACTACTGATTGGAGATCATCCTCTAGTGTTTCTGCCATTACTTTAGATATATGTTCGTTTGTTTTCCTGTCGTGCCTGCTATAGAGTGTGGTGTCATCAGCATATATACCCATCTCAGAGGCAATCTTGTCGGGGAGGTCATTTATGAATATCAGGAACAGCAGAGGTCCAAGGATAGATCCTTGGGGCACTCCCGTATTTATATCATATTGTTTAGATGTACGACCGTCGAGGACAACCTGGATTTTTCTTTTATCAAAGAAGGATTTAATTATGTTAAATATTCTACCAGTGATACCGTAAGATCTAATCTTCCTGAGGAGACCCTCATGCCATACCCTATCAAAAGCCTTAGATATATCTAGAGCAACCGCTCTGCCCTCTCCCGCTTTGTCCACTGAATGGTATATGCGTTCAGAGATTACAGTGAGGATGTCTGCCGTGGAACGGGCTTGTCTAAATCCATATTGATGGTCGGTCAGAAGTTTAGCATCTGTAAGGTGCTGGACTAGAGCATGGTTAATTAAGGTCTCAAATATTTTGGCAAAAAGTGGGAGGAGGCTAATAGGGCGATAATTTAATGGGTCAGTTCTTTCGCCAGAATTCTTGAATACTGGTACTACATAAGCAGTTTTCCAACAGCTCGGAAAGCAAGATTCATTAAGGCATTTGTTGTAGAGTTTGGAGAGAACTGGAGCTACTTCGGCTGAGCACTTTTTTAATAGCACAGCTGGGATGAGGTCGGGTCCACATGCTTTGGAAGTGTCAAGGTTTTTTATGATAGCATGCACCTGAGCAGGGGTGATTTTCAGATCGTCTAGCGTGGCGTCTGTCCGCATAGGAAATTGAGGTAGGGGGTGGTTTAGAGGGTCCAGTGTGGAGTTTGAGGCAAACCGACTGGCAAGCATGTTAGCCTTCTCGGTTGCTGAGCAAAGAACCTCGTGATTGTTGGTTAGTGGGGGAATTGTTGATTGCCCATTATTTACTACACTGTTGTAGATTTTCCAGAAGTCACGAGTTCCTAGTTTTTGTGCTTCGATGCGTTTTTTAGTGGTTTCCGTAAATTCCCTCTTAGCTGTCGCTATTTCTTTCTTAACGTTACTTCTAGCTGCTATGTACTTCTGTCTGTTTGAACTGGACTTATGTCGATTAAACCTGCGGAATGCATGCTGCCTTTGAGCTATGGCAGTTGCGCAAGTCGAAGTAAACCATTGGGGAGAGTGGGGCTTGCTATAGAATTTCCGCATGGGAACATGCGCTTCGATTGCAGTTTTGAACCATTCAGTGGTCTCGGTTGCACACTGTTCAGCAGGAAGAGAAAAAATATTTCCCCATGGGGCGTCTCTGATAAGATCTATGATAGCTTCCCAGTCAGCCTTTTTATAATATCTCGTTGTTTTGAGCACTGGCTCTTCAGTTTTGGGTCTAGAGTTTAGGGCGATTTCAACCATTATCACCGCATGATCAGCGTTCCCAAGTGGGCTGTCGGCTTTCGTTACACAATCATCAGGAACTGTGGTCAAAAACAGATCTAATAGTGATGCGTGTTGTTCTTCCTGATCAGGGAAGCGGGTTGGAAAAGTAACAATTTGCGATAGGGAGTGAGATACAGAGAAGCTATGAGTTGCGCTGCCTGCTGCATCTGTGTAAGTAGAGAATCCAATCCAGTTTTTGTGATGGACATTAAAATCGCCAAATACATGTACTTGAGCGCTAGTGTCGAAGGAGAGTGCTGTGTCTATGCTGTCAGATACTTTGTTTATTATGGTGCAGTCTTGGGTCGAGGGAGAGCGGTAGAGAAAGTAAAAGTAGCTAATGTTGTGTTGCATGATTAGTCTAAAGCACATAAAGGCTTGATCATCCGTTTCTAGGTTTGTTTCTCTAGTCAAGGGAAGGGTATTACGAATGTAAACTCCAAGTCCGTGCATATGTCTGTCAGAGTCCTTACGGCAGAGTGGGAGATATCCAGGCATGTTAAAGTAGTTAGAGGGGATGGAGGAGTGTAGGTTAGTCTCACTTAGTGCTAAGATATCCGGGGTATTTGTTAGGAGAAATGCTTCAACATCAGCTAAATTAGTTCTAAGCCCACGGATATTTGTGAATGCAAGCCTCAAGGGAGGAGGCAAGTTGGATTTGTTTGACCCTAAGCCTGGTTTAAGCTTATTTTTAGATTGTACTGTCATCATGTTTTAAGATATAGAAATATTAGGTGATTTATTTAACTAGAGTTTACATGAAAACTGAAAAACGCTAAGATGATCATGTATATCCTTGATGTGCCTTTGGGCCTTGATGTGTGGTGATCATTACCACTAAAAGGAATACAGACACTGGCAATTTAAGTGACTGGCTAAAACGCCCTATGACAATCAATCGGCCTCTTCTCACCCTGTGGCCATCCGGAGAATCCTGGTAGCCTATTTATCGTCGTTCAAAGAGAGAAGATGAAAAGAAGAAAAAAGGACTGGTCAATTTATCTCCTCTGCAACGTTAGCTCGAATGGCCATAAATCAACGAGTGGCCGAGGGTGGGTGAAAGGCAGGACCATCATTGCGTGGGTGTCATTCCTGTCGGGAGTAATGAGCCTGCGTGCGGTCGGCGCTCTTCTGTATTACGAAGGTTTATGTCGCTGCGAGAAAAAAAACAAAAAAAAGCAAAAAAAAACAAAAAAAAAAAACGACCCAAAATCAAAAAACAGAAAAAAAAAAGCAGAAATAAACAAACAAACAAACAAAAAAATCCCTGCAGCGCCATATCGTTGTTTTTACGGACGAACGTGTTTACAGATTCATCTCTTTGCAAAACGAGTTGGAGAACGTGGAACAGATTTTGCGTCAGTGATACGGTGTTTTTATTTTGAGAGAAAATGGAATTAGTTGGGGAAAAACAGGACAGGAAGAAGAGAACACAAAAGTAAGAATAGAATGTAATAAAAAAAAAGAAGGAAATATTGATAGGAAAAAAGAGGAAAGGAGTGCAAAGATATGGCTGAAAAACGGATTTAGATACAAATTGTGTGTGTATATATATATATATAATTATTTTTTTACTATAATAATTAAATACCTACAGACACTAGTGTTTCATTCTTTCGGGATTCTTCAGTGCAGGGTGTCACGATTACTACCAGTCGAACGATTCGAACCCCGCGACACGAGACATCTCTGGCTCGATTAGCGGAGGCCGTATCCATTCGGCTACCATTAATCATGTGAAATAGCGTTGAATTTTTTTTTATTATTCAATTTTCACCCCAAACAAGGCACAGTGCCACTTTGAAGCAGGGGGCTACTATTAGGGAATTAATTAGCGGGGTCATTATGAAGGGAGAAGAGTAGAAAGATGTTTGTTAACATTACACTTGAACTTCTGCATATCATTGCAGTTGGGAAAGCAGAATCCCGGAAGGGAGTTCCAAAGACCCGCAGTTCTGGGGAAGAAACTATTGGAGTAAAAGGCTTTCTTGCACCTAGGGATCTCCACTGTAAAGGGATGAGACTTAGTAGCTTGTCGGGTTTGTCGGGGGTAGTTACGTCGGGGAGGTACAAATTTTAAACATTTTAATTTAAATGTTCATTACGTCAGACAGACAGTGATCAAATCGTTATACGATGATCTACGCATAAGAGCTAAATTGACCGACTTTTAATTCAACAGAAAGTGCTCAACGATAAGAAACGTATTTCTTAAAGGGGCTGTCATAATATATATATATATATATATATATATATATATATATATATATATATTACACTTGGTAGAGAGGAAAGAGCGAGTGTCCAAGGGAGAGAATGCGTATCTGCACGTGTATTGAGAGAGAATTATGTGTGTAATAGACGTATAAATGTAAGGAGAGAAAGATTATGTACATAAAGCACACACACGCGCACACGCAGACACACACACGCACACACACACGCACACACGCAGACACACACACGCACACACATTTACGTATGGGACGGAAGAATGATAAAATGAATAGAGAGTATGTGTAAGAGAAATGAAGAGTGGTGGTGGGAGTAAAATGTTGTGAGGAAAGGGAGAGATTATTTATTCAGTGGATATCAAGTTCAAAAAGACGGAAGGTCTGCCAATATCCGTCTAGTCGCTTAATCGTTTCGCTACGAACAAATCGCGTTGGGAGATTACACAGAGAGAGAGAGAGAGAGAGAGAGAGAGAGAGAGAGAGAGAGAGAGAGAGAGAGAGAAGGGGGTTGGAAGATGGGAGAAGGATCAAAGTGATTATAGACATTGTACAAAATAAAGATTGGAAACGACATGCAGCGAGGGTTAAAATGATAGTAACGAAGTAAGAGATTGGTCAGTTTGTGAACCAAATTGCAGTAATTGCAAAGGTTTTACTAGTATAACTCAATTTCAAAACTAAGTCATATTTTCGCGTTTATTTTGCGCGAGTAAAATATATAGGAAAATTGGATTTATATTTCAGAAAAGAATATATATATATATTCTATTATATCTATGAAAGTGAAAATGTGTGTGTGTGTGTGTAAGGACAACTTTCAACCTATATACTATACGAGTTTTTGATCTACAGATTTGAAAGTTGGTATATAAGGTACTCAGACACGTGAAAAACTTTTTAATCGATTTTCATCCGGAAAAAATGGCTGCTAAAGGGTGAAAATCGATATTTGAGAGTAATCGGACTTTATCTGTTTGTCAATTGTTTCACAAATGCGCATACATGAATGGTTCACATAAGAAATACATAAGAAATTTATTCACAGTATTGATTGCACTATGTTTCGCCATGGCCAAGCCCCTTCTTAACTCCGTTCCTTTAAAATCTGCCTCTTTTTGTTTGGACAATTTTCTTGTTATATATATATATATATATATATATATATATATATATATATATATATATATATATATATATATATATATATATATATATATATATATATATATATAGTAATTTATAAAATATATATGGCGATTAAGCTACACTGAATATTCTGCGTTTCATCCACTATAGGATTCGTCAGGCTTATGCGCGAATTCTGTGGTTGCTTCTTGTTTTTATATATGTTGAGGATTTCTAGTTAGCCAATCAGCTTTCTAGTATCCACCGCGTCCCTTCCTATCAGCCAATGGGCATGCATTTTATCGAACAAAGGATCTGTTTTAGAACTAGGTTAGTGGTTTAAGGTAGATCTTTTCCTTCCTTTTTTTATACATATATAAATATACCTATGTGTACACACATACATGCACACATATATATGCATACATATATATATATATATATGTGATCGTTTATGTATATTCATGTTTATTTAATTTATTTATTTGTTTGTTTTCTATTGTCATTGTTAGTTTTAAAGCTATTTTGTATTTGACGAATCCTATAGTGGATGAAACGCAGAATATTCAGTGTAGCTTAATCGCCATATATATTTTATAAATTGCTAACTAGCTCTACCTACGTATTGAGCACTTTTGAAGTAAATACTTAAAGTTTACGCATAAATCTATACTTTCGTATATTAAATTTATGTGAGTAAATGAAGTAGTTATATATATATATATATATATATATATATATATATATAGTTACGCATGGTCGCTACAAACAGCCATCTGTTTCAGTCAAAGAGACTTCCTCAGGCGACCTAGGACCTCTTGACGCCAAAAAGAAAAATGGGAAAAATTAGAAAGAAACAGGACCATTGCCAGTATCCTCAAAATGCATTGCTGGATTGCCACGAATAACAAGGACATGCCCAGAGCGATGGAAATAAAGTTTCCGGCGAGTGTGGTTTCAAGTGAGGATCAGTTTCGAAGTCAGCTTGTAACTCAACACCAAAGTATACCTGGATATGCCGAAGAGTGTGGTGACCAAGGCTTGGCTTCAGAAGGGGTGCTACAACTTTGTACCTTTCTCTTATTGGTCCCTCTCCTCCCCTGATCTGAACCAGTCGGACTACTTCGTTTGGTCATACGTCGAGAACATCACCAACAAGACCTGCCACAACACCAAATCCAGCCTAATCACTTCTATTCGCCGAGTATTCGCCGAGTATTCGCCGAGCATTCGCCGAGCTCCCGCCAGCGCTTACAGAAAAGGCATGCTCTCAATTCCGGATCCGTATCGGGGCAGCGATTGAGGTTGAAGGCGGCTACATTGAATAGATGTCATCTCTACTACATAATCAAGTTGAATTGATTTTTTCTACAAGAGTTTTAAAATAAAGCTGTAATGTTGTTTTTTTAGGGTAACAAATTTATCGTTCCACCCCTGTTTTTTTTTATCTCACTACTTATCATATTATATGCATTTTTGTTTCTCTATACCTTTTTCCCCTTTTCCTTTTACTATCCCACTTTTTTCTCTCTAATTTGTCTCCGCGCATCTTTGATCTTTTCCTTACTTCTATATACTGATAGTTTTTCATAATCTCATTTCCAAGAAACTGTCTTTAAGCAAGTTTTTTGTTAATGTATATTCTTAGCTTTTCTCGTCTTCTGATGAGAAGCATTTAGTTTCGAAATACAATGACCTAAAATATTTTTTTCTTGTTTATCTGATGATATAATAAAGTTTTATTTAGCGTTTAATTTTAATTTTTATTTTTTTATCTTATCTGTCTCTCTTACCCGGGTAGAGCTTGATAAACTTTCTTTGTTTAAAGATTGTATCTTTACCAATTTTCTTTCGCTCTCTCTCTCCCTCTCTCTCTCTCCTTCTCCTTCTTTTCTCTCTATCTTGCTCTCTCTCTATATATACACACACATAATAAATGACAAAAGTCTTTATTCTAAATTCCAACATGTTGATGATCCTACAATTTATACCTTTAAGTACGGTGACGTGCATAATGCTTTACAGCACCTGTTTCGTAGCGCCAAATAATTCATTTGATTATCATCTCAATCAATAAATTTATTCTGCCCTTAACTCGTCAAAAGAAAAGGTATCTAGGGCAGAATAAATCCATTGATTGATATAATAATTAAATGAATGCTTTTGCGCTACGAATTAGGTGTTGTCATGAATTGGGCATGTCAACGTACTTAAAGGAATAAATTGTAAGATGATCAACATCTTGAAATTTGGAAAACAGACTTTTGTCATTTATTTGTTATATGCTCAGTAATTATATTGAGCTTCATGAATTAAAGGATGGAATATAATGGAAACACATTTCCACACACACAGACAGACACACACACACACAGACAGACACACACACACATATATACGCGTTTCATTAAAACACATATCTTGAATAAGGCTAATTTTAAATTGCTACAGTTTATTAAGCTCAATAAAAATAGACTTTCAGAGCATATCTAACTTTATTAAACATTTCAAAATCATGGGAATATACACGTAATTCACATTCATATTGTCTAACTTACGGCGTCTTGCACGTGTTTCATTGAATGGCATAAACTAAACAGATCATCAGAGATTTACATTAGTCCATCAAACGAATAAAATGTCCAGTTTATTAAAAAGAATATCAATGTGAATTATGTGATTTTGAAATATATATATATATATATATATATATATATATATGTAAAGTGAATGTGTCTGTGTGTCTGTTTGTCTGTGTACATTTCCCCATGCAATAAATCTCTCAAATTTAAGTCTACAGAGTCGAAATTTGATATACAGCGTATTGAGATTTGGGAAAATCTTTGTGATTGGTTTTCGGGCAGAAATTTGGCTGTTAAGGGGTCAAAGTGCAAAGATTTGACCTTTGAAACTCTACCAAACTCCTCCGCCAATTTTGGGTCTAAACACTTGAAATTTTAGATATAGGTTCCTTAGACATGGATCTAACTTAATAAATTGATTTAAGCCCTAAAAAAATAAATGTTAAGGGGTCATAATAGTGGTGATTGTTTTAAAAAATTTGACCTCTGCGGTCTCTACCAAATTACTCAGAAATTTCTGGTCTAAACATTTGAAATTTTAGGATAAGCATAAGATAAGCATAACATTTGAAATTTAAGGATAAGCAGAGATAGGGCAAGCTTTTTATTCGGTTTGGGTCGAAAATTTTTAGTTACTAATATATAAATGTATGTATATATGTTTACATGTCTGCCTAAAATTTTCGACAGAGGCGACGGATTTTATCAAGATCAATGTCGTTTCAAGTTTGACATTTCAGACGACAAATATTGAACAATTGACTAAAAACATTAATATCTTCACCTTCAACTAGGCACTTTTCAACAGGGGGGTCGCTTTTTTCGCTGATATTTTTTAAAGTCAGTCGCTCCTTTCGATTGACTAGCCTTAATTTAAACCTACGTCACTTCCGGTTGGCGGTGGTCGTAACAGTAAAGACGTCAGGTTTTTTCCGTTCTTTTCCTCCTTCGCGGTACGGGTTCGAGCCTGCCTTCCTACTACCGCTTTTTTTTTTTTTGCTCAACCTTCACTTCCAAACAGCCGGGCAACACCAGGCTGAAATGCTTATATGCCTGGATATATATATATATATATATATATATATATATATATATATATATATGTTTTTTTTTTTATTACATTTTCACCCCAAACAAGGAACATTGCCACTTTGGTGCAGGGGGCTACTATCAGGGGCAACAACTACTGGGGTACTATGTACGGATTTGGGCAGCAAGATGTCGATTCACGTTACACTTGAACTTCTGAACGTCAGTACAGTTTGGGAAGCAAGGACCTGGAATGGAATTCCAGAGTCTAGCGGTTCTGGGGAAGAAACTACTGGAGTAGAAAGATCTTTTACATCTAGGGATCTCTACAGTGTGGGGTGGAATTTAGCAGCCTGTCGGGTTTGTCGAGGGAGTTCACGTCGTGGGGGCACAAGTGCTTGCAGTTCGTCAGAACATTCACCATTAAAATACTTGTAGAACAGGCAGAGAGATGCAACGTTTCGTAGATGGGACAGACGCTGAAGCTTAGATGCCAGTTCAGGGCCTATCAGATTGGCGACTCTCTTTTGAACCTTGTCATGGAGCGAGAGACTAGTAGCAGATGCACCAGCCCAAATATGACAGCAATACTCCATACATGGGCGAATGGTGGCCTTGTAGAGGTACAAGATACTTTCGGGTGTTAGTAGTTTTCTAGCACGTCAGAGAGAGCCCACCTTCCTTACAGCGGCCCTGGCAATGCCTTCAATGTAATTGTTCCAACTCATGTTTCCTGTGAACGTTAGGCCAAGTAGTTTGAAAGATGTACTCTCAGATAAAGAGTCGTTGGTCATTGCTATAGGTGGTAGAGAAGGGTTCTTGTAGTTATTGAATGAAACCAGTTTAGTCTTGGCAGCATTAAATGTGACCAACTATTTTTGTTCCCATTCCACTACAGATTGGAGGTCATCCCCTAGTGTTTTTTCCATTTCTTTAGATATGTGTTCATTTGTTTTCCTGTCGTGCTTGTTATAGAGTGTAGTGTCATCAGCATATATACCCATCTCAGAGGCAATTTTGTCGGGGAAGTCATTTACGAATATCAGGAATAATAGAGGTCCAAGGATAGACCCCTGGAGAACTTCCGCATTTATATAATGTTGTTTCGATGTACGACCATCGAGGACAACCTGGATTTTTCTCTTATCTAAGAAGGATTTAATTATGTTAAGTATTCTACCAGTGATACCGTATGATCTAATTTTCCTGAGAAGACCCTCATGCCATACCCTGTCAAATGTATATATATCTATATGTATATATAGATATGTATAACCCTATATATATATATATATATATATATATATATATATATATATATATATATATATATATATATATATACTAGCAAAAGTACCCGTCGTTGATTAGGTTCAAAAACAGTCTACAGAAAATGGACTGATTTATGAAAGTATGATAGGTTATGAAAAGGAAGGGTTGTAAAGAGATAGCTTCGAATTTGGGAGTATCAAAAGCAAAGCAAAATATGATGAAAGTAAACATAAAATAGATAAACCCCATAATTTATTATACCATACCTGTTCACACTGAAACACTTACCACAATATTCTGTGGATCTATATTAAAAAACCTTGTTAAACTTTGTGACATAGTTCCATTCTATTGAGGTCAGGCGCGAACGAACACTCAATAATTTTATTATACCATATTTCTTCAAACTGAAACAGAATTATCAAAGTATACTTACGCAAATAGATATGAAAAGTCTTTATTAAAGTTTGTGCCTATTTCCATTCTATGGAGGCCATGGAAAACATACTTATCAAAGTATTATTATGTACATCTATATCAAAACACTTGTAAACGATTTTTTTTTTAATATTTAACTTTTTTATTTCCATACTTTGTGGACCAGGCGCGTATGCAGACCCCACAATTTTAATGAATCATCATTATGCCAGATCAAACATACCCATTCATGTGTCTCGATAACTCTTCTATCATTATATGTGATCAGTTTTCTACAATAGTCAACCATATAGGAGCCTATTCCTGACCAGACCCACACACAGGCGTTCAGCTTTATATTATATATTATATATGACACCCCCTTTAAGAAACTTATTTCTTATCGTTGAGCACTTTCAGTTGAATTAAAGTCGGTCAATTTAGCTCTTATGCATAGATCATCGTATAACGATTAGATCACTCTCTGACTGACGTAATGAACATTTAAAATTAAAATGTTTAAAATTCAACGCTATTTCACGCGGTTAATGGTAGCCGAATGGATACGGTCTCTGCTAATCGAGCCAGAGATGTCTCGTGTCGCGGGGTTCGAATCGTTCGACTGGTGTTAATCGTGACACCCTGCACTAAAGAATCCCGAAAGGATGAAACACTAGTGTCTGTAGGTATTTAATTATTATAGTAAAAAAAAATAATTATATATATAATTATTTTTTTTATTATAGTAAAAAAAAAATAATTATATATATATATATATATATATATATATATATATATATATATATATA